>NC_133328.1:240115212-240472676 GCF_042186555.1 Aquarana catesbeiana
CCGCCCACAGTCTTGAATGTATGTAATGAGTTTGGCTGGCCAGGTATGTCCTTACAACCATAAAATGCCTGAATGTTTAAACCCTGAGCTGTGTTATTTAACTGTAAAGCTGTGCATTGCTGAAAGTCCTCTGACCATCCCCTGTATAACGTCTGCAGTCTCTGTCTCCTGCAGTATGTCCGCAGTCTCTGATTGTCTCCTGCAGTATGTCCTCAGTCTCTGATTGTCTCCTGCAGTATGTCCGCAGTCTCTGATTGTCTCCTGTAGTATGTCCGCAGTCTCTGATTGTCTCCTGTAGTATGTCCGCAGTCTCTGATTGTCTCCTGCAGTATGTCCGCAGTCTCTGATTGTCTCCTGCAGTATGTCCGCAGTCTCTGATTGTCTCCTGTAGTATGTCCGCAATCTCTGATTGTCTCCTGCAGTATGTCCGCAGTCTCTGATTGTCTCCTGCAGTATGTCCACAGTCTCTGATTGTCTCCTGCAGTATGTCCGCAGTCTCTGATTGTCTCCTGTAGTATGTTCGCAATCTCTGATTGTCTCCTGCAGTATGTCCGCAGTCTCTGATTGTCTCCTGCAGTATGTCCTCAGTCTCTGATTGTCTCCTGTAGTATGTCCGCAGTCTCTGATTGTCTCCTGCAGTATGTCCGCAGTCTCTGATTGTCTCCTGCAGTATGTCCGCAGTCTCTGATTGTCTCCTGTAGTATGTCCGCAATCTCTGATTGTCTCCTGCAGTATGTCCGCAGTCTCTGATTGTCTCCTGCAGTATGTCCACAGTCTCTGATTGTCTCCTGCAGTATGTCCACAGTCTCTGATTGTCTCCTGTAGTATGTCCGCAATCTCTGATTGTCTCCTGCAGTATGTCCGCAGTCTCTGATTGTCTCCTGCAGTATGTCCGCAGTCTCTGATTGTCTCCTGCAGTATGTCCGCAGTCTCTGGTAATCTCCTGCAGTATGTCCGCAGTCTCTGATTGTCTCCTGCAGTATGTCCGCAGTCTCTGGTAATCTCCTGCAGTATGTCCGCAGTCTCTGAGTGTCTCCTGCAGTATTTCCGCAGTCTCTGATTGTCTCCTGCAGTATGTCCGCAGTCTCTGGTAATCTCCTGCAGTATGTCCGCAGTCTCTGATTGTCTCCTGCAGTATGTCCGCAGTCTCTGGTAATCTCCTGCAGTATGTCCGCAGTCTCTGAGTGTCTCCTGCAGTATTTCCGCAGTCTCTGATTGTCTTCTGCAGTATGTCCACAGTCTCTGATTGTCTCCTGCAGTATGTCCGCAGTCTCTGATTGTCTCCTGCAGTATGTCCGCAGTCTCTGAGTGTCTCCTGCAGTATTTCCGCAGTCTCTGATTGTCTCCTGCAGTATGTCCGCAGTCTCTGATTGACTCCTGCAGTATGTCCGCGGTCTCTGATTGTCTCCTGCAGTATGTCCGCAGTCTCTGATTGTCTCCTGCTGTATGTCCGCAGTCTCTGGTAATCTCCTGCAGTATGTCCGCAGTCTCTGATTGTCTCCTGCAGTATGTCCGCAGTCTCTGAGTGTCTCCTGCAGTATGTCCACAGTCTCTGATTGTCTCCTGCAGTATGTCCACAGTCTCTGATTGTCTCCTGCAGTATGTCCTCAGTCTCTGTCTCCTGCAGTATGTCCGCAGTCTCTGATTGTCTTCTGCATTATGTCCGCAGTCTCTGATTGTCTTCTGCAGTATGTCCGCAGTCTCTGAACCTCTCCTGTAGTATGTGTATTAATGTGCCCCTTTACTTGCTCAATTATTTGGGATTGCTGCTCACTGCTCAGTGAGAGGTAATGATGTGCATGAACCTCTAGCAACCAATCAGCAAACAGTAGTGATCTGCTTTAATCTCTAGCAACCAATCAGTAAGTGCTAATGATGTGCTGTAACCCCTAGCAACCAATTAGTGAGCGCTAATAATGAACATTAACCTCTAGCAACCAATCGGCAAGCAGAAATTATGTGTTGTAACCTCTAGAAACCAGCCATTGAGCAGTAATGATAGGCTGTAACCTCTGGCAAACAATTGCAATCGCTGCGTGATCTGCTGCAGTAAACTGATTTTGAGTCTGACTGCTATTTTTTGTATGTCTCAGAATGGAGGGGGGGGCCCCAAGAAAATGTTTGCCCAGGGCCCAATCAAAATTAAAGACGGCCCTGTTTATATATATATATAAATTTAAAAAACTAATATACAGATTTGTTATTTTAAACAACAATATCTCTATATTTATATATAGAGATAAAAAATATATTTGTTTGGTTTGCTATGAACAAAGAGACTATTTTAAAAGAGATTTTTGTTTTGCATTACCTTGGTCGATGCCAGTCTCTCCCGTAGTGAGCTTTCCTTTGTTTGCATGTTTGCTTCTTTGCATATGTTTGGTTGCCATCACAACGGGGCGGGAACTTCCGACGCCGCCGCCCGTTGTCATGGCAACCCAGAAACAGACGGCGATGACACTGGGCATGCTCGGGAAGGAGCGGTGAATGCTTGGAGGACAGCATTCACCGCATCCCGGAAATACATCCTTGTGGGTTTCAAATGCCCACAATGAAGATGGGAACCGCCGTCTGTGATTTTTAAAAGTTCTTCTTTGCAACGAAATCGGCCACAATCGGACTTACTTCACAGAACATGTGAGTAAATTTTCATGATTTGAAACGTTTCTGAATGAACTCCTAAAAAAAAAAAAAAAACATTAAATAGGTGCACACCCGCTTTAAGGTATACCTATGATGACAATTACAGGCCTCTCTCATCTTTTTAAGTGGGAGAACTTGCATAATTGGTGGCGGACTAAATACTTTTTTGCCCCACTGTATATTATACCATTGGAAGAAAGAGTATTGAGCTTATATATCCACATGGTTTTCGCGTTGGCATAGACGCAGAAATCTTTCGTTCTTAATCATGTCACCCGAAGGTACGAATTCAACGGCTAGGACAGTCAGGTCCTTAAAGTTCATGCCATGATGAGTAGCAAAATGACGGGGCACACTATGCTCTCTGAAACCTTTTTTGACGAACCTGCGGTGTTCACCAACCCTGTGTCAGGGCTGGGCTAAGCCCTTCTTTCTCTGAGCTGGCCGCTCAGCTGTCGGCTAACTGCCAGCTCCCATATCTCCACAGTTACTCAGCTGTTGATGATACCCTGCTCGTCAGTCCTGCCTACTTAAGCCGTCCAGTCCAGAGGATCTCTGCCTTCACCTTAGTCAACATCACAGAGATGCTCTCCTGCATTCCTGTTTAAAGACTTGCTTGGCTGACATCCCTTCTGGCTCCAGATCCTGCTTGCTGTTTTACTACGATCATCTCCAGCTCCCTGAAGTTTGGCTTGTCTGACTATCTGTTCCGGTTCCTGAACTCTGGCTATGTTTTGACTACATTTGTTCTATTTACTTTTATTATTAAACAAGTGTGATTTAACTATACTTCTGTCTCGGTCTGATTTCATGGTTTCTGACAGTAGGCGAAGGCGATGAATTCAGAAGATAAAGTCTATCCACTTGTTGGTAATATCGCACGGCTCAAATGGAATCTTCCACTGTGGCTGCTCTGGTACAACCTGTTTTGCAGGCCATCCCTGCTGCTGCACCAGTCTCTATGCAGGCACCCGTCTCGATTATTACCTCTATAAGAGGCATGTCTCTTTCCGCTCCACTTTCCCAGCAATTTGGGGGCGATCCAGTCCAATGCAGAAGGTTTCTCAACCAGGTTGAGATATATTTTGATATGCTGCCCGAGGCATTTCCCACGGACAGAAGCAAAGTAGGTTTTGTGATATCTTTGCTTTCTGAGAGAGCCTTGGCCTGGGCAAACCCTCTATGGGAGACGCAATGGGGGCTTCATGCATCTATCTGCAGATAAGAGAACCTTTAGGAGGAGGGAGAGATTGTGCCTTTATTGTGGCCAGGCAGGTCACTTTTTGAAGTCTTGTCCTACCCGTCCAGGGAACGCCCGAACCTTGAGGTCCTGCCACAGACAGACCTTAGGTGGCGTTGTTTCATCCCCAGTTATCCAGAAGGGTGAGCCCCTGGTTTCGGTCACCCTTTCTTGGGCTGAGTCATCCGTCGAGATACAGGTACTAATCGACTCTGGGGCTGCAGGCCTGTTCATTGATGCTGCCTTTGTATTGAAGCACTTGATTCCGCTGCAGCTGCGTGACACTCCACTTGCCATTGAGGCTCTTGACGGGAGACCCCTACAGCCTGCCTATGTGACTCATGAGACGGTTCCATTGTCCATGGCTGTAGGGGCCCTTCACCCTGAGATAATCCAATTCCAAGTTATTTCCTCACCCAAGTTTCCGCTGGTTATTGGTTATCCATGGTTACAGAGGCACAACCCCTCTTTTGATTGGCTCCGTGCTGAGGTTTAATCCTGGTCGCCACAATGCAGTAAGACGTGCTTATAGAAGGTAGCCAAGGTCATGTGCACCTCTTCACTCTCCTCCCTGCAGGAGGAGTACCGCGATTTTAGTGATGTCTTTGACAAAGGTCAAGCCGATTGTTTGCCTCCACACCGGCCATATGATTGCGCAATTGACCTTCAACCTGGTGCCATAGCCCCTCGTGGCCGGGTTTACCCTTTGTCGGTCTTGGAGGATAAGGCCATGGAGAATTATGCTGCAGATGCACTTTCTCAAGGTTTCATCCGCAAATCCTCGTCTCCTGCTGGTGCTGGTTTCTTCTTTGTGAAGAAGAAGAGTGGTGAACTGGGACCTTGTATTGATTATAGGGGCCTCAATCGTTCCACGATTAAGAATGCCTATCCGATTCCGTTGTTTACGGAGTTATTTGACTGCCTTAAGAGAGCAACAGTTTTCACAAAGCTTGATTTGAGAGGGGCATACAATCTCGTGAGAATTAAGGAGGGCGACGAGTGGAAAACTGTGTTTGATACCAGAACAGGCCATTATGAGTAACCCATAAAACCTTTTGGCCTTTGTAACGCCCCGGCAGTTTTCCAGGAATTTATTAACGACGCCCTCCATGATTTGTTGCAGTTATGTGTGGTGGTTTATCTGGATGATATCCTCATATTTTCCAAGTCCCTGGAGAGCCACCACACAGATGTCTGTTGTGTGCTTCAGAAACTAAAAAAGAACAATCTCTATTGTAAATTGGAGAAATGCGAGTTCCATCGTGAACAGGTTAAATTCCTGGGCTATGTCATTTTCACTGCTGGTTTTTCGCTGCTTTGTCCCAGAGAGTCTTCGTGCTGCCGTGCTCCAGACTTATCATTCCCCCAAGGCTGCTGGCCACTCTGGGAAGAATCAACTCTTTTGGGCCATTTCCCAACAATTCTGGTGGCCTAGTCTACGTGCTGATGTAACTGCCTTCGTAGCTGCCTGTTCCGTGTGTGCTCAGAGTAATGCCCCGTACACACGGTCGGATTTTCCGATGGAAAATGTCCGATCGGAGCGTGTTGTCAGAAATTCCGACCGTGTGTGGGCTCCATCGGACATTTTCCATCGGATTTTCTGACACACAAAGTTGGAGAGCAGGAACTTGACAGCATACTCTAGGTGCGGCCGGTCCAGAGTCTTGGAGAGCAGGAGAATTATAATTTTATCTCTGGAGTTGATCCCCTTTTTAATGCATGCCAATATTTTGTTTGCTTTGTTGGCAGCAGCTTGGCATTGCATGCCATTGCTGAGCCTATCATCTACTAGGACCCCCAGGTCCTTTTCTATCCTAGATTCTCCAAGAGGTTCTCCCCCCACTGTATAGATTGTATGTATGTTTTTGTCACCAAAATGCATTATTTTACCTTTTTCTACATTAAACCTCATTTGCCATGTAGTTGCCCACCCCATTAATTTGTTCAGCTCTTTTTGCAAGGTTTCCACATCCTGCAGAGAAGTCATTGCCCTGCTTAGCTTAGTATCATCTGCAAATACGGAGATTTAACTGTTTACCCCCATCCTCCAGGTCATTTATGAACAAAATAAATAGGATTGGTCCCAGCACAGAACCCTGGGGGACCCCACAACCCACCTCTGACCATTCCGAGTACTCTCCATTTATCACCACCCTCTGAACTCGCCCTTGTAGCCAGTTTTCAATTCATGTATGGGAGTGCACCGCTCCAAAGTGATCACCTCTCCTAAGAACAGCTGTTTCCGCAATCAAGCAGGATGCTGGCTTTGTTTGCAACAAAGATAATGGAAAAATAGAACGCTGGATAGCCGCACTCCAAAAAAGTTCACCTTTATTAAAAAATGAATATCAAAGCATCACAAGGCAATACAGACTAACTTAGTGAACATGCCACGTAGTTTAGACCGGTCGCATACTATCCTCTTATTGGGTGTTCTGAAATTGCAACTAGGACTTGTTACTATACTTACCTTAGGTTTATAGGTTTATGTGCTTTAGTCAACCTACCACTAATGCCCCATATACTACCCTCTGGAATATGTTCTGCGCTGACTAGCTCTACCTCTGGGCCCTCTCCCGTCGCCTAGTTTTAAAACCTCTCTAACTTTTTGGCCATCTTTACTCCTAGCTGATCTGCACCCTCCTCATTTAGGTGCAGTCTGTCCCTTCCATCATACTGGTGATCGACTGAGAAGTTGGCCTAGTCCTCCAGGAACCCAAACCCCTCCTTACTACACAAGCTATTCAGTCACTTGTTTACTTCCCTAATCTCCCTCTGCCTTTCTGGTGTGGCTTGATGTACCGGTAGTATTCCTGAGAATACTACCCTGGAGGTCCTTTTCCTCAATTTATCTCCCAAGTCCCTAGGACACACCATCTGCCTCTGACTTTGTCATTGGTGCCAACGTGCACCATGACAGCCGAGTCTTCCCCAGCCCCTCCCAATAATCTGTCCACCAGATCTGTGATGTGTTGAACCCGAGTGCCCGATAGACAACATACAATTCGGCGCTTCAGGTCTTTGTTACAGATTGCCCTCTCGGTCCTTCTAAGAATTGAGTCCCCTACCACCAGAATCTGTCTTTCCTTTCCCTTCGCTCCCCCCCCCACTCTCACTGGAGTTCTTCCCCCGGCAGCTAGGAGAGTCCCTCAGCTCCAGCAGTGCTTGTCCCTGACTGGTTTCACCAATGTCACTCAATGGAGCGTACTTATTGGAATGCACCAGCCCTGGATTGGCCTCCCTGGCACATCCTGACTATCACCCATCTACTCTTTCCTAGTGCCTGCGCCTTTTTGTCTCCACCCACCTCTGTGCTGGCCCCTGCCGGCACCTGCCGTGTACAGTCCTGGCTCTCCTTTAGTATGGAGGGACTTCTCAGTACTGACAGTTGCTTCCCCAGATTCAGAACCTGGGCTTCCAGGGAAACAATGTGCTTACATTTTGCACAGCAGTATTCGACCTCGATCGGATGATCAAGGAACGCATACATACTGCAAGATGTACACCGAGTTGCATCTCCACACCCACCGGGCATAGTTCCTACTAATTTAATGAGGATTGGGGATTATATCCTGTCCAAATAACCTAACAACTAGCTTCCTGGTGTCCCGCAGCCACCAAGAATTCAAGGACAGGCCCGTAGAGCCCAAAGTGCGAGCCCATAGTGCCCTTCCCGCCGTGTTTACTAATCCTGATTGGGAGCCCACAAATTCTGCAGCGCCTGTACTTCCCCCATTCACTGGCCAACCCAGAATTCAGGTGGAAGCAGCAGATTTAACTCCCCTTGGTTTTTTTTATCTCTTTTTCATGGAAAATCTGTATGGATCTATTGTGGACCAAAGCAATTTATATGCCAGTCAATTTATCACCGCAAACCCAAGTTTGACCCTTGTTAGACAATTTGCATGGAAACCTTTCACAGTTTCCGAATGTAAGACCTTTCTGAGCCTATACCTCAACATGGGCATTACTAAAAAGAATGAGTTGCGTTCATATTGGTCCAGACCCAATTCATCATATGCCCATGTTCTCTGCTGCCATGGCCAGGACTAGATATGAGCAAATCTTGAGATTTATGCACTTCAATGACAATCAACTCTGTTGTCCTTGGGGTGACCCTGGATATGATCGACTCCACAAAATTCGGCCCCTTGTAATCACTTGAACCAAAAATTTGCAGCCTTGTATAAGCCCCAATAAGCTGTCTGCGTAGATTAGTCCCTGATTACGTTTTCTGGTCACCTTGCTTCCAAACAGTTTCTTCCCAGCAAGCGTACCAGATATGGGGTAAAATGTATAAGTTCTGTGACAGAGCTTGGAGTTTCCCTGTTTACGAGGGAAAAGATAGCAGCGTGGAGCCCTGTGACTGCCCAGACTACATAGGGAGCAGTGGTAAGATTGTTTGGGAATTAGTGTCATCCTTATTCAGAAAGGGGTGCATGAACAATTATTACACAAGCATGCCACTTTTTAGCCCGCTTATTGAATTTCGAATTGGCGCAGTACAACCTAATCACCAGGGCTTACCCCAATAGCTTGTAAATGCCCCACTTAGACGCGGCTTGTAATGAATTGCTGGCAGTAAGGTGAAAGGACAAATGGAACATTTTTGTCTTGTCTTCCATTCATGCAAATACGACAGTCCAAACTGCAACAGTGACTGGTGTTGTTGAGAAGTCCCTCTGTGTCTACGACTACAACTTTAACATGGGAGGGGTAGACTTCAACAACCATGCCCCTCTTAGACGCGGCTTGATATGAATTGCTGGCAGTAAGGTGGAAGGACAAATAGAACATTTTCGTCCTGTCTTCCATTTACACAAATACGACAGTCCAAACCGCAACAGTGACTGGTGTTGTTGAGAAGCCCCTCTATGTCTACAACTACAACCTTAACATGGGAAGGGTAGACTTCAACAACCAGATGATGGGGCCATACTTAATTGCCCATAAGGCCAGATGCTGGTTCAAAAAAGTGTCTGTATATTTATTCTAATTGGCTCTGTTCAACACTTACTGTATATACTCGAGTATAAGCCGACCTGAATATAAGCCGAGGCACCTAATTTTACCACAAAAAACTGGGAAAACTTATTGACTTAAGTATAAGCCTAGGGTGGGAAATGCAGCCGCTACTGTAAGTGGAAAAGAGGGTCAACAATGCCCATCTGCAGCCTTACTGTGCACATTTGCAGCCTCACTGTGCCATCTTCACGCCCCACTGTGCCATCTACATGCCCCACTGTGCCATCTCCATGCCTCACTGTGCCATGTCCATGCCTCACTGTGCCATCTACATGCCTCACTGTGCCATCTCCATGCCTCACTGTGCCATCTTCATGCCCCACTGTGCCATCTTCATGCCCCACTGTGCCAACTGCATGCCCCACTGTGCCAGCTGCATGCCCCACCGTGCCATCTGTATGCCACACTGTGTCCATCTGCAGCCTCATGTACCTGATCTCCGATCTCCAGAACACCTGGGCAGTGACATACAGTCTAGTCGGTGGCCGTGCAGTGTGACAAAGCCCTGCCTCCTCCTCATCCTCATCTGTGACGGAACACTGATTCAGTTTCCCAGCAGTGAGTCAGTGTTCCGCCTATTACGGACGAGGACGAGGAGAAGGCAGGGCTTTGTTACACTGCACGGCCGCCGACTAGACTGCATGTCACAGCGCCAAGAGATCAGGCGCATGAGGCTGCAGATGGACACAGTGACTCGAGCATAAGCCAAGGGAGGCTTTTTCAGCACAAAAAAATGTGCTGAAAAACTCGGCTTTTACTCGAGTATATACGGTATGTACTATACAAAGTGTCAGGAAGAAGTGGATCCTTCCTAAAATTCCAGGAAGAGATCATCACAGCCCTTTTGTTTCCAGAAGGTGCTGTGGCCAAAAAAAGATGTGTCTGTAGCAAACGCAGATATAGGCGCGACACCTGCTATTTTTGTCCCTCCTGTCCTGGACAACCTGGTCTCTGTATCCAAGACTGTTTCTGTCGCTACCACACACTAGTGGATTACTAGTATAGGGTACAGCACTGCGCAGTCTAGGGCACACAATCACCCGGGGTCTCAAAAGATGTTAAATGACTATCACATTTGGAGAGACCCTAGCCTGGAACATTAAACTTTTTTTTATAGTTACAAAAAAAGTGTGAAAAAAAAGAGAAAAGAAATTGAACATAGGAGGATCTCACGGCTACCTTGAACAAGTGGGAGAAGATCTTTCATGACACCTGGAGGCCCTGGCAACATTTCGTATATATTGATGCCTATCTTCAAGGGGTTTCACAACCTGACTGACCTCTTGAAATTAGTCTAAACACCCTGGGTGAGAGGCTCTTTCTTCCCTTGTGCATGGGACACTTGATCCCTTCCTTATACTCTTCTCCGACTGTCCCCTCTTTGTCCTTCCTATCCCCCTTCCCCCCTTCTCTTCTTTCTACCCCCTTCCCCTGTGTACTTGGCTCAGTTCTGGGGCATTATACCATTCAGGTATTTGATTCTCTATATATATATATATATATATATTTTCATTGTCTCCCTTCTGGGTCATACTGGCCACTGGGATGTTCTGCTTTCCAGTACACTGTCTTGCTATATATAGTTGCATAGTTTTAAGCTCTTGCATCTGTGTTCAAGGTCTCGCTTTCAAGTCTGCAATGTTATATATGAGCATTTATACCTTGTTTTACTAGGCCTTTTGGCATTTTGATCTAAACGTGGGACTTTCCTTGTTAATTGATCATGCTTTGTTTTTTTATTTTTCTACATGTTTGTAAATTGCAACTTCCTAGAAAACAAAGGAATTACAAAAAAAAAAAAGAAAAAGAAAAAAAAACATAAAAAAATTTAAAAAATAAAAAGAAATTAAAAAATAAAAAAGCCAAAAATAGTTGTTGTTTTATAGAGTTAATGTTCTGTTCCATTTTACTGTGCTTTTTACTATACTGTAATGTTTTATTGTTATGCCCCGTACACACGGTCGGATTTTCCAACGGAAAATGTTTGATGGGAGCTTGTTGTCTGAAATTCTAACCGTGTGTAGGCTCCATCAGATATTTTCCATCGGAATTTCCATCACACAAAATTTAAGATCTGGATCTCAAATTTTCCGACAACAAAATCCGTTGTTGTAAATTCCGATCGTGTGTACACAATTCCGACGCACAACGTTCCACGCATGCTCGGAATCAAGCAGAAGAGCCGCACTGGCTATTGAACTTCATTTTTCTTGGCTTGTCCTACGTGTTGTACGTCACCGTGTTCTTGACATTTGGAATTTCCGACAAGATGTGTGACCGTGTGTATGCAAGACAAGATTGAGCCAACATCTGTCGGAAAAAATTCATGGATTTTGTTGTCGGAATGTCTGATCGTGTGTACGGGGCATTACTGTGTTTTATTTTTAACCATTGTTTTCTTTTTTTTTTTTTTTTTTTATTTTCAATAAGTTTTTGTAACAAATATATATCAGCATAACAAAAAGTCATGACAGTTTGCATAGAAACAATCACAATATAAGTAGTGCAAACATTGTAAAGAGAAAAAAAAATAGTTAGAAGTCAGCTTCTTCCCGAATTGGGACATATATAATAAGAAAAAAAGTAAATCCATACAGTATCTATATTGCTATCGCAGTAACATGTTCAAAACATAAGGATGCTCAAGAGGACATATAATTTGGAATCAGAAAGGAGCAGAAATGGAAGGTACCGAGCAATATTTTGAATCATCCCAAGGTTTCCAAGTTTTTTCGAATTGGGGAATTTTACCTTCAATTTTTGCTGTTAAATGTTCCATTTTACGTATATCTGCAACAATGGCAAGAGCGTGGTGTAAAGTGGGAGCGTTGGTAGAGAGCCAAAGTCTAGGGATGGCTCTTTTTGCTGCCAAAAGTACAAAGGACCCTAGTTTCTGTAGTGATTTAGGGATATCCGGGAAGGGTAGACCTAATAGGAAATGTATGGGATTCAATTGAATAGGCGTGGCGAAAAGTGATTGCAATATATTTTGTATCTCAATCCAATATGTACTTAGGACATGACAATCCCAGAAAATGTGAAGATGTGTACCTACGGACTGCCCACATCTCCAGCACAAATCAGAAAGAGACGCATTTTGGGCATGTAGTAACTCAGGAGTTTTGTACCAAAGAAATATTATCTTGATAGCGGTCTCCTTTTGTGCCACGCATCTGGAGACTTTAAAAGCCGACTCCCAGATTTTACCCCAATCCAATAGTGAGATTGATCTGTTTAGCATCTTGGACCATTTAGTCATGTATCTATGTATGGAGTCATTTAAGGGGGGTGTTGTCTGGAGTATTTTATATATGGATGAGATTAGGTTTGGTTCGTAAGGGCCATTTGTACATAGTAATTCAAAAGCAGTAGGATTTTCTAAGGATAAGGAGGGGAAGCAAGATTGGAAAAAGTGTTTAACTTGTAGGTAAAAGTATTCTGTAGATTTCGGTAGGGCGTGTTTTTCTTTAAGGACTGAGAAAGGTAATAGTATGTGTGTTACTGGATGAACTAAATGTCGCAGCTGAAACATCTCCGCGTGTGTCTACGAAATTGTTCGCAGGTATGATAATCCGTCCGGGATTTCTGGGTTAAAAAGGAAATTCTGGAGAGGGGAACAAGGTGAGGAGAGATTAAATTTGTCCCTGCACCTTTTCCAGATTAAAAGCGTAAAAAGCATCGGGGAGAGACACAGAGACCGTAGTTGGGGTATGAATTTCTGAGAGGAGGGCCATAATAGATAGCATAGATGTACAGGGGCAGTAATCCCCATTTCAATTTCGGCCCATCTATTTGCAGTCTTCCTTGAGGTCCATGTTGTCAATACTCTAAGATGAGAGGCATAGTAATATTTAATAAAATCGGGGGAGGCTAGTCCTCCTCTTGTTCTAGGAGAAAGGACTACCGATTGAGCAATTCTATGGGATGCATTGTTCCAAACAAAGTTAAGGCACTTTCTCTGGAGACTTCTCAGCTGCGACATAGGGACCGGGACTGGAAGTGTTTCAAAAAGGTACAGTAATTTGGGCAAGACCGACATTTTGAGAACGTTAATCCTACGAAGAAGGGAAATTGGGATGGAAGACCAATGTTGTAGGAGTTTAGCAATTTCTGCGAACATAGTGGGAAAATTGGCTTGATAAAGAGAATGGTATGAAGGAGTAAGATGAATTCCTAAATATTTTAGTGAAGTTTGGCACCATCTGTATTTAACCACTTCAGCCCCGGAAGGATTTACCCCCTTCCTGACCAGAGCACTTTTTACAATTTGGCACTGCGTCACTTTAACTGCTAATTGCGCGGTCATGCAATGCTGTAACCAAACGAAATTTGCGTCCTTTTCTTCCCACAAATAGAGCTTTCTTTTGATGGTATTTGATCACCTCTGCTGTTTTTATTTTTTGCGCTATAAACGGAAAAAGACCGAAAATTTTGAAAAAAAATTATATTTTCTACTTTTTGTTATAAAAAAAATCCAATAAACTCAATTTTAGTCATACATTTAGGCCAAAATGTATTCGGCCACATGTCTTTGGTAAAAAAAATGTCAATAAGCGTATATTTATTGGTTTGCGCAAAAGTTATAGCGTCTACAAACTAGGGTACATTTTCTGGAATTTACACAGCTTTTAGTTTATGACTGCCTATGTCATTTCATGAGGTGCTAAAATGGCAGGGCAGTACAAAACCCCCCCAAATGACCCCATTTTGGAAAGTAGACACCCCAAGGAAATTGCTGAGAGGCATGTTGAACTCATTGAATATTTATTTTTTTTGTCCCAAGTGATTAAATAATGACAAAAAATAAATAAATAAATAAATAAAAAAAAAATTACAAAAAGTTGTCACTAAATGATATATTGCTCACACAAGCCATGGGCATATGTGGAATTACACCCCAAAATACATTCAGCTGCTTCTCCTGAGTATGGGGATACCACATGTGTGGGACTTTTTGGGAGCCTAGCCGCGTACGGGGCCCCGAAAACCAAGCACCGCCTTCAGGATTTCAAAGGGCATAAATTTTTGATTTCACTCCTCACTACCTATCACAGTTTTGAAGGCCATAAAATGCCAAGATGGCACAAACCCCCCCCCCCCAAATGACTCCATTTTGGAAAGTAGACACCCCAAGCTATTTGCTGAGAGGCATGTTGAGTCCATGGAATATTTTATTTTTTGACACAAGTTGCGGGAAAGTGACAATTTTTTTTTTTTTTTTGCACAAAGTTGTCACTAAATGATATATTGCTCAAACATGCCATGGGCATATGTGGAATTACACCCCAAAATACATTCTGCTGCTTCTCCTGAGTACGGGGATACCACATGTGTGGGACTTTTTGGGAGCCTAGCCGCGTACGGGGCCCCGAAAACCAAGCACTGCCTTCAGGATTTCTAAGGGCATACATTTTTGATTTCACTCCTCACTACCTATCACAGTTTTGAAGGCCATAAAATGCCAAGATGGCACAAAACCCCCCCAAATGACCCCATTTTGGAAAGTAGACACCCCAAGCTATTTGCTGAGAGGCATGTTGAGTCCATGGAATATTTTATATTTTGACACAAGTTGCGGGAAAGTGACAATTTTTTTTTTTTTTTTTTTTGCACAAAGTTGTCACTAAATGATATATTGCTCAAACATGCCACGGGCATATGTGGAATTACACCCCAAAATACATTCTGCTGCTTCTCCTGAGTACGGGGATACCACACGTGTGGGACTTTTTGGGAGCCTAGCCGTGTACGGGGCCCCGAAAACCAAGCACCGCCTTCAGGATTTCTAAGGGCATAAATTTTTGATTTCACTCCTCACTACCTATCACAGTTTTGAAGGCCATAAAATGCCAAGATGGCACAAAACCCCCCCAAATGACCCCATTTTGGAAAGTAGACACCCCAAGCTATTTGCTGAGAGGCATGTTGAGTCCATGGAATATTTTATATTTTGACACAAGTTGCGGGAAAGTGACAATTTTTTTTTTTTTTTTTGCACAAAGTTGTCACTAAATGATATATTGCTCAAACATGCCATGGGCATATGTGGAATTACACCCCAAAATACATTCTGCTGCTTCTCCTGAGTACGGGGATACCACACGTGTGGGACTTTTTGGGAGCCTAGCCGCATACGGGGCCCCGAAAACCAAGCACCGGCTTCAGGATTTCTAAGGGCATACATTTTTGATTTCACTCCTCACTACCTATCACAGTTTTGAAGGCCATAAAATGCCAAGATGGCACAAAACCCCCCCAAATGACCCCATTTTGGAAAGTAGACACCCCAAGCTATTTGCTGAGAGGCATGTTGAGTCCATGGAATATTTTATATTTTGACACAAGTTGCGGGAAAGTGACAATTTTTTTTTTTTTGCACAAAGTTGTCACTAAATGATATATTGCTCACACAGGCCATGGGCATATGTGGAATTACACCCCAAAATACATTCTGCTGCTTCTCCTGAGTATGGGGATACCACATGAGTGGCACTTTTTGGGAGCCTAGCTTCATACGGGGCCCCGAAATCCAATCACCGCCTTCAGGATTTCTAAGGGCGTTAATTTTTGATTTCACTTCTCACTACCCATCACAGTTTCGAAGGCCATAAAATGCCAAGATAGCACAAAACCCCCCAAAATGACCCCATTTTGGAAAGTAGACACCCCAAGCTATTTGCTGAGAGGCATGGCGAGTATTTTGCAGCTCTCATTTGTTTTTGAAAATGAAGAAAGACAAGAAAAACGTATTTTTTTTTTCTTTTTTCAATTTTCAAAAGTTTGTGACAAAAAGTGAGGTCTGCAAAATACTCACTATACCTCTCAGCAAATAGCTTTGGGTGTCTATTTTCCAAAATGGGGTCATTTGGGGGGGGTTTGTGCCATCTGGGCATTCCATGGCCTCCGAAACTGTGATAGGCAGTGAAGAGTGAAATCAAAAATTTACGCCCTTAGAAAGCCTGAAGGCGGTGCTTGGTTTTCGGGGTCCCGTACGCGGCTAGGCTCCCAAAAAGTCTCACACATGGGGTATCCCCGTATTCAGGAGAAGCAATAGAATGTATTTTGGGGTGTAATTTCACATATTCCCATGGCATGTTTGAGCAATATATCATTTAGTGACAACTTTGTGAAAAAAAAAAAAAAAAAAATGTCTTTTTCCCGCAACTTGTGTCACAATATAAAATATTCCATGGACTCGACATGCCTCTCAGCAAATAGGGGGTCATTTGGGGGGGTTTTGAACTGTCCTGGCATTTTATGCACAACATTTAGAAGCTTATGTCACACATCACCCACTCTTCTAACCACTTGAAGACAAAGCCCTTTCTGACACTTTTTGTTTACATGAAAAAATTATTTTTTTTTGCAAGAAAATTACTTTGAACCCCCAAACATTATATATTTTTTTAAAGCAAATGCCCTACAGATTAAAATGGTGGGTGTTTCATTTTCTTTTTTCACACAGTATTTGCGCAGCGATTTTTCAAACGCATTTTTTGGGGAAAAAACACACTTTTTAACATTTTAATGCACTAAAACACACTATATTGCCCAAATGTTTGATGAAATAAAAAAGATGATCTTAGGCCGAGTACATGGATACCAAACATGACATGCTTTAAAATTGCGCACAAACGTGCAGTGGCGACAAACTAAATACATTTTTAAAAGTCTTTAAAAGCCTTTACAGGTTACCACTTTAGATTTACAGAGGAGGTCTACTGCTAAAATTACTGCCCTCGATCTGACCTTCGCGGTGATACCTCACATGCATGGTGCAATTGCTGTTTACATTTGACGCCAGACCGACGCTTGCGTTCGCCTTTGTGCGAGAGCAGGGGGGGGCAGGGGTGCTTTTTTTTTTTTTTTTTCCTTATTATTTTTTTGCTTTTTTATCTTATTTTTAAACTGTTCCTTTCATTTTTTTTTTTTTAATCATTTTTATTGTTATCTCAGGGAATGTAAATATCCCCTATGATAGCAACAGGTAGTGACAGGTACTCTTTTTTGAAAAAATTGGGGTCTATTAGACCCTAGATCTCTCCTCTGCCCTCAAAGCATCTGACCACACCAAGATCGGTGTGATAAAATGCTTTCCCAATTTCCCAATGGCGCTGTTTACATCCGGCGAAATCTAAGTCATGAAATGCTTGTAGCTTCCGGTTTCTTAGGCCATAGAGATGTTTGGAGCCATTCTGGTCTCTGATCAGTTCTATGGTCAGCTGGCTAAATCACCGGCTGCATTCTCAGGTTCCCTGTTGGGACAGGAGAGCCAGAGAAAAACATGGAAGACGGTGGGGGGGGCATTCCCTCCCACTGCTTGTAAAAGCAGTCTAGAGGCTAATTAGCTGCTAGGATTGCTTTTACATGAAAGCCGACCGCTGGCTGAAAAGAATGATACCAAGATGATACCTAAACCTGCAGGCATCATTCTGGTATAACCACTCAAAGTCCAGCAACATACCAGTACATTGCTGGTCCTTGTTGGGCATACATTGTAAACTTTTTTTTCATGCAGCCTGTGGGCTGAACGAAAAAAAGAGCTTGATCGGTGGGTATGCCCACCATTAGAATACCTCCCTTCATCCACCCACTTCTAATGATGGGCATACATGCACCGTTTTATATATGCCGAAGCATGGAGGCATCCTCCCACAAAAGGCAGGAGCAAATCGCTCCTCCACCCACTGCTGCCCCCACGCTTCGGCATATATGCTGAAGTATGTAACTGTGGTGGTGAAATCACCTCCGACAGCGCTGGAGTCACGGCTTTATGTATCGTGGGAGCAAACGCTGTTGCTGTCAAGATAAATAAATCCGCGCTGCAACTGAATGGCGTACCTGCTAAGCAAATGATGGTAAACAAAGTAACATTACAGTATAACAGTAATACTTACCATACCTGCAAAGCAAATACAAAAAAAAAAAACATAGTAAAAAATAAAACATTTAACACAACCTGTGCCTACCTAAAATTTATATATGCCGAAGCATGGGGGCATCCTCCCACAAAAGGCAGGAGCAAATCGCTCCTCCACCCACTGCTGCCCCCACGCTTCGGCATATATGCTGAAGTATGTAACTGTGGTGGTGAAATTACCTCCGACAGCGCTGGAGTCACGGCTTTATGTATTGTGGGAGCAAACGCTGTTGCTGTCAAGATAAATAAATCCGCGCTGCAACTGAATGGCGTACCTGCTAAGCAAATGATGGTTAACAAAAAACAAAGTAACATTACAGTATAACAGTAATACTTACCATACCTGCAAAGCAAATACAAAAAAAAAAACATAGTAAAAAATAAAACATTTAACGCAACCTGTGCCTACCTAAAATATATATATGCCGAAGCATGGGGGCATCCTCCCACAAAAGGCAGGAGCAAATCGCTCCTCCACCCACTGCTGCCCCCACGCTTCGGCATATATGCTGAAGTATGTAACTGTGGTGGTGAAATCACCTCCGACAACGCTGGAGTCACGGCTTTATGTATCGTGGGAGCAAACGCTGTTGCTGTCAAGATAAATAAATCCGCGCTGCAGCTGAAAACAAAAAAAATGGTTAAAACACATTAAACTATAAAAAAATTACATACCTGAAAAGCAAACATGATAAAACATAACAATAAAACATTGCAGAATAGAATACAGTAAAAAAGAGCAGAACAATAGAGAGAAAATAGAGAGAGAGAGAACAATAAAATGACAACTATTTTTGTTTTTTTTATTTTATATTTTTTTTTTTACTTTTTTTTTTTTTTACATTTTTTTTTTTTATAACTGTAACTTTTAAAACTGTAACGGTTCCAGGTTTGGTTCTCTCAAAATGCGATGGCATCTTGGGAGACCCTGTGAAAGTGTGTCCTAGTCTGTGCAGTGCTGTACCCTACGCTAAAACTCAACTAGTGTATGGTAGCGTTCAAAACATTCACCAATGCAAAGACCAGGATTGCCAGGACAGGAGGGACAATAATACCGGGTGTCACGCCTAAATCCGCGCTTGCTGCAGACACGACATTTTCTTTGGGGGGCTCGTTGGGTAGGGGTACTCGGGATGGCATAAGGAAAATGCCTCTCATGCAGCCGGCCTACTGCATTTGGTTGGGGAAGGTGAGGTGGAGCACCGTCTGGAAACAGAAGGGCTCTGACGATCTCTTCCTGGAATTTAAGGAAGGATCCAGTCCGTCCTGAAGCTCTGTATAGCACATGAGCGTTCAGCAAAGCCAATTGAAATAAGTATACAGACACTTTTTTGTACCAGCGTCTGGCCTTACGGGCAATTAGGTACGGCGCCAACAACTGGTCGTTGAGGTCCACCCCTCCCATATTTTGGTTATATTCGTGGACACAGAGGGGTTTCTCCACAACACCAGTCGCCGTAGTAATTTGGGTCGTCGTGTCTGCATGAAGGGAGGTAAGAACGAAAACATTCTTATTGTCCCTCCACTTCATAGCGAGCAAGTTATTACACTGCAAGCAGGCTCTCTCCCCCAGCCTAAGACGGGAATCTACAAGCCGCTGAGGAAAGCCCCGGCGATTAGGTCGCACGGTGCCACATGCTCCAATCTGATGATCAAACAAGTGACTAAAAAGTGGCACGCTCGTGTAATAATTGTCCACGTACAAGTGGTACCCCTTTCCGAATAAGGGTGACACCAAGTCCCACACTATCTTGCCAGCACTTCCTATGTAGTCAGGGCAGTTTGTCGGCTCTACGTGACTATCTTTGCCCTCGTAAACCATAAATCTACATGTATAGCCTGTGGCCCTGTCACAGAGCTTATACATCTTGACCCCGTATCTGGCACGCTTGCTGGGAAGGTACTGTTTGAATGACAAGCGGCCAGAAAATTTAATCAGGGACTCATCAACGCAGACAACTTGATGGGGAGTAAACAAGTCTGCAAAACGTTGGTTGAAGTGGTTTACGAGGGGCCAAATTTTGTAGAGCCGATCGTATTCAGGGTCTCCACGAGGACGACAGAGTTCATTGTCGTTGAAGTGCATGAACCGCAAAATCTGCTCGTATCGTGCCCTGGTCATGGAGGCAGAGAACACGGGCATATGGTGAATTGGGTCAGTGGACCAATATGACCGCAACTCACTCTTTTTGGTTATGCCCATGTTGAGGGAAAGGCCCAGAAAGATCTTAAATTCGGAGACCGTAATTGGTCTCCAATCTCTGGCAAAGGAGGACTGGGGAATAGTGGCGATGTGTTGACCAGCGTATAAATTGCTTTGGTCCACAATAGATCTATAGAGATCTTCGGTGAAAAACAGTGAATAAAAATCCAGTGGCGTAAAATCAACTGTTTCCACCTGAATTCCGGGTTGGCCAGTGAATGGGGGCAATACGGGTGCTGCAGAAGTGGTGGGTACCCAATTCGGATTGGCGAATGCAGCAGGAAGGGCACTATGGGCACGACGGGCCTGTGTTCGTCTTCTTGGTGGCAGCGGGACTCTACTAGTGCTTGCCACCTCACCAGCTTGAACTACACTTATGGGACTCGCCACGTCACCACGTGATACTGCAGTGCTGGATGTACGACCAGGGTGTACTAGGCCGCTGGTGCTTGCCAGTTCACCAGAAGGAATAGCGGCACTAGTACTGCTCTGCTCCATACGAGGGACCTGCGGTTCTTGCACTTCAAGGACAGAAGAAGAAGTTCGGGGTCTGGTACGCCTGACCCTAGCAGGGACCACAACTCCGTCGTCAGAGCTATCTGTCATGGAGCCGCTGTCCTCTACAGGATCGTATTCTGAGCCTGAACTTGACAGATGAGTGACTTCCTCTTCACTATCTGTCATGCTCAGAAACGTGTAGGCCTCTTCACTAGTGTACCTTCGATTTGCCATTTTGGGCTCTAAATTTAGGGGTACTCTAGTGAGACTCACAGGCAAAAAAGCTCCTGACTGTCAGCGACTAATTCAAAACGCTACCAAAAAACTGTTAGCGATCGCAGGGATCAGGCCTGACTCTGCGAACGCTGCAGTTATGTGTGCTTAGTGTTTTGTGACAGTTATCGATCGATACTGCACTTGGGTGGGCTGGGCTGGGCTGGGCCGAGGAGCAAAACGCAGGTGCTAGCAGGTATCTGGGCTGATCCCGCTAACACTGCGTTTTTTTGGGTGACCCTAAACTGCTGGGGAGTATAGATCTGATCGGATCAGATATCGATCCGTTCAGATACTATAGCACTAAGGGAGGTGTATGCTGCGTGCGTGGGTGTTAGCGGTACTGGCGCTAACCTGACGCTGCCTGGGGCGACGCAGACCTTATCTGACCCTAAAAACTTAACTTATATCACCGCCGGGCAATTAGGGGGTTAAACCTTTATAAGGTAATAAACGGCGGGTGCCCTAAAACTATAATAAACTATAGAAAACTACAAAAAACAAACCAACTAACCAGCGTCACCCGTAACAATTATATGGTGATCACTGGTGAAAGGGTTAACTAGGGGGCAATCAAGGGGTTAAAACCTTTAGAAGGTAGTATATGGGGGTCCCTGTCGCTATAAAAAACACTGACGGCGAACCTATATACTTACCTCCCTAACTAGCGTCACCTGTGTCACTAATACAGCGATCAGAAAAACGATCGCTTAGTGACACTGGCGACGGGGGGTGATCACGGGGTTAAAACTTTATTAGGGGGGTTAAGGGGGTACCTTGGACCTAAGGGGGGGTACCCTAGACCTAAAGGGGGCTAACCTAACTGCCCTAACACTTGTAACTGACACAAACTGACACCAATGCAATAATCAGAAAAAAAAAAAACTGCTATTGGTGTCAGTATGTGTGGGGGTACAGGGGGGTGATCAGGGGGTGACTGGGGGGTGACAGGGGGGTGACAAGTGTGCCTGCGTGTTCTACTGTTAGTGTAGTGTTGGTGCACTTACTTGGATGTCTTCTCTCCTCGGCGCCGGATCAAAAAGACCGGCTCGAGGAGAGATTACATCACTTCCTCCGCTTCTGTTTACATTCACAGAAGCCGAGGAAGCTCGTCATTGGCCAGGAGCGATCGCGAGGGGGGAGCCACGAATGAGTGGCCTCCCCCTCACCTTCGATCGACCCTGACCTCGATCCGACCGCCGCTGGCACTGGGGGGGGGTCTGATCGGACCCCCCACCCGCGGGCAGGCAAGGACGTACCTGTAAGTCCTTTTGCCTGCCCGTGCCATTCTGCCCGTGCCATATAGTCGTGCGGCGGTCGGCAAGTGGTTAAACTTGTTTTGTAAGGAGCTGAGTGTATCTGAGGGTATATTGATGGAGAGGGCTTCTGTTTTGGTCTGGTTAATACAAAACCCTGATAAGGACCCAAATGTGGAGAGGGTTTCGTGTAAGAAAGGTAATGAAATCTCGGGGTGTGTGATGGTTAGCAGAATGTCGTCTGCGAAAAGAGAAAGTTTGTAGTCCTGATGTCGTAGTGGGATTCCTCTGATATTAGGATGGGATCTGATAGCCGCTGCTAAAGGTTCTAGGCTTAATATAAATAATAAGGGTGACAAAGGGCAGCCTTGTCTCGTACCATTACTGAGAGTAAATCGTTGCGAGGTATAAGAGGACAGCTGGACTTGAGACGTGGGGAGGGAGTATAGGGTATGTAGGGCTCGTATAAAGGGGCCTGAGAATCCAAATCGGGTTAAGACTGCGAACATGAAGGGCCAGCTTAATCGATCGAACGCTTTTTGAGCATCTAAGCTCAGGACTATGGTGGGGCGTTTAGTTCTAGTTACTAGGTCTATCAGATCTATGGTTCTTCTTGTATTATCTCCAGCATGTCTCGAGGGAACAAATCCTACTTGGTCTCTGTGGATCAGGGACGTTAATAGTGGGGATAATCTATTGGCCAGTATTTTGGTGAAGATTTTGTAGTCTGAGTTTAATAAAGCAATTGGGCGGTAGTTGTCGGGTAATGCAGGATCCTTACCTGGTTTAGGGATTACCGTTATATTGGCATGTAAGAATTGTGAATGTGGGATGGATCCCTGAAAAAAGGAGGAGAATAGGGATTGTAGATAGGGGGTTAAAATATGTGTAAAGGTTTTATAGTAGATGTAAGGGAGACCGTCAGGGCCCGGAGATTTGTGGGTTGGAAGATTTTTAATAACCTCTCCTATTTCCTCTCCAGTAATCGGAGCGTTAAGGGAGGATAGATGATCAGCAGATATCTTCGGTAATGGGAAGGAATTTATAAATTTATCAAACTCTGATTGCGAGAATTGAGGGTGTGAATCGGGGCCTAAACAGTTATAAAGTCGCTTATAAAAGTCACCAAAGACCTTTGACATAGTTTTCGGACAGTATGTGGGGGTGCCATCGGGTTGCATCAAGTGGTCTGGTATAGATAGAAGGGGCCGAGGTTTTAATTTGTTCACTAGCATCCTATGTGGTTTGTTTACATAGTCGTAGAATTTTTGCTTAGCCCATAACATGGATTTGGAAATTTGATTCATATCGAAAGACTTGATTCGATCTCGGATTGAGATGACATTTCTCAATTTTTCCACCGTGGGGGAGGCCAGCAGATTTCTTTCCGCTGTTTGCAGTTGGGTAATAAGATCCTCTTTAAGTGAGCTTATAGCTATGCATTCACCTCTAAAAAAGGCTTTATGGGCCTCTCACAGGGTGGAAATCTCCGGGACAGAGCCATCATTAAGCTGGAAAAACTCAGTTAATTTCTGCTGTAATTGAGTTTGAGATAAAGGATTTTTAAGCAGGGATTCATTGAGGCGCCAGTGGCAGGTCCTAGCAAAAGACTTCGCCAGTAATACATCGAGTTCAATAGGCGCATGATCCGACCAGGTAATAGGATTTATTTCAGAAGATACTACATAGGGCAATAGGGGGCCTGTAATAAGGAAGTAATCTAGTCTAGAATAAGACTTGTGGGGATGAGAATAGAATGTATAGTGTTTTTGGGTCGGGTATTTTATCCTCCAAGAATCAAATAGATTATGGGATCTAACTAGTTTGCGAAAGGATGTTGATAATTTCTTAGAGGAAGATTGTGAGGCGGTTTGAAATAGAGTTTTCCTGTCCCTGGTCGGGGACATGCACACATTGAAGTCGCCTCCCATGATCATGAACGGCTGGGAGAAGGGTTGTAATTTCTCAAAAACTTTTTCAAGGAAACCGATCTGTCCTACATTTGGTGCATAAATGTTAATTAAGGAAAAAGAGGTAGAAAGGTGACTGCACTTCAGGAATATGAACCTACCGTGAGGATCTAGGTAGGAGGAAAGTATTTTTATTGGACTTGTGCGTTTAAAAAGAATTGCCACTCCCGCTTTTCCAGAGGGGTCAGAGGCAGTATATGCTATGGGAAAATGTCTAGAGGCAAACTTGAAGGAGCCACTGGGCTTGAAATGGGTTTCCTGAACCATAATCACCTCTGCTTTGGATGATTTAAATTCTTTCAAGGCCTGCCACCTTTTGCCTATGGAATTTAATCCCTTAACATTACAAGAATAGACTTTGAGGGCCATATTCGGTTAAACAAAAAAGTGCTAATGCAGTATAAAGACTGAGAACATGTATCTGAGCATCCTTAAAAAGAAACAATTGAAAACAAACATTTCTTACATTTGATATAATAATGTAAGTACAACCTTGAAAAAACATATATAGGTCAGAAGGAAAAAAAAGGGAAAAAGACCTGCATATGAAAACTCCAAAGGAGCCAAAAATTAGGAACTAAATTGCATTGGGAGACGAAAAATGTTAAAAAAGGAAAAAAGAAAAAATAATTTTTGAAAAGCCTGAGAAAAAATTTCAGGCTGCCCAGGCAGAAGCCTTGGGTCATGAGGGGGGGCATGTTAGCCTGCAGGGATTATTAGAGGAGGGGGGGAGGTGTGTAGATCCCCGTCTCTGTTTTTTGTAAAACTAAAAAAGAACAAACAGCAATGAGGAGCAAGGGTGTTTGGCATGGTACTATAAACATATAGATGAATCTTAAGACAAACTGGTATGTGACAGAGAGGTAGATATCAATAAGAGGTGTGACCTCTCAAACAAGGTGACCTAAGCACTATGAGGTCACTGGGATATCCATGGTAAATATTTCCTGGCCATGGAAAAAAAGAGCAAAAATATTGAGAAAAAAGAAGGTAGGAAAAAGAAAAATAATAAGTCACATCAGGTTGGATATCTGTGACGATTGGCTCGTTGTGGGGTAGAAGAGTTCTTCTGGGAACTTCGTTGGACTGGGGTCCAAATTTTGGCTGGTGTGGTAAGTGATCTGAGGTTTGGAGCTTGGGGTATGGAGTCTTCTTCAGGCAGTGGGGGAAGACCTAGGTTGCAGATAAAGGCTTCACTTTCGTAAAGATCTCTCAGGGAACGTTAAACACCATCTTTGGAAACGGTTAGACGGAAGGGGAATCCCCAGCGGTATGGAACTTGATGGTTTTGTAGGTGAGTAGTGACGGGACGGAAACTGCGTCTTTTGGCCAGAGTGGTTGGGGACAGATCGTTAAATATCTGGATTTTGTGTTGTTTATAGTCAATCCGTGACTTGTTACGCGTTGCAAGAGTGAGGGCTTCTTTGCTTTCGTAGAAGTGGAAGCGGACAATAATATCTCTGGGGTTGGCAGTAGGAGGAGGTTTTGGGCCAGAGATCTATGCGCCCTGTCCATACGCCAGTCTATGTCCGGTATATGTGGGGCTAAAGTGACGAATAGGCCTAGAAGGTAGGGACGTATTTCCTTGTCACTCACCGTCTCGGGGATTCCCCTTATCCTCAGATTCTGGCGTCTTTCACGGTTTTCCAGGTCTTCCTGTTGGAGTTGAAGTAGGGAGACTGTATGTTTCAGGTTGGAGTTGTCCTCTTCGAGAACATGTACATATTCGGTCAGTTCATCAAATTTGTTCTCCAGTGTGTTGGTGCGTTCACCTAATTGGTCGATTTCACCCCGTAACTCATGTGCTATTTTGCTCACTTCTTTAGCGATGCTGCGGGTTAATTCGTGTAGTAATGAGTTCAACTTTGTGTCTAGGACAGCTACTGTCACCACATCCACAGGGTGATCGGGTGGAAGAGAATGCAGGGAGGTTTGAGATCTGTTATCATCTTGGGTCATGCCTTCCGGCAGAAAATGTGGGTCAGCAGTGTCCGAGGATCTCGGTTGTTCACTGGAGGTCGGGGATCTTTGTTTATATAAGAAGCGCTCCATGATATTAGAGGTCTGCGACGGTGGCGGTGGGATAAAACCTCTGTATATTGCCTTCTGGAAACCAATCTTCCCCATGCAGTGTTTGGGAGTGTCTGATGTCTTGTTATGATATCGCTCCTGCGATTTATAGGGAGCTGTTAGCTTTGTAGGAGCATCTCTTAAAAAGACGGGGATCAAAGGACTCCTCTTACATGTCTGCTTCCCTGCACGCCGGTCTGGAGGTGGTCACATTAAGAATCAGGGGGAGTTGAGATGGCAGCTGTAAGGTTTGCAGGTGTGAGGCAGGATATAGTGTCTACAGGCAGTCAATAGGTGATTCAACTGCAGGAAATGTGTTGTGGGGGTATTAGGAGTACCAAGATGGCCGCCGACTTCCAGGACCAGGCCGAAGCCACGGTCTGTCCTGAAGGCTGAGGCCGGCCGGGGTGGGGGGGTCCCCTTTCGGGCCCGGACCAGGACTCTAGAAGCTCAAAAACGGGGACTCTGGGGCCAGTTACTGCAGAGCAGGGACAGGAGAAGGCTCGGGCAGCAGCCCAGGTACTCACAGAGTCCAGGATGGCCGGTGGATAGGCCCAGGAGTGGCGTCAGACTGTGGGAGGACCCGGGATGGGGAGGGAGGGTCCCGCTCGGTTCTCTTTTACGTTGCCGGTATCCGTCTCCTCGCGGTGGTGGTTCGGATGTCCCGGTCGGAAAGTCCCAAGAGGAGGACCCGATCGTCCCCTGGTCCGCTGTGTAGGCGAGCGTCAGGCTACGGGCTACCTTTGTTTTCTTTGCAGGTACACCATTCTACTGTTTTACTGTACTGTATACTATACTGCTATATTGTAATGTTTTATTGTTACTGTGTTTTATTGTTAACCTTGTTTGCTTTGCAAGTGTGGCATTCAGCTGCAGCACTGATCTCTTTATTCTGACAGCAACAGGGTTTGCTTTCAGCATACGTAAATCAGTGACTACAGCGCTGTAGGAGGTGATTTCACCACCGCAGTTAAAAAAAAGAGCATATATGGTGAAGCATAGGGGATGGGGTAGACAGAGGGTGGATCGCCCCTATGCTTCGCCGTAATATTTAATACTCTTTTTTTGGCACAGATTGCAATAAAAAAAGTTGTTGTTTTATTGAGGTAATGTTCTATTGTTACTGTGTTTTATTGTTAACCATTGTTTGCTTTGCATGTACGCCACTCAGCTGCAGCACTGATTTGTTTATTCTGACAGCAACAGGGCTTGCTTTCAGCGTACATAAATTAGTGACTAATATCAGCATTTATTCATGAAGACTCGTTCTTGCCAACCAATTTATTAGCCTTCTATGAGGAGGTGAGTTGCCATCTAGATAAAGGAAGGCCCGTAGACGTAATGTATCTGGATTTTGCAAAACCATTTGACACAGTTCCCCATAAACATTTACTGTACAAAGTAAGATCCATTGGCATGGACCATAGGGTGAGTAAATGGATTGAAAACTGGCTACAAGGGCGAGTTCAGAGCGGATGATAAATTGGGAATACTCGGAATGGTCAGGGGTGGAAAGTGGGGTCCCCCAGGGTTCTGTGCTGGGACCAATCCTGTTTAACCACTTGCCTACAGGGCACTTACACCCCCTTCCTGCCCAGGCCATTTTTAGCTTTCAGCACTGTCGCACTTTGAATAACAATTGCGCGGTCATGCTACACTGTACCCAAATGACATTTTTATCATTTTCTTCACACAAATAGAGCTTTCTTTTGATGGTATTTAATCACTGTTGGGTTTTTTATTTTTTACTAAAAAAAAAGTCCAAAAAATGTGCAAAAAACTTTTTTTAACTTAGTTTCTGTCAGTAAATTTTGCAATTAAGTAATTTTTCTCCTTCGCTGATGTGAGGAGGCACTGATGGGCACTGATAGACTGAACTGGTGGGCATTGATGAGGTGGCATTTATGGGCGTTGATGAGGCGGCACTAATGGGCACTGATTTGGTGGCACTGATGAGGAGGCACTAATATGCCGCACTTATGGGCACTGATAGGTGGCACTGATATGTGGCACTGATAGGCGGCACTGATGGGCACTGTTAGGTGGCACTGATAGGCAGCATGGATAGTTGGTACTGATGGGCACTGATGGGCATTGATGGGTGGCACTGATGGGTGACACTGATGGGCATTGATGGACAGCAGAGATGGGCATTAATGGGCAGCACTGATAGGCAGGACTGATTGCCAGCACTGGCATCACTAATGGGCACTGATTGGTGGCACTTGTTGGCAGCGGTGGGCACTGGTGCCTCTATTGTAATCAGGGCACTGATGAACAGTGCCCCGATTACATGTTTAGATGTCTCCTGTGAGCAGATGCCACTGATCGGCTCTCCTTGCCACACACTCTGTCAGTGTGAGGCGAGGAGCGCCGATTACCAGCATCTCCGTGTTTACATGTGACCGGCTATGATTAGACACAGCCGATCACATGGTTAAAGATGCAGCTCTTTACAGAGATTGGGGTCACGGCATGTCCTAGCAACACTGCGTGGCCGCCGCGGGCGCGTCAGAGCAGCCATTCTGGGATGTCGTCATATGACGTTGTCCCAGAACGTGGGCCGCCCCACCATCATTTGATGGTGGGCGGGTGGCAGCTAGTTAATTTGTATATAAACAAGCTATGAGGATGGGGTAAAAAGCTCAATCTCTGTATTTGCGGACAACACTAAGCTCAGCAGGGCAACAACTTCTATGCAGAAACCTTGCAAGAAGATCTGAACAAATTAATGGGGTGGGCAACTACATGGCAAATTCACAAATTCACTAGGGGGTGAACCTCTGGGGAAACTAGGATGGAAAAGGACCTGGGGGTCCTAGTAGATGATAGGCTCAGCAATAGTATGCAATGCCAAGCTGCTGCTAACAAAGCAAACAGAATATTGGCATGCATTAAAAAGGGGATCAAAGGGGTTGTAAACACTCGCCGTTTTTCACCTTAATGCATTCCAAGATGGTGGAATGAGCAGACTTGCTTTCTGAGCTTTGCTGGAGTGAGATCTGAGTTATTATCCGCACCTGAGTGAAAGCATGGTTCTGAGGGGACCTGTGGTTTCTGGATGCCTTCTAAGTCCTCCGGGCATCAGAGCAGAAGAGGGGTAAGAAATTGAGATTGCCCCCGTGTGAGTCGGTAGAGGCCAGCCTGGTGTCCTGCCCATCGGGATTCCCAGCGCGCCTCTGCAATATGGCGTCACAAACAGACCATGAAAAAACCACTGGCTCAGCACCGCCCAGTATCCCGGAGGTAATGTTGACTATCACCTCATGCCAGACTGCTTTAACCTCTAAGATGGAGGCTGTCCAGTTGGACATGGGCTTAATCCAGCAAGGTCTAGATCTGTACCAGGGTCGCGGAGGCCGAGCACCGGGTCGGGAACGTAGAAGACACAATGACTGACCATGCAGCCTCTATCCGAGCATTACAAATGAAAGTCAGAGCCCTGGAGTACAGAGCGGCAGACGCTCAAATTCGGAGCCACTGCAACAATCTCCAGATTGTGGGGCTCTCAGAAGGTGTGGAAGGCCAGTCTCCTACAGTGTTTACAGAGGATCTGCTACGTTCCCTACTGCCTGCGGTCCAACTCTCCCTGTACTTCACTGTGGAAGGGGCCCATCGTGTCCTGTCTAGGCCAGGCCCCGAGGGGGCTCCGCCTCACACTTTCATCCTCCGGCTGCTTAACTTTCGGGACCGGGATGAACTGCTTAGGGCCACTCAAGTTGCAGGAGAGCTGCCCTATCGCAATGTTAAGCTCCTGATGTTTCCGGATTACACTATGGAGACCCAAAGGCAGCACCGTTCTTTTGATAACATCAAGGCAGCTCTGCGTATCAAAGGCATAAGGTACAGCATCCTATTCCCAGTGAAACTGCGGGTCGTTTATGGTGAGACCGTGCGCTTCTTCACTAACCCCAAGGATGCCTCCGAGTGGCTGGAAGCACTGCCTCCATAATGAGGTCGACACCTGGGTGCCCTTTTACTTCTCCTAATTCTTTATTATTATCAGTTCTCCTCATGCTGCTGCTGGAATCTGGAGTACACTGACATGTTCCCTTGAAATTGTCTCATGGCTCTGTTTACCTCTCAAGCACTGTTGCTGATGGAAGGGGCTGAGAAGGACGGCTGAGACGTTGCCCCCCCCGGCCTTGCTGCTATTACCCCTCCAGATGGAACTGACCCTCAATGACCGTTTTTGTAGGTTTTTATTCTTTTTTTTTTTTTTTTTTAGGAATGTTCCGGTTTGGTTACATGACCCCCTCTTAGGTTTTTAGTCCTTGGACAAAGTTTGGGACTTAAGTGCTTCTCAATGTTCCGAGGGGCAGGTTGGCAGTTGCTGACCACGGTTGGTTTTGTTTGCTGTTCTTATGTTTTTTTTATCGTTTTGCGTTGGTCTTGTTTCATAGTTACATAGTAACATAGTAGGTGAGGTTGAAAAAAAGACAAGTCCAACCTATGTGTGTGATTATTGTATCGCTTGTCTTTACTATTGCAAGTGAAATACAATGTCAATATAGCACAACCCCCCCCAAATGACCCCTTTTCAGAATGTAGACACCCCAAGGTATTAGCTAAGAGGCATGGTGAGTATTTTGCAGATCTCATTTGTTGCCACAAGTTTTTGGAAAATGAAGAAAAAGAAAATATATTTTTCTTTTTTAAATTTTCAAAACCTTATGACGAAAATCGAGATCTGAAAAATACTCAACATGCCTATCAGCAAATAGCTTGGGGTAAAAAGGGAAATGAGCAGTGCAAATCTAAAAATCCTGCAATCTCGTAATAATGAATAGCTTGCAATTAACACATGTAAAACAAACTGTGAATATTATGCTATTACTAGCAATGTTCTCCTAACATATGACAATGTGTATATCCACTATATAAACAAGTAAAGTGTCAACACAATGATATGTGAAAACATACACTTGTGCAAACAAATATCTTAAACGTGACTTATATTTGGAAAAATGTTTAAAAAATGCATCTATTCAAAGAATCAAAGTCCGTGTTTCCAATCCAGCTGCAGTCTCAAACGCCGCAAGCATGATTACAGAAACATAGGTTGGACTTGATGGACTTGTGTCTTTTTTCAACCTCACCTACTATGTAACACCCGATGTTGTCAGCGTCCTAGGCCCGCCCCTTCTAGTTTCGTTATTTAACGTCCTCACAGAGTGGTAGGAACTGCCGGAGCTGATAACTATATGCAATCATCATGCCTTTGTTCCCTAGTGTCGGCAGACACTTGTGAAATGTGAGAGCTTTTAATAAACAAGCATTATTTTTAACGGTATTACGCTATGGAGATTATTTTTCCTTCATCCTAAAAAATCCTTCCATTCATTCAGTAGAGAAACTGACAAGAGAATACAGCAGCGACAGCACAGTGGAGAAGGGATTTGCCTGATATACAACACAAAAAGCACTTTTGCTGGTTTATAATCTGAACAGGTATAATTTCTTGTGAGTTACTGTGATGTTTGTGCGGAATCACTATGACCCTTGACCCCTTTCTCCTGATGCATGCTGGGGGCGGGGCTGTACCAGGAAGTCAGTCACCAGTGTGTGTGGGACTGGAAGCTGCCACATAATACTTAGGGGGATCACATCCGGTAAAGACAGAGCCCTGTTGAATTACGACTCCTCCATGTAAGAATGTCATGTTCTGAGTGAGTAATAAACCTTTCCCTGGTTAAGAAGTGCATCCGGCCTGTGTGTGTAACTTGCTCAGCGGATACCGGCAGCATTGCTAGCAACACCCTGAGAGACCCCGTGTCGAAGGGACACAACAGTTACTTTAGGACTTATGGTGAAGGAGCACATTGGGTGTACAATTACAAGTGTTGGATTACAGTTTTGCCTATAATTCTTTGTGGGGCTGGAAACACGGACTTTGATTCTTTGAATAGATGCACTTTTGGATTATACTTTTGGCTTAAATTGAGAATATGAACTTTATTTTTTGCACAGTTGCACTTTATTTATGAACTATATTTATTTGAGATTGGGAATCACAATAAATATATATATATATATATATATATATATATATATATATATATATATATATGCACTTTCATTTTGAAACATTTTTTCACATATAAGATTTTTTGAATGTGAGCACGAGAGTCACGTTTAAGATATTTGTTTGCACAAGGGTATGTTTTCACATATCATTGTGTTGACACTTTACTTGTTTATATAGCGGATATACACATGGTCATATGTTAGGAAAATATTGCTATTAATAGCATAATATTCGCAGGGTGTATTAATTTGTTTTACATGTGTTAATTGAAAGCTATTCATTATTACGAGATTGCAGGATTTTTAGATTTGCGCTGCTCATTTCCCTTTTTATCTGTATTAACTAGTGTTTCTCTAGTACCAAGTGACAGCATTTCTAGCAAATAATCCTCCACAATCCATCGATAATTTGGGCCGTTTATTGTTTTGTTTTTGAAAATAGTTCGGGTGTCTACTTTTCTAAAAAGGGGCCTTTGGGGGTTTTGGGCTATCTGGGCATTTCATGGCCTCCAAAACTGTGATAGGCAGTGAAGAAGTGAAATGAGCAACTTGCGCCCTTAGAAAGCCTGAAGGTGGTGATTGGTTTTCGGGGTCCTGTACATGGCTATACTGCCAAAAAGTCTCTCAAATGTGGTATCCCTATACACGAGAAGCAGCAGAATGTATTTTGGGGTGTAATTCCACATATGCCCATGGCATGTGTGAGCAATTTATCATTTAGTGACAACTTTGTGTAAAAAAACATTTTTTTTTTTGTCATTTTTTTAAAACACTTGTAGCAAGAAAAATGTAATATTCAATGGGGTCAACATGCCTCTCAGCAAATTCCTTGGGATGTCTGCTTTCCAAAAAGGGGAAATTTGGGGAGATAGGTAGTCAGAAAGCAAATGCTGCGTAAATTACAGTATATATATGTTTGTAGACAGTATAACTTTTGCGCAAACCAATAAATATACGCTTATTGGGATTTTTTTTACCAAAGACATATAGCTGAATACATTTTGGCCTAAATGTTTAAAAAAAACGGAGTTTATTGGATATTTATTATAACAAAAAGTAGAAAATATCATTTTTTTCAGGCTTTTTTCATTTATATTGGGGGAAAAAATGAAAAGAAAGCTCTATTTATGGGATAAAAGGATATACATTTTGTTTGGATATAGTGTTGAATGACCGCGCAATTAACTGTTAAAGTAGCACAGTGTCAAATTGCAAAAAATGCTTTGGTCAGGAACGGGGGGAAACCTTCCAGAGTTGAAGTGGTTAAAGTAAAAAAAGAAAAGTTTGCAACAAAAACAGTTCTCACCATCAGCCTTTGCTCTCTCATACCCCTTATCCCCATAGTAAACAATATAGTTAGTGATATAATTTCAAATACACCCACATTAGAAGGCAGGCCTAAAGACACAGGCATCATTGCTGAGCATGGTGGTAGTAGGACTGAAGGTCTAAAATATTAGCAAGACACTACCCTGTGACTTTACGCTCCGTATATCCATGTTGGTCCTTCTGCCAAACTCTGTTGCCACTAGAGTTGTGCCAAACACCCTCTGGTTTGATTCGCGTCAGGACTCTCGAACATCGCAAAAGTTCAGACTAGATCTCTAAACCCTATTGAAGTCTATGGGTCCCGAACTTGAAAAATCAAATATGCCCATTTTGAAGGCTTATATGCAAGTGTTTGGCCATAGATAGGGTATGGGGGCCCGGGAACTGCCCTGGGGACATGTATTAATGCAATAAAATGTTTGAAAAAAGATAGTTTTTAAAGGAGCAGTAATTATAATGATGCTTTGTTTGCACAAGGGTATGTTTTCACATATCATTGTGTTGACACTTTACTTGTTTATATAGCGGATATACACATGGTCATATGTTAGGAAAATATTGCTATTAATAGCATAATATTCGCAGGGTGTATTAATTTGTTTTACATGTGTTAATTGAAAGCTATTCATTATTACGAGATTGCAGGATTTTTAGATTTGCGCTGCTCATTTCCCTTTTTATCTGTATTAACTAGTGTTTCTCTAGTACCAAGTGACAGCATTTCTAGCAAATAATCCTCCACAATCCATCGATAATTTGGGCCGTTTATTGTTTTGTTTTTGAAAATAGTTCGGGTGTCTACTTTCCTAAAAAGGGGTCTTTGGGGGTTTTGGGCTATCTGGGCATTTCATGGCCTCCAAAACTGTGATAGGCAGTGAGGAAGTGAAATGAGCAACTTGCGCCCTTAGAAAGCCTGAAGGTGGTGATTGGTTTTCGGGGTCCTGTACATGGCTATACTGCCAAAAAGTCTCTCAAATGTGGTATCCCCATACACGAGAAGCAGCAGAATGTATTTTGGGGTGTAATTCCACATATGCCCATGGCATGTGTGAGCAATTTATCATTTAGTGACAACTTTGTGTAAAAAAACATTTTTTTTTTTGTCATTTTTTAAAACACTTGTAGCAAGAAAAATGTAATATTCAATGGGGTCAACATGCCTCTCAGCAAATTCCTTGGGATGTCTGCTTTCCAAAAAGGGGAAATTTGGGGAGATAGGTAGTCAGAAAGCAAATGCTGCGTAAATTACAGTATATATATGTTTGTAGACAGTATAACTTTTGCGCAAACCAATAAATATACGCTTATTGGGATTTTTTTTACCAAAGACATATAGCTGAATACATTTTGGCCTAAATGTTTAAAAAAACTGAGTTTATTGGATATTTATTATAACAAAAAGTACAAAATATCATTTTTTTTCAGGCTTTTTTCATTTATATTGGGGGAAAAAATGAAAAGAAAGCTCTATTTATGGGATAAAAGGATATACATTTTGTTTGGATACAGTGTTGAATGACCGCGCAATTAACTGTTAAAGTAGCACAGTGTCAAATTGCAAAAAATGCTTTGGTCAGGAACGGGGGGAAACCTTCCAGAGTTACATAGTTACATAGTAGGTGAGGTTGAAAAAAGACACAAGTCCATCAAGTCCAACCTATGTGCGTGATTATGTGTCAGTATTACATTACATATCCCTGTATATTGCGGTCATTCAGGTGATTATCTAATAGTTTCTTGAAGTTATCAATGCTCCCCGCTGAGACTACCGCCTGTGGAAGGGAATTCCATATCCTTGCCGCTCTTACAGTAAAGAACCCTCTACGTAGTTTAAGGTTAAACCTCTTTTCTTCTAATTGTAATGAGTGGCCACGAGTCTTATTAAACTCTCTTCTGCGAAAAAGTTTTATCCCTATTGTGGGGTCACCAGTACAGTATTTGTAAATTGAAATCATATCCCCTCTCAAGCGTCTCTTCTCCAGAGAGAATAAGTTCAGTGCTCGCAACCTTTCCTCATAACTAAGATCCTCCAGACCCTTTATTAGCTTTGTTGCCCTTCTTTGTACTCGCTCCATTTCCAGTACGTCCCTCCTGAGGACTGGTGCCCAGAACTGGACAGCATACTTCAGGTGCGGGCGGACTAGAGTCTTGTAGAGCGGGAGAATTATCGTTTTATCTCTGCAGTTGATCCCCCTTTTAATGCATGCCAATATTCTGTTTGCTTTATTAGCAGCAGCTTGGCATTGTATGCCATTGCTGAGCCTATCATCCACTAGGACCCCCAGGTCCTTTTCCATCCTAGATTCCCCCAGAGGTTCTCCCACCAGTGTATAGATTGCATTCATATTTTTGCCACCCAAATGCATTATTTTACATTTTTCTACATTGAACCTCATTTGCCATGTAGTCGCCCACCCCATTAATTTGTTCAGGTCTTTTTGCAAGATTTCCACATCCTGCGGAGAAGTTATTGCCCTGCTTAGCTTAGTATCGTCTGCAAATACAGAGATTGAACTGTTTATCCCATCCTCCAGGTTGTTTATGAACAAATTAAATAGGATTGGTCCCAGCACAGAACCCTGGGGAACCCCACTACCCACCCCTGACCATTCTGAGTACTCCCCATTTATCACCACCCTCTGAACACGCCCTTGTAGCCAGTTTTCAATCCATGTACTCACCCTATGGTCCATGCCAACGCACCTTATTTTGTACAGTAAACGTTTATGGGGAACTGTGTCAAATGCTTTTGCAAAATCCAGATACACCACGTCTACGGGCCTTCCTTTATCTAGATGGCAACTCACCTCCTCATAGAAGGTTAATAGATTGGTTTGGCAAGAACGATTCTTCATGAATCCATGCTGATTACTGCTAATGATATCATTCTTATTACTAAAATCTTGTATATAGTCCCTTATCATCCCCTCCAAGAGTTTACATACTATTGATGTTAGGCTAACTGGTCTGTAATTCCCAGGGATGTTTTTTGGGCCCTTTTTAAATATTGGTGCTACATTGGCTTTTCTCCAATCAGCTGGTACCATTCCAGTCAATAGACTGTCTGTAAAAATTAGGAACAACGGTCTGGCAATCACCTGACTGAGTTCCCTAAGTATCCTCGGATGCAAGCCATCTGGTCCCGGTGATTTATTAATGTTAAGTTTCTCAAGTCTAATTTTAATTCCGTCCTCTGTTAACCATGTAGGTGCTTCCTGTGTTGTTTCATGAGGATAAACACTGCAGTTTTGGTTACTGAAGCCCCCCGATTCACTCGTGAAGACTGAGGAGAAGAATAAATTCAATACCTTTGCCATCTCCCCATCCTTTGTAACCAGATGTCCTTCTTCATTCTTTATGGGGCCAATATGGTCTGTCCTCCCTTTTTTACTGTTTACATACTTAAAGAATTTGTTGGGATTTTTTTTGCTCTCCTCCGCTATGTGTCTTTCATGTTCTATCTTAGCCAACCTAATTGCACCCTTACATTTCTTATTGCATTCTTTAAAATTCTGAATGCTGTGGATGATCCCTCAACCTTGTATTTTTTGAAGGCCTTCTCCTTTGCTTTTATATGCATTTTTACATTGGAGTTAAGCCATCCAGGATGTTTGTTCGCTCTTTTAAATTTATTACCCAATGGGATACATTGGCTAATACCCTTATTTAATATGCTCTTAAAGCAAACCCATCTCTCCTCCGTATTCTTTGTTCCTAATATTTTATCCCAATTTATGCCTTTTAGCAAGGTTTGTAGTTTAGGGAAGTTGGCTCTTTTGAAATTCAGTGTCTTTGTGTTCCCTTCATGTCTCCTATTTGTGTGATTTATACTGAAACTAATTGACCTGTGATCGCTGTTTCCTAAATTGCTCCGTATTTCCACATCTGTTATCAGGTCTGTATTGTTGGTAATCAGTAGATCTAGTAATGTTTTATATCTAGTTGGTGCGTCTACCATCTGACCCATAAAATTGTCCTGCAAGACACTAAGGAACTGGCGAGCCTTAAATGAATGCACGGTTCCCTCCGCCCAGTCTATGTCTGGATAATTAAAATCCCCCATTATGATAACACTTCCCATCCTTGCTGCTAATCCAATTTGTGATAGGAGATCCGTCTCCACTTCCTCCCTCAGGTTAGGGGGCCTATAGCATACTCCCAGTATTATTTTCCCCTTAGCTTCATCCCTTTGGAGCTCTACCCATAAAGATTCCACCTCCTCCCTAGCCCCCTCAGTGATGTCATCTCTCACATTCACTTGTACATTATTCTTGATATATAGGCATACCCCTCCCCCTTTTTTACCCTCTCTGTCCTTGCGGTATAGGGTATACCCTTGAATGTTTGCCAGCCAATCATGAGAGCTGTTGAACCAGGTCTCTGAAATTCCCACAAAATCCAAATCCTCCTTGTACAACAGTATCTCTAGTTCACCCATCTTGTCCGCCAGGCTCCTGGCATTGGTGAACATGCCACATAGTTTAGACCGGTCGCATATTGTCCTCGTATTGGGTGTTTCAAGATTGCAACTTGGACTTGCTACTATACTCACCTTGTGTTTTTGTGCTTTGGTTAACCTACCACTAATGCCCCCAATACTACCCTCTGGAATATCTTCCGCGCTGGCTATCACTGTCTCTGGACCCACCCCCCATCGCCTAGTTTAAAAACCCCTCTAACTTTTTGGCCATCTTCATTCCCAGCAGATCTGCACCCTCCTCATTTAGGTGCAGTCCGTCCCTTCTATAGTACCGGTTACCGACTGAGAAGTCGGCCCAGTCCTCCAGGAACCCAAACCCCTCCTTACTACACTATCTCTTCAGCCACTTGTTTACTTCCCTAATCTCCCTCTGCCTCTCTGGTGTGGCTCGATGTACCGGTAGTATTCCTGAGAACACTACCTTGGAGGTCCTTTTCCTCAATTTAGCTCCTAAGTCCCTAAAATCGTTCTTTAGGACACTCCATCTGCCTCTGACTTTGTCATTGGTGCCAACGTGCACCATGACAGCCGGGTCTTCCCCAGCCCCTCCCAGTAATCTGTCCACAAGATCCGTGATGTGCCGAACCCGAGCGCCCGGTAGACAGCATACTGTTCGGCGCTTCAGGTCTTGGTCACAGATTGCCCTCTCTGTCCTTCTAAGAATTGAGTCCCCTACCACCAGAATCTGTCTTTCCTTTCCCTTTGCTGCCCCCCCACTCTCACTGGAGGAGTTCTTCCCCTGGCAGCTAGGAGAGTCCCTCATCTCCAGCAGTGCTGGTCCCTGACTGGTTACACCAATGTCACTCAATGGAGCGTACTTATTGGGATGCTCCAGTCCTGGATCGGCCTCCCTGGCACTTCCCCCTCTACCCCTCCTGACTGTCACCCATCTACTCTTTGCTAGTGCCTGCACCTCTTTGTCTCCACCCGCCTCTGTGCTGGCCCCTGCCGGCACCTGCCGTGTACGTTCCTGGCTCACCTTTAGTATGGAGGGACTTCTCAGTGCTGACAGTTGCTTCCCCAGATTCAGAACCTGGGCTTCCAGGGAAACAATGTGCTTACATTTTGCACAGCAGTATTCGCCCTCGATCGGATGATCAAGGAACGCATACATGCGGCAAGATGTACAAAGAGTCGCCTCTCCACACCCGCCGGGCATCGTACCTATTAAATTTGGTGAGGATTTGGGGATTTTACCCTGTCCAAATTACCTAACAACTAGCTTCCTGGCACTAATACTCAAGAAGTTGAAGTGGTTAAAGTAAAAAAAGAAAAGTTTGCAACAAAACAGTTCTCACCATCAGCCTTTGCTCTCTCATACCCCTTATCCCCATAGTAAACAATATAGTTAGTGATATAATTTCAAATACACCCACATTAGCAGGCAGGCCTAAAGACACAGGCATCATTGCTGAGCATGGTGGTAGTAGGACTGAAGGTCTAAAATATTAGCAAGACACTACCCTGTGACTTTACGCTCCGTATATCCATGTTGGTCCTTCTGCTAAACTCTGTTGCCACTAGAGTTGTGCCAAACACCCCCTGGTTTGATTCGCGTCAGGACTCTAGAACATCGCAAAAGTTCAGACTAGATCTCTAAACCCTATTGAAGTCTATGGGTCCCAAACTTGAAAAATCAAATGTGCCCATTTTAAAGGGTTATATGCAAGTGTTTGGCCATAGATAGGGTATGGGGACCCGGGAACTGCCCTGGGGGACATGTATCAATGCAATAAAATGTTTGAAAAAATATAGTTTTTAAAGGAGCAGTAATTATAATGATGCTTAAAGTGAAACAATAAAAATGAAAAAATCCTTTATATATAATATAGTGCCTGGGGGGGGCCCTTAGTCTGCCTGTGAAGTGTGAATATGTACTGTGTATAAAACCTGCTGCAACAAAATTTACATATATAAAAGAAAAAAAGATGACATTTAAATAGATTTTCCCTGCAAGTTTCCTTTAGTTTGTAAACAATGGCTTGGGGAGCCAGTCTGTATGATGAGGCCACTATTTCGTGCACTTGGAACAAGTTTAGAGATTTTGTGGATAAATTCTGGTGTCTCTTTGGCCGACTTTGGATGGAAATAACACATTTTTGCACCACAGTGAGCAGGCCTTATGTGAAGAAGCCAAATTATACTACACTTAGGCCAAAATTAACAATACACTATAGCTGGGGGAACATGACTACCAATTTGTTGTTTATCAGTGTTCTCCCCTCTAGTCTCTGCGCACTAGTCTTAGCTTGAGTGATAGATGATAGGAAAGATGAGGATGGTTTAGTAAGCCAATCAACCACCTCCTCTGCATACTGTGGCTGGATAGCACGGGCAACGAGACAAATGTGCCCTGCCTGAGGACAGACCAGGTCCACCTTTGCCTGTGGCCACAGACACTTCTGGCCCCTCATAGTGGCATGGGAACATCTGCCTCTCCTCGTTGGCCTCCCAGACATGATGAGGGGGTGCTTTTTACCCAAATTTTATAGAAACTGTGAAATGTATGATTGAATACACTTTATTAAATAAAAAGTCAAAAAGTAGTGTTTGGTACGCTTTAAACTGAGGACTGACGCTGACAGAAATGTAAAATCTATTAAAAAGAAAAAATTAAAAGAGGGGGAACATCAACGTCGCAGTCAGAAAAGCTGCGGCTGACAATTTAAAAAAAAAGGGGGCAGGCAGGGGACAACCCCCCCCCACAAAAAGAAAAACATAGCAACCAAAAAAAAAAGGGGGCATACAGCACTAAATGTTATGTGATGCTGTGTTAAACACTACACTACACTGACAATATACTATACTGACACTATACTGACACACTATACTAACACTTTACACTCAGAGTCACATAAGGTCAACACACTAACTCGTCAGCAGGGATAGTAGTGTAGGTTTTTGTTTCCCTGCAAAGCAGATAATAAAAGCAGCACATACCTTAGTAAAAGCTCACAGTACACACATAATGGCCCTAGATGTTAACCTCTCCCTGCCATGTGTCATTAGTACGGTGACAGTGTATATTTCTAGCACTGATCACTATATTAGTGTCACTGGTTGCCACAAAGTGTCAGTTAGTGTCAGATTGTGGGCCATACTATTGCACTCCCATTATAAGTCACTGATTGCTGCCATTACTGTTGTTTTAAGTTGCTACTTTGAAGAGGAATATCATTGTTATGGCAGCAACTAGCTGCCATAACCCCAGTATCCACTTCTTCAGCGGGCGGTCCACTTCAATATAAGGGCGGCACAGTGGTGTAGTGGGTAGCACTCTCGCCTAGCAGTAAAAAGGGTTGCTGGTTCGAATCCCAACCATGACACTACCTGCCTGAAGTTTTCATGTTCTCCCTGTGCTTGCGTGGGTTTCCTCCAGGTATTCCGGTTTCCTCCCACACTCCAAAGACATGCTGGTAGGTTAATTGGCTTCTATCTAAATTGCAGGAAGAAACGATGCAGCGCTAAACATAAAAATCAGGATTGAGTGATCCACATAAATGTGACTATCAGCTGTGCAACGTGATAGTGTGTAGCTAAATGTAAAAAAATATAAAAAACCAAATACAATATTATAATGAGTCCATGATCATATCAACGACCAATAACGTAGACATCATGGTCATGTGAATGTTCAATGAAGGTAAACAGTATAAATGTAGAATGAGTGAGAGGTTTCTCAAGGCTGATACGTGGTTCACAGAGGTGGTGTTCCAATACTCAGTATCCACAGCAAAGAATAGATGGAGCAAATATGCTTACCGGAACTGGTGGACACGTTTGCTGTACGGTTAGGTGTCATACAGGCTTGAGGATTGATCGATCCAAACAGATGTAGAGGCGTATACCAGGTTCCACTGGTTCCCCTGTAACAATGGTAAATGGCCTGGGGACAGCAGATGTTCAAAGTCCGGTTACAGGCATTTCTCCAACCGGTGTATATTGGGGGAATACAGCTTTCACATAGCCACCATGGGAACATGGAAAAGGAAAAAAAGGCTCCACATAATGCTTTAAATCCAAAAAAGCAGGTTTATTATAAACCAAACAGGGTAAAAAATTCAGATAACAGCATCCAGGATAAAAGTGATCACAATAAAGAATAGCGTGGTACCAAAAACAAAAAAATCAATTGCAAACCGACATGTTTCGGACTAGACGTCCTTCTACTGGGGCATATTGTCCTTTGTCTGGTATCACGCTTGTATATATAGACACACAGTTCATTTAAAATCAGCTTCAGCTGTCACACTAAAATCAGCTGTGAGAGGCTGTTGAAAAACGGACCTCACAGCCAATAAACATCCAGGTGGATAGGAATGACATACACCTGCTCAGCCATCCAATCACGAGTGGCTAAGTATGTCCTATCTATTTATTTATTTGTGTATATTGTTTCATGACCACGCAATTGTCAGTTAAAATAACACAGTGCCAAAAAGCAAAAAATGGCCTAGTCATGAAGAAGAACAAATCTTCCGGAGGTCAAGTTGATAATCATAAACTATTTTAGAAGAGCCAAATGCCATGCCCAATTTTATATCACTACAGCTAATAAAAATATAAGAAGTATAAAATATTTAACTTGTGTATATACAGTGTATTGCATAGTTTTTCTCCTGGACCTTTTTACTAAACCAATAAAATAAACACTAGGATTTTTTCTCAATTATATCATTTTATATATTCTATATTTTGTTTATTTGTTACTGATTGGTGGTTGGAATTATTGTTTTTGAAAAAAGAATATACTGTACAGTATAGCAGTATTGCTGCAGCTTTAGTGCTCATAGTGTTCATTGTTCACCGGTTCCCAACGGCTCATGAAGATATACTGTTGCAGAATGGCTCTCCTGGGCAAAATTCTGTATGGGTACGTCCTTCCCCTTTTCGGCTTTCAGAGGGCGCACGTGCGTGTAAACACACAAATCCCTGGGCTGTCAGAGGAGAGGAGACATGTCGTTTGTTCCTAGAAACAGTGATATGTCTCCTCTCCTACTCAGTTCTCTCCCCATACAGTTAGAACAGATTAAGGGGACACACATTTAACCCCTTAATGGCCCCCTAGTGTTAATCCCTTCCCTGCCAGTGACATTTACACAGTAAACAATGCATTTTTATAGCACTGATCGCTGTATAATTGTCAATGGTCCCAAAAATTTTTCAAAAGTGTCCGATCTGTCCATCGCAATGTTGCAATACTGCTAAAAAATTTTTTTTTTAAGAATTTGGGGAGATATTTATTATAGCAAAAAGTCAAAAATATTGTTTTTTTTCTCTCAAAATTGTCGCTCTCTTTTTGTTTATAGCGCAAAAAATAAAAGCCGCAGAGGTGATAAAATACCACTAAATGAAAGCTTTGTGGGAAAAAAGGACGCAAATTTCATTTTTTCCCAAAAAAATGCAAAATACTCACAATGCCTCTTAGCAAATACCTCGGGGTGTCTACTTTCCAAAATGAGGTTATTTGGGGGGGTTTTGTGCTATCTGGACATTTCAGGGCCACCGTTACTGTGATAGGTAATGAGGAGTAAAATCACAATTTTACGCCTTTAGAAAGCCTGAAGGCGATGCTTGGTTTTTGGGGTCCTTACGTGGCTAGGCTCCCAAAAAGTCTCACACATGTGGTATCCTGTACACAGGAGAAGCAGCAGAATGTATTTTGGGGTGTAATTCCACATATAACCATGCCATGATTGAACAATATATCATTTAGTGACAACTTTGTGCAAAAAAAAAAAAAAAAGTGTAATTTTCCCGAAACTTGTGGAAAAAATGTAAAATATTCCATTGACTCAACATGCCTATCAGCAAATAGCTTGGGGTGTCTACTTTCCAAAAAGGGGTAATTTGGGGGGGTTTTGAATTGTCCTAGCATTTTATGCACAACATTTATAAGCTTATGTCACACATCACCCACTCTTCTAACCACTTGAAGACAAAGCCCTTTTTGACACTTTTTGTTTACATTAAAAAATATAAATTTTTGCAAGAAAACTACTTTGAACTCCCAAACATTATATCTTTTTTTAAAGCAAAGACCCTACAGATTAAAATGGTGGGTGTTGCAATTTTTTTTTTTACACAGTATTTGCGCAGCGCTTTTTCAAACGCAATTTTTTTGGAAAAAACACACTTTTTAAATTTTAATGCACTAAAACACACTATATTGCCCAAATGTTTGATGGAATAAAAAAAGATGATCTTATGCCAAGTACATGGATACCAAACATGACATGCTTTAAAATTGCACACAAACGTGCAGTGGCAACAACCTTCATATATTTTTAAAAGCTTACAGGTTACCATTTTAGTTTTACAGAGGTGGTCTACTGCTAAAAGTACTGCCCTCGATCTAACCTTCGTGGTGATACCTCACGTGCATGGTGCAATTGCTGTTTACGTATGACACCAGACCGACGCTTGTGTTTGCTTTTGCGCGTGAGCATGGGGGGACAGGGGTGCTTTTTTTTTCTTTTTTTTCTTTTTTTTTTTTATTTATTTTGCTTTTTTAATATATTTTTAAACTGTTCATTTCATTTTTTTGAAATCATTTTTATTGTTATCTCAGGGAATGTAAATATCCCCTATGATAGCAATAGGTAGTGACAGGTACTCTTTTTTGAAAAAATTGGGGTCTATTAGACTATAGATCTCTCCTCTGCCCTCAAAGCATCTGACCACACCAAGATAAGTGTGATAAAATGCTTTGCCAATTTCCGAACGGCGCTGTTTATATCTGGTGAAACCTAAGTCAGGAAATGCTCGTAGCTTCCGGGTTTTTTTAGGCCATAGAGATGACTGGAGCCATTCTGGTCTCTGATCAGCTCTATGGTCAGCTGACAGAACCACCGGCTGCATTCTCGGGTTCCCTGTTGGGATGGGAGAGCCAGAGAAAACCATGGAAGACGGTGGGGGGGGGGAACGTTCCCTCCCACTGCTTATAAAAGCAGTCTAGAGGCTAATTAGCCACTAGGATTGCTTTTTGCTGACCGCTGGGTGAAAAGAATGATACCAAGATCATACCTAAACCTGCAGGCATCATTCTGGTATAACCACACAATACATTGTAATGTTCTTTTTTTTCATGCATTCTGTGGGCTGAACCAAAAAAAGGGATTGATTGGTGGGTATGCCGCTCTTCATCCACCCACTTCTAATGATGGGCACCATTTTTTTTTTAACTGTGGTGGTGAAATCACCTCCTACAGCACTGGAGTCGCTTATTTACGTATCATGGGAGCAAACACTGTTGCTGTCAAGATAAATAAACCAGTGATGCAGCTGAATGGCGTACCTGATAAGCAAATACAATAAAACATAGTAAAAATAAAACATTGCAATCTGTGCCTAAAAAAATATATGCTGAAGCATGGGGGGAATCCGCCCCTAATGTTAGGAGCAAATTGCTCCTCCACCCCTACCCCATGCTTCAGCATATATGCTCTTTTTTTTAACTGTGGTGGTGAAATCACCTCCAACAGAGCTGGAGTCACGGCTTTACGTATCGTGGGAGCAAACGCTGTTGCTGTCAAGATAAATAAATCCGTGCTACAGCTGAATGGCGTACCTGTTAAGCAAATGATGGTTAACAATAAAACAAAGTAACATTAAGTAACATTAAGTATACCAGTAATGCCACGTACACACGGGCGGACTTTTTGACCGGACTGGTCCGACAGACTTTCCAGCAGACTTTCGACGTACTTTTGTCGGACTTCCAACAAACTTTTTAACGAACGGACTTGCCTACACACGATCACACCAAAGACGTGATGACGTACACCAGACTAAAATAAGGAAGTTGATAGCCAGTAGCCAATAGCTGCCCTAGCATCGTTTTTTGTCCGTCGGACTAGCATACAGACGAGCGGATTTCTGGGTCCGGCGAAGTTACAACGTAAAGATTTGAAGCATGTTCCAAATCTAAAGTCGGTCAGATTTGCGACTGGAAAAGTCTGCTGAAGGTCCGGTGAAGCCCACACACGATCGGATTGTCCGCCGGATTTGGTCCGTCGGCGTCCGGTCGAAAAGTCCGACCGTGTGTACGCTGCATAAGACTTACCATACCTGCAAAGCAAATACTAAAACATAGTAAAAATAAAACATTGCAATCTGTGCCTAAAAAAATATATGCCAAAGCATGGGGTCATTCCTCCCCTAATGTTAGGAGCAAATCGCTCCTCCACCCCTGCCCCATGCTTCAGGATATATGCTCTTTTTTTTTTTTAACTGTGGTGGTGAAATCACCTCCGACAGCGCTGGAGTCACGGCTTTATGTATCGTGAGAACAAAGGCTGTTGCTGTAAAGATAAGATGTGTTGCAGCTGAATGGCGTACCTGCTAAGCACATGATGGTTAACAATAAAACAAACATTACAGTATAACATACCATACCTGCAAAGCAAATACAATAAAGCATAGTAAAAATAAAACAGAGTGAACGATAGATATAGAACAATAATGAGCAAACAGTAGAGCGGACAGTAGAGAGCGAACATAAGAGAGAGAACAATAGAGAGAGAAGAAAAATAAAACCACAACTATTTTTGGCTTTTTATTTTTTTGTGTTTTTGCGTGTGTGTGTGTGTTTTTTTTTTTTTTTCACTTTTTTCACTTTTAATAAAACTGTAAAAAAAAATTGTAAACTGAACGTGGCAGATTAGGGTCTCAAAATGTGATGGCCATCACATCTTTCGAGACCCTGTGTACGTGTGTCTAGAACTGTGTAGTGCTGTACCCTACGCTAATACTCAAATAGTGTTTGGTAGCGTTTGAAACAGTCACCAATGCAAAGACCAGGTTAGTCAGGACAGGGGGGACAATAAAAGTGGGTGTCACGCCTATATCCGCACTTTCTACAGACACGACATCTTCTTTGGGGGTTTCTTTGGGTAGGGGTACCAGAGAGGACATGCGGAAAATGCCTCTCATGCAGCCGGCTTACTGCATTTGGATTGTGAAGGTGGGCCACAGCACCATCTGGAAACAGAAGGGCTGTGATGATCTCTTCCTGGAATTTAAGGAAGGATCCAGTTCGTCCTGAAGCTTTGTATAGCACAAAAGCATTCAGCAGAGCCAATTGAAATAAGTATACAGACACTTTTATGTACCAGTGTCTGGCCTTACGGGCAATTAGGTACGGCGCCAACAACTGGTCGTTGAGGTCCACCCCTCCCATTATAAGTTTATATTCGTGGACACAGAGGGGTTTCTCCATGACACCAGTCGCCGTAGGAATTTGGACCGTTGTGTCTGCATGAAGGGAGGACAGAACGAAAACATTCTTATTATCCTTCCACTTCACAGCGAGCAAATTATTACATCTCAAGCAGGCTCTCTCTCCCAGCCTAAGATGGGAATCTACAAGCCGCTGGGGAAAGCTCCGGCGATTAGATCGCATGGTGCCACATGCGCCAATTTGGTGATCAAAATCAAACAAGTGACTAAAAAGTGGCACGCTTGTGTAATAATTGTCCACATACAAGTGGTACCCCTTTCCGAATAACGGTGACGCCAAGTCCCACACATCTCTTACTAGCGCTCCCTATGTAGTCTGGGCAGTTTTCTGGCTCTACGTAACTATCTCTTCCCTCGTAAACCATAAAACTATATGTATAGCCTGTGGCCCTGTCACAGAGCTTATACATCTGGACCCCATATCTGGCACGCTTGCTGGGAAAATACTGTTTGAATGATAAGCAGCCAGAAAACTTAATTAGGGACACATCAACACAGACAACTTGATGGGGAGTAAACAAGGCTGCAAAGTGTTGGTTGAAGTGGTTTACGAGGGGCCGAATTTTGTAGAGCCCATCAAATTCAGGGTCACCCCGAGGACGACAGAGTTCATTATCGTTGAACCAAGATCTGCTCGTATCGCGTCCTGGTCATGGAGGCAGAGAACACGGGCATATGGTGAATTGGTTCAGTGGACCAATATGACCACAACTCACTCTTTTTAACTATGCCCATGAGGAGTGATAGGCCCAGGAAGGTCTTAAATTCAGAAACCGTAATTGGTTTCCAATCTCTGGCAAGGGTCAGCTGGGGATTAGTGGCAATGAATTGACCAGCATATAAATTGCTTTGGTCCACAATAGATCTATAGAGATCTTCTGTGAAAAACAGCGAATAAAAATCAAGTGACGTAAAATCAACTGTTTCCACCTGAATTCCAGGTTGGCCAGTGAATGGGGGAAGTACAGGTGCTGCAGAAGTGGTGGGCTCCCAATTTGGATTGGCGAATGCAGCAGGAAGGGCACTTCTTCTTAGTGGCAGCGGGACTCTACTCGTGTTTGCCACCTCGCCAGCTTGAACTGCACTTATGGGACTCGCCACGTCACCACATGATACTGCAGTGCTGGATGTACGACCAGGATGTACTAGGCCATTGGTGCTTGCCAGTTCACCAGAAGGAATAGCGGCGCTAGTACTGGCTCTCTGCTCCATACAAGGGACCTGCGGTTCTTGCATCTCAACAACAGCAGAAGATCGGGGTCTGGTACGCATGACCTTGCAGGGACCACAACTCCATCGTTAGAGCTATCTGTCAGGGTGCCGCTGCTGTCTACAGGTTCGTATTCTGAGCCTGAATCTGACAGATGAGTGACTTCCTCTTCACTATCTGTCATGCTCAGAAACATGTAGGCCTCTTCACTAGTGTACCTTCGATTTTACATTTTGGTCTCTAAATTGTTAGCGTTCGCATGGATCAAGCCTGACTCTGCGAACGCTGCAGTTATGTGTGTTGTGTTTTTGTAAGTGACAGTGATCGATTGATACTGCACTTGGGTGGGCTGGGCTGGGCGGAGGGGCTAAATGCAGGTGCTAGCAGGTATCTGGGCTGATACCGCTAACACTGCGTTTTTGGGAACCCTAAACTGTTGGGGACGCTAATATAATAATCAGATCCGATATCGATCCGTTCAGACACTATACTACTAAGGGAGGCATATGGTGCGTGCGTGGGTGTTAGCGCTACTGGCACTAATCTGACGCTGCCTGGGGCGACGCAGACCCTATCTGATGCTAAAACCTAACTTTGATCACTCGCCGGGTGATCAGGGGGTTAAACTTTTATTTAGGTAAAATACGGCAGGTGATCTGACGCTATAAAAAATAAAATAGCTAACCTGCGTCACCCGTGACACTTATACAGTGAACACTGGTGACAAGGGGTAATCAAGGGGTCAAACCTTTATTAGGGGGGTTAGGGGGATCCCTAGACCTAGCTGGGCCTAATACTAATTACCCTAACACTGATTTTTGTCACTATTGACACCACTACAGCGATCAAAAAAAAAATCTGAATGCTGCACTTGGTATCACAGTGACAGGGGATGAAGGAGTTAACTGGGGGGGGGGGTGAAATGTGTGCCTACGTGAAATAGTGTCAGTGTAGTGTTGGTGCACTTACTCTGAGATGCTCTCTCTCCTCGGTCTGGAATGGAAAAGACTGACACGAGGAGAGATGACATCACTTCCCCTGTCAGTGTTTACAGTTACACGACCGGGGAAGGATCTCATACGCCAGGACCAATCACCAGGTCAAGGGCCAGATTTTATTGGCCTGGGCCTGAAGATTGAGCGATTCGCCTGCCTCTGCCATTCTGCCGAAGTACAACTGCGGAGGCTGGTCGAGAGGGTAAAGCGACGCAGTGCCAAATTGTAAAAAGTGCCCTGGTCAGGAAGTGGGTAAAATCTTCTGGGGCTGAAGTGGTTTAAACAAAGTAACTTTTTTTTCTGGTGACAGGTTAACTTAAAGAATATGTAAACCAAACATTCCATATTCCTGATATGTGCCTGCTGTACCATGTACTTGTATTAAAAGGTATCCTGTTCTCTTTGCATTGCTTCCTTTGTGTGAAATACCTGGTGTGCCTGCCAAGAGATATATACTAAAACATTTAATGTGAAAATGGCTTAATGTAGCTTACGTGTAATAAACTGCCTAACCCTCGATCAATTGCCCTGAAACTTTGCACAGCCTAAGTTTTTAACTTTCCAAATCTATCCTAGAATTTTCATGCATTTCAGTGTTCCACAAGGCAAACTAGGGACATTAAGCTTGTTTTTTGGGGAGCTTAATGTGGCTTAACGTACAAAAAAGACCTTAAATGTTAACCAACTTCCCTCAAACTTCACACAATAGAAGATCCATGCTAACATATTCTGAAAATTTCAGCTCATTTGGCAAATCACAGCAAAATTTATTCACATTAAGCAATATTTTACAATGCTAAAACATTTAATGTGAACAGCTTAATGTAAAAAGCTTAATGTACTATAATGTGCCTAAAACTCAAACAATTGTCTTGAAACGTTGCACAGCCGAAGTTCTCAACTTTCCAAACCTATCCTATAAGTTTAATGCATTTTGGTGTTCCACAAGGCAAACTAGGGACATTAAACTTGTTTTTTGGGGAGATAAACCACTTCCCGCCCGGCCTATAGCAGATTGACGGCTGGGAAGTGGTTCTGTTATCCTGACTGGGCATCAGTCTGACACGCCACATCTCTGATCATGATAAGGAACCTCTGTCAGAGGTTTTTTACCACATGATCAGCTGTGACCAATCACAGCTGATCATCGTGTGAAACAGGAAGTGCCGGTAAACGGCATTCCTCGGTTCGTGCTGACAGGGAAAGCTGATCAGCGGCTCTCCCTGTTGGGGGGGTGGGTCTGTGCTGATAATCAGCACATTGATTATCAGCACAGCCCCATCAGATGTGCCAATCAGCTGCCAATCAGTGTCCAGCAGTGCCTCAATAATACAATACAAACTAGGCAATACAAGACAAACTAGGGACAATAAGCTTGTTTATTGAGGAGCTTAATGTGGCTTAACGTACAAAAAAGAGCTTAGATATTAAATAATTTCCCTCAAACTTCACACAAAAAAAGACTATCTGTGCCAACATATTCTGAAAATTTCAGATCATTTGGTAAATCACCCTAAAATGTATTCACATTTAATCATTTTTTTTACAGTCCTTAATCAGTTGCAGACTTTGGGCATACTAGACACGCCCAAAAACATGTCATCAGTGTACACAGGGCGTGTCTAGTACATCCAGTCCTTCTTCTCTGCTGCTGGGACCCTTCCCTGTCTCAGTACCCAACAATTCAGCAGGATGTGGCAGCTCCATGGCTTAGAGGTTAGAACTTCTGCTTAGCATCTCTGAGTGTCTGGGTTCAAATCCCAAACATGCTGCTTCATGTAGAGAAGTTGTCTCATCTCCCAGGTCCTAAAACTATGTCTAAGGCTCGGTTCACACTACTGCGACTTGGGATCCGACTTGTCAGACCTCAAGTCGCCCCAAGGCGCTTGACATCAGATTGCATTTAAGTCAATGAGAGCCATCTTAATGTACGCTACTGAAGTTGCTCTGACTTCAGAAAAGGTTCCTGTACTACTTCAAGGTGACTTGTACCCATAGATTTCAATGGAAGTCGCCTACAAGTCGGATCGTGGTCTATAGTGAAGCGACTTAACAGGAAGAAGAAAAGATTTTACCCAGGTACTCCCCACTACAGGCAGCCCCATCCTTCCCACAGAGTACTTCCTGGATGCCGTTATTTCTGTGTATACTAGTGAACAACCTGTATACACAATGTTGACCAGAGCCCACAGGGAAGTCCATCACAGAGAGCCAGTTGACAATGAGTCCTTAATAAGACTCGTGAGGCAGCATCCCTGTATCTATGACAAGACTGATCCGAACTACAAGGATCAATATAAGAGGGACAGTGCCTGGCTGGAGATCTGTCGACTGACTATCGAGAATTGGGACACGTTGATGATGACCGAACATAGTGACAAATGTAAGTTTAACCTTTTATTTAATTTATGTCTGTTATCCATGTGTTGTGCAATTCAGGCACTGACATACTTGACTAGGCATGATGGGAATTGTAGTTCTGGAACAACTGGAGGACCAGAGTAAGGCCCCTTTCACACTGGGGAAGTTTGCAGGCGCTATTGCGCTAAAAATAGCACCTGCAAACCGACCTGAAACTGCCGCTGCTGTGTCTCCAGTGTGAAAGCCCGAGGGATTTCACACTGGAGCGGTGCGCTAGCAGGAGTAAAAAAAACTCCTGCAAACAGCATCTTTAGAGCAGTGAAAGAGCAGTGTATACACCGCTCCTTCACCGGTCCTGCCCATTGAAATCAATGGGGCAGCACGGCTGTACTGCCGGAATAGCGCCGCTTTGCAAGCAGTTTTAACCCTTTTCGGCCGCTAGTGGGGGTTAAAACCGCCCCGATAGCGGCCGAATACCGCCGCTAAAACTACGGTAAATCGCCGCTAAAAATAGCAGCGTTTTACCGCCGACGCCCCCACCGCCCCAGTCTGAAAGGGGCCTATGGAGAACCCTGGTGCAATCTTTCACTGATGTATACTTCTATTGTTAATAAATGTAGATAATGAATGATCAATATCAGCCAAAATAATGATTGCTTTATTATCACAGTTTATGTAAAATGTAACCAAAAAATAGTATTTAAAACATTAACGACAGTATAACATAGCATGACAAAATAAGAAACTCAATAAACTGCAGGCTCTAAAACTTTACAGAAAAGCAACAGCAGCAAAATATATATTAAGGAAGTGATCAATGCAGTTAGGAAATGGCGTCCATTTGCCATTCTAATTCACCAGCCGGTGAAAGGAAGTACGAAGCAAATTGCTCTCGAATAGTGGCATGAAGGATCCCCTTGTAGCAATGAGGTGTGCACTTTCCATGTCATGCATAAGAGAATCCTCAAAACGGTACCCGTCACTAGGGATGAGCTTCGCGTTCGCGTTGAACCCATGTTCGACTCAAACATCGTATTCAGTTTAGCTAGATCCGTTCCTGTTATCTTCCTACTGACAGGCAGGCTTGTCTTGTTACAGTATTTACAGCTACCTGAAGAAAATTGCTGGTGTTCTTTTGATCCTATTAGTACCACAGTCAGGCAGCTAGACTATTTACAGTTAGTGTAGTGCGTCCTCCTCACAGTGTTCAGTTAAAGCTACAAGTTAGTTTAGTGTGACCTCTGCACAGTGTTCAGCTAAAACTACAAGTTAGTGTAGTGCACAGTGTTCAGCTAAAGCTACAAGTTAGGGTAGTGCGTCCTCCTCACAGTGTTCAGATAAAACTACAAGTTAGTGTAGTGCGACCTCTGCACAGTGTTCAGCTAAAACTACAAGTTAGTGTAGTGCGACCTCTGCACAGTGTTCAGCTAAAGCTACAAGTTAGTGTAGTGAGACCTCTGCACTGTGTTCAGCTAAAGCTACAAGTTAGTGTAGTACGTCCTGCTCACAGTGTTCAGCTAAAACTACAAGTTAGTGTAGTGCGACCTCTGCACAGTGTTCAGCTAAAGTTACAAGTTAGTGTAGTGCGTCCTCCTCACAGTGTTCAGCTAAAACTACAAGTTACTGTAGTGCGTCCTCCTCACAGTGTTCAGCTAAACCTACAAGTTAGTTTAGTGTGACCTCTGCACAGTGTTCAGCTAAAGCTACAAGTTAGGGTAGTGCATCCTCCTCACAGTGTTCAGCTAAAGCTACAAGTTGGTGTAGTGTGTCCTCCTCACAGTGTTCAGCGAAAACTACAAGTTAGTGTAGTGCGACCTCTGCACAGTGTTCAGCTAAAGCTACAAGTTACTGTAGTGCGTCCTCCTCACAGTGTTCAGCTAAAACTACATTTAGTGTAGTGAGACCTCTGCACAGTGTTCAGCTAAAGCTGAAAGTTAGTGTAGTGCGTTCTCCTCAAGTTAGTGTAGTGCGTTCTCCTCACAGTGTTCAGCTAAAGCTACAAATTAGTTTAGTGTGACCTCTGCACAGTGTTCAGCTAAAGCTACAAGTTAGGGTAGTGCGTCCTCCTCACAGTGTTCAGCTAAAGCTACAAGTTGGTGTAGTGTGTCCTCCTCGCAGTGTTCAGTAAAAACTACAAGTTAGTGTAGTGCGACCTCTGCACAGTGTTCAGCTAAAGCAACTACTGCTGCTTTAGCTAAATAAGCTAAATAAGCTACAAGTTAGTGTAGTGCGAGCTCTTCACAGTGTTCACCTAAAGCTACCTATCACTACCGCAGGCAGATAAATAAGCTACAAGTTATTTTTTGGCGAGCTCTGCACAGTGTTCATCTAAAGCTACCTGTAGAAGGTTGGCGGTGTTTTCCTGATCCTATCACTACCGCAGGCAGCTAAATAAGCTAAAAGTTATTTTTTGCGAGCTCTGCACAGTGTTCACCTAAAGCTACCTGTAGAAGGTTGGTGGTGTTTTCCTGATCCTATCACTACCGCAGGCAGCTAAATAAGCTACAAGTTAGTTTATATATATATATATATATATATATATATATATATACACACACACACACACACATACATACATATATATATATATATATATATATACACATATATACATACATAGATACATATACATATATATACACATATATACATACAGTGTTGGTCGTGGAGACGGTGCATCCTCATCAGCACGTGGCCGTGGGACACGCTTGGCCTTTTTTTCGGCAGCTGGCCGTGTTGAGCCGCAACATGTGGAAGACTTGGTCGAGTGGATGACCAAGCCGTCCTCATCCTCCTCATCCTCTCACCCATGCTCAGGGTACTTTGTCTGGCAAAGCAGCGGCCTCTTCCCTCGGCTCAATGTCATCAGTGACTCCTTCCCTAGCCCCACCATGTCCTCCTGAGGAGTCCCTCGAACTGTTTGACCACAGTGTTGGGTACATGCTCCAGGAGGATGCCCAGCATTTGGAAGGCTCTGATGATGATACTGAGCTAGATGAAGGCAGTAACATGAGCACGGACAGAGGGGGTGCCCAAGAAGGACAGCAATCTGGCAGTCATGCTCCCCCTGCTGCCAGGTTTGCTCCAGTGATGAGGAGGGAGGGGATGATGAGATCACTGACTCAACGTGGGTGCCTGATAGGAGAGAGGAGGAGGAGGAGGCACATCACCAACGAGGCAGGATGCCCTACAGGGGCCAGCCTAAGGGCAGCACACTGACTGCATCACACCCCAAAGCATGTGCAGGGCGCTGCTGTCTCTGCGCGTTATTTCAAAAGTTCTTTGGTGTGGGCCTTTTTTGAGACAAGTGCATCAGATCGCACCGCTGCTATTTGCAACATATGTCTCAAGCGTATCTCGCGTGGCCAAAACATCTCCCGCTTGGGTACCACATGCTTGACCAGACATATGTTGACCTGCCATGCAGTTCGTTGTCAAGCGTATCTAAAAGACCCACACCAAAGAACAAAGAGGACCTCTCCTTGCTCCTCATCAGCTGAGATCTCCAACCCCACTATACCTTCAGTCCTCTCTGAGACCTGCACTGAGAGGAATGAAGGTGTAGAATTAGGTGTGTCACAGCCAAGTACTTGCGGGCAATCTGCTTTCGGTACACTGACGTCAGATTGTACCAGGCAAATTTCCCTGCCCCAGCTGCTGCACCGCCGAAAGAAGTTCGCTCCCAGCCATCCACATGCCCAGCGGTTGAATGCTAGCTTGGCAAAATTGCTAGCACTTCAACTGCTGCCTTTTCAGTTGGTAGACTCTGCCCCCTTCCGTGAGTTTGTGGAATCTGCAGCTCCTCGGTGGCAGGTACCCAAACGCCACTTTTTCTCACGGAAGGAGATTCCGGCTCTCTACCGGCATATGGAAGGCAATGTCTTGGCCTCGCTGGACAGGGCAATCAGCGGTAAGGTGCATATTACCGCTGACTCGTGGTCCAGCAGGCATGGACAGGGACTTTACCTAAGTTTCACCGTGCATTGGGTGACTCTGCTGGCAGCTGGGAAGGATGCAGGACAAGGTGCAGTAGTGCTGGAGGTTGTTCTGCCACCACGCCTCCAAAATGCCACTAATGATTGTGACACACCTCTCTCCTCCACCCCCTCCTCTTCGTCTTCCTCCATGGCCTCTTCCTGTGCTTTGTCCTCGGAACCAGCGGTGCTCAGTAGCCGTTCAAGGGGCTACGCAAGTATGCAGGCCAAAAGATGCCATGCGGTGCTTGAGCTGGTGTACTTGGGGGACAGGAGCCACACTGGGGCAGAGGTTCTGTCAGCTCTGCAGGGGCAGGTTCAGAGGTGGTTGACGCCACGCCAACTTAAGGCAGGAATGGTGGTTTGCGACAATGGCACCAAGCTCCTCTCTGCCCTCCGACAGGGACAAATGACCCATGTGCCCTGTTTGGCTCACGTCCTTAACTTGGTGGTACAGTGGTTCTTGGGCAGGTACCCGGGCTTACAGGATGTCCTGAGACAGGCCAGGAAAGTCTGTGTGCATTTCCGCAGGTCATATAATGCCAGTGCTCGGCTGGCAGACCTCCAAAAGGAGTTTAACCTGCCCAAGAACCGCCTAATCTGTAACATGCCCACCAGGTGGAACTCAACATTGGCCATGCTGCAGTGGCTGCAAACGCAGCAGAGGGCCATCAATGAGTACCTGTGCGACTATGGCAGCAGGACACAGTCAGGGGAGCTTGTTTTTTTTTCCCCACGCCAGTGGGCCATGATCAGGGATGCATGCACTGTCCTGTCACCATTTGAGGAGGCCACGAGGATGGTGAGCAGTGACAGTGCATGCATCAGTGAAACTGTCCCCTTTGTCCACCTGTTGGAGCACACGCTGCGTGGAATAATGGACAGGGCACTTGAGGCAGAACAGAGGCAGGAAGAGGAGGACTTCCTTAGCTCTCAAGGCCCCCTTTATCCAGACAGTGTTCCTGCGTGCCCGCCGATCACACAGGAAGAGGATGAGGATGAGGAGGAGGAGGAAGAGGAGGAGGAGCCTGGCACTCAGCATCAGCAGCAGTCTTTAAGGGATCAGCCCCAAGAAACACATGGACTTGTACGTGGCTGGGAGGAGGTGGCTGCAGACCATGTCGTCCTTAGTGACCCAGAGGACTCCGGACAGAATGCCTCAGCAAACCTACGCTGCATGGCCTCCCTGATCCTGCAAAGCCTGCGTAAGGATCCTCATATTCGTGGTATCAAGGAGAAGGACCAATACTGACTGGCAACCCTCCTTGATCTACGTTACAAGGGTAAGGTTGCGGACCTTATCTTGCCATCGCAGAGGGAGCAGAGTATGAAACATCTTCGGGAGGCCTTGCAGAAAGGTCTGTGCAACGCATTCCCAGAGACTGGGAGGTTACAAACTCCTGTTTCTGGACAACGTGTTGCTGAGGCTTCGGTCAGTCAAAGAAGGAGCGGTGGAGAAGGTGGCCATCTGACCGATGTGTTCAGACAATTTTTTGGTCCGCAGCCCCAAGGTATGATCGGTTCCAGCAACCATCGCCAGTGTCTGTTTTACATGGTACAGGAATACCTAGGGGCAAAATCTGACTTGGACACCTTTCCCACCGAAAATCCTCTGGGTTACTGGGTCTTGAGGATGGATCACTGGCCAGAGCTTGCACAGTATGCAATTGAGCTACTGGCCTGTCCTGCGTCCAGCGTTCTTTCGGAACGCACATTCAGTGCTGCTGGAGGCTTTGTAACCGATCACAGGGTGCGTCTGTCCACCAACTCGGTCGATCGACTGACCTTCATAAAAATGAATCAGTCTTGGATCACCACCAGCTACCAAGCACCTGATGCTGATGTAACTGAATAATTTTTTTTAAAATCTCAGATCCCTTCAAAGACTGCCTATGCTGATGCTGAGTGACTATCCTGAGTAATTATCCTCTTCCTCCTTAATGATCATGCTGATAACTTGAAGAACATTTTTGGTTCTGGGCGCCGCCACCAGTGCCTAAGGCCCAATTTTTCAGCCCCTGTTTAACAGGGGCCTGTAATTACAATTTTTGATGCAATACTTTACAGCAGGGCTCGTTTCTGCGTTCCAACTAGAGTATCTGTGAGGGGTTGAAGTGTTGTGGCACCAGCACCAGTGCCTAAGGCCCAATTTTTCAGCCCCTGTTCAACAGGGGCATGTCATTACAATTCTTGATCTAATATTTCACAGCAGGGCCGTTTCTGCGCCTACCAAGAACGAGTGAGGACTTACAGTGTTGTGGCACTAGCACCATGACCACCAAAGGCCCAATTTTTCTGCCCCTGTTCAACAGGGGCATGTAATTACAATTCTTGATCTAATATTTCACAGCAGGGCCCTGTGAGGGCTTACAGTGTTGTGGCCACAACAATACCTAAGGCCCAAATTTCTGCTGAGTATATAGGGCAGGCCCCTACTTTCAAACGACTCCTACTTGCAAACGGAAGGAGACAACAGGAAGTGAGATGAAATCTACCCCTAGGAAGGGAAATTCTCTCCTGTAAGAGTTAATATGGGAAAAACGTTTCTCCTTTCCACTGATGCTTTATCACCAATCCTTGTTTCACAAAAAAACCCAAATTTTCAAAAAACATTTGTCATTGGGACAAAAAATTAGGTGAAATCTTCTGAAGAGGAGCACAGACAGCAAAACAAATGTCACAGGGGTGATAACCCTTCCCTATGTTTTCCAAAAAGCTTAAAATAGATTTTTTGGCTGGAGCTAAACACGTTAAAAATGTACCAGTTCAAAATTACAAACAGATTCCCCTTAATATCCATACAAGACCCAAAGGGCATGGTAATGGACTGGGGGGTACCCATGCTGTTTGTCTCACTGATTTTCATCCATATTGCCAGGACCCGACATTACATTAAAGCCGCAAGCAGTTTTAAATGACTTTTTTTCCTTTAAAAATGAAATTTTGTGCAGGGACTGTTCTAAGCAAGGGAAACAAGCGCCACTTTACAGGCATACTATAGACACCCCACAGGTACGATATTTAAAGGAATATTTCACTTTTTTTTTTTTTTTTACTTTAAGCATCATTAAAATCACTACTCCCGAAAAAACGGCCGTTTTTAAAAGTTTTTTTTCGCATTGATACATGTCCCCTGGGGCAGGACCCAGGTCCCCAAACCCTTTTTAGGACAATACCATGCAAATTAGCCTTTAAAATGAGCACTTTTGATTTCGAACGTTCGAGTCCCATAGACGTCAATGGGGTTCTAACGTTCGTGAGAATTTTCGGTCCGTTCGCAGGTTCTGGTGCAAACCGAACCGGGGGGTGTTCAGCTCATCCCTACCCGTCAAGTATCCGGACATAATTGTGCAGCACGCAAGCTGCTTTGACAGCAGTAATTGCATTTTCAATGTTTAATGCAATAGGCGTATGTAACAAACGCCATTTATTGGCAAGAATTTCAAAACTGCATTCAACCACCCTTCTTGCCCTTGTTAGTCGATAGTTAAAAGGCTTTCTTAGGAGTAGTCAGGTTCCTATTGGAGTAAGGCCTCATTAGGTGTTCCCCCAATGCAAAAGCCTCATCTGCGATGAACACATAGGGTATCGGGGGTTCAGTTGTGCCAGGAAGAGGACAGTTCTCAGGAATATCTAACCGATTATCCCGTAGCCTTTCACCAAAGAAGGAATTAACAAAAATCCGTGAATCGCAGCTACTACCGCAGGATCCTATGTCTATATAGGTGATGCAGTCATTTGCATCGGCCACAGCAAGCAGTACAAAAGAGCAATATTTTTTTAATTGAAGTACATACTTCCGCTACCAACAGGCTTAATGACACGCACATGCTTCCCATATATAGCTCCAATGCAATTGGGGAAATTGTACTGACTCCAAAATAGTTTTGCAATATCCCGCCAATTCTCTGGTGTAGGCCTCTTCATAACTATGGTGTTAAGCACATCCCATAAGATTTGGCAGGTTTCTTGGATGATGTAGCTGATTGTCGACCTGCCCACCATGAACTCATAATGTAGGCTAATTAGGGAATGACTGGTTGCCAGGTATCTGAAAGACAAAATACATAATTCATTATGTTCCTATTTAGTTTTGCGGTATCGATATTACAAAATAGATGGAAGGGATTGCGTGACTGCTTCAAGAGGTACCTCCGAAAAATGAATGATGCCAGGAGTGGATCTGCAACAAAAAGGGTGGTACCCTATGTACACGCAGAACTGGAGTTTCTGAGGCCTTTCATGGATCTGAGAGAGTGAGATAACATCTTTCATATTTGTAAAGTGATACTATACAATTCTATAAAGAAGGGGGTGCCTTAACTGTGCCTTAACTGTATTATATGTTTAATGCAGAACATAATCCAGTTGGGAAGTGAGTGATGAAGGGCAGGAGGAATCGCAAGAAGCTGCAACTCAAGAAGCAACATCCCAAGAAGCAGGGGGGTCGCCAGGGCCGGATTTCCCACAAGGCCATCGAGGCCAGGCCTCGGGGCAGCAGTGGTACAGGGGCGGCACCGCGGCCGCCCACAGACTATTTTTTTTTTTTACTCGGAGGATGGGGCACGGCCGCAGCGGGGTGTGTCATCAGAAAGCCACTACACTGTGGCATTCTGGGAGCTGTAGTCCAGGCGAGCGCCCTGTGATTGGCCGAACAGGGTCATGTGCGGGCGGCCGTCAGGGGCACATTTGATTGGCCCAGGGGAGCTGGTCACTGTGGAGGCGGGGCTGGTCTGTGGGTGATCGCGACCACTTGCTGCGGCAATCCCGCCTCTCTGCCTGGTGTGCTGTATGTCTTCTGAGGTCTCTATCATCTACCCCCGCACAGTCAGTGTACCCTCTCTCTATGCCCCGCCCCTCTCGGTCAGCCTGTCCCTCTCTCTATGCCCCGCCCCTCTCGGTCAGCCCGCCCCTCTCTGTCAGTGCCCCCCCCTCTGTCAACCCCCCTCTATCAGCCCACCCTTCTGTCAGCCCCTCCTCTCTGTCAGTGCCCCCCTCTCAGTGCCCTCCCCTCTCTTTCAGTGCCCCCCCCCTCTCTGTCAGTGCCCCCCTCTCAGTGCCCTCCCCTCTCTGTCAGTGCCCCCCCTCTCTCTGTCAGTGCCCCCCTCTCAGTGCCCTCCCCTCTCTGTCAGTGCCCCCCCTCTCTCTGTCAGTGCCCCCCTCTCAGTCCCCCCTCTCTCCGTCAGTGCCCCCCCTCTCTCTGTCAGTGCCCCCCCTCTGTCAGTGCCCCCCCTCTCTGTCAGTGCCCCCCCTCTCTGTCAGTGCCCCTCCTCTCTGTCAGTGCCCCCCCTCTCTGTCAGTGCCCCCCTCTGTCAGAGCCCCCCCCGCTCTGTCAGTGCCCCCCTCTCTCTGTCAGTGCCCCCCTCTCTCTGTCAGTGCCCCCTCTCTCTGTCAGTGCCCCCCCCTCTCTCTGTCAGTGCCCTCCCCTCTGCCAGTGCCCCCCCTCTCTCTGTCAGTGCCACCCTTCTCTCTGTCAGTGCCCTCCCCTCTCTGTCAGTGCCCTCCCCTCTCTGTCAGGGCCCCCCCCTCTGTCAGTGCCCCCCCTCTCTGTCAGTGCCCCCTCTCTCTGTCAGTGCCCTCCCCTCTCTGTCAGTGCCCTCCCCTCTGCCAGTGCCCCCCCTCTCTCTGTCAGTGCCCCCCTTCTCTCTGTCAGTGCCCTCCCCTCTTTGTCAGTGCCCTCCCCTCTGCCAGTGCCCCCCCTCTCTCTGTCAGTGCCCCCCTTCTCTCTGTCAGTGCCCTCCCCTCTTTGTCAGTGCCCTCCCCCCTCTGTCAGTGCCCCCCCTCTCTGTCAGTGCCCCCCTCTCTCTGTCAGTGCCCTCCCCTCTCTGTCAGTGCCCTCCCCTCTGTCAGTGCCCCCCCTCTCTGTCAGTGCCCCCTCTCTCTGTCAGTGCCCCCCCTCTCTCTGTCAGTGCCCTCTCCTCTCTGTCAGTGCCCTCCCCTCTGTCAGTGCCCCCCTCTCTCTGTCAGTGCCCCCCCTCTCTCTGTCAGTGCCCCCCTCTCTCTGTGAGTGCCCTCCCCTCTCTGTCAGTGCCCCCCTCTCTCTGTCAGTGCCCTCCCTCTCTCTGTGAGTGCCCTCCTCTCTCTGTCAGTGCCCTCCCCTCTCTGTCAGTGCCCCCCTCTCTCTGTCAGTGCCCCCCCTCTCTCTGTCAGTTCCCCCTCTCTCTCTGTCAGTGCCCTCCCCTCTCTGTCAGTGCCCTCCCCTCTCTGTCAGTGCCCCCCTCTGTCAGTGCCCCCCTCTCAGTGCCCTCCCCTCTCTGTCAGTGCCCCCCTCTCAGTGCCCTCCCCTCTCTGTCAGTGCCCCCCTCTCTCTGTCAGTGCCCCCCCTCTCTCTGTCAGTGCCCCCTCTCTCTGTCAGTGCCCCCCCTCTGTCAGTGCCCCCTCTCTGTCAGTGCCCCCCCTCTCTGTCAGTGCCCCCCCTCTCTGTCAGTGCCCCCCCTCTGTCAGTGCCCCCCCCTCTGTCAGTGCCCCCCTCTCTCTGTCAGTGCCCCCCCTCTCTGTCAGTGCCCCCCTCTCTCTGTCAGTGCCCTCCCCTCTCTCTGTCAGTGCCCTCCCCTCTCTCTGTCAGAGCCCTCCCCTCTCTGTCAGTGCCCCCCCTCTCTCTGTCAGTGCCCCCCCTCTCTCTGTCAGTGCCCTCCCCTCTCTGTCAGTGCCCTCCCCTCTCTGTCAGTGCCCTCCCCTCTCTGTCAGTGCCCTCCCCTCTCTGTCAGTGCCCTCTCCTCTCTGTCAGTGCTCTCTCCTCTCTGTCAGTGCCCTCTCCTCTCTGTCAGTGCCCTCCCCTCTGTCAGTGCCCCCCCTCTCTGTCAGTGCCCCCCTCTCTCTGTCAGTGCCCCCCCTCTCTCTGTCAGTGCCCTCCCCTCTCTGTCAGTGCCCTCCCCTCTGTCAGTGCCCCCCTCTCTCTGTCAGTGCCCCCCCTCTCTCTGTCAGTGCCCCCCTCTCTCTGTGAGTGCCCTCCCCTCTCTGTCAGTGCCCCCCTCTCTCTGTCAGTGCCCTCCCTCTCTCTGTGAGTGCCCTCCTCTCTCTGTCAGTGCCCTCCCCTCTCTGTCAGTGCCCCCCTCTCTCTGTCAGTGCCCCCCCTCTCTCTGTCAGTTCCCCCTCTCTCTCTGTCAGTGCCCTCCCCTCTCTGTCAGTGCCCTCCCCTCTCTGTCAGTGCCCCCCTCTGTCAGTGCCCCCCTCTCAGTGCCCTCCCCTCTCTGTCAGTGCCCCCCTCTCAGTGCCCTCCCCTCTCTGTCAGTGCCCCCCTCTCTCTGTCAGTGCCCCCCCTCTCTCTGTCAGTGCCCCCTCTCTCTGTCAGTGCCCCCCCTCTGTCAGTGCCCCCTCTCTGTCAGTGCCCCCCCTCTGTCAGTGCCCCCCCTCTCTGTCAGTGCCCCCCTCTCTCTGTCAGTGCCCCCCCTCTCTGTCAGTGCCCCCCTCTCTCTGTCAGTGCCCTCCCCTCTCTCTGTCAGTGCCCTCCCCTCTCTCTGTCAGAGCCCTCCCCTCTCTGTCAGTGCCCCCCCTCTCTCTGTCAGTGCCCCCCCTCTCTCTGTCAGTGCCCTCCCCTCTCTGTCAGTGCCCTCCCCTCTCTGTCAGTGCCCTCCCCTCTCTGTCAGTGCCCTCCCCTCTCTGTCAGTGCCCTCCCCTCTCTGTCAGTGCCCTCTCCTCTCTGTCAGTGCTCTCTCCTCTCTGTCAGTGCCCTCTCCTCTCTGTCAGTGCCCACCCCCTCTCTATCAGTGCCCTCCCCTCTCTGTCAGTGCCCTCTCCTCTCTGTCAGTGCCCACCCCCTCTCTGTCAGTGCCCCCCATCTCTGTCAGTGCCCCCCCCCTCTGTCAGCCCCCCCTCTCTGTCAGCCGCAGCAGAGTGCACCATGCCAGCCAGCCACCCACTGACCTACAGCAGGGAGCCAGGCCAGCCTCCCGCAGCAGTGTGCACCGTGCCAGCCACCCACCCACCCACTGACCCATAGCAGAAAACCAGCCAGCCACAACAGGAGCCACCCACGGTGACCCACCCACACCAGGGAGCCAGAGGACAGAGGACGTGGGAGTCACTGGAACCAGCCACAGAGGACGTGGGAGTCAGCCACCAACAGGAGCCAGCCAGCCACCAACAGCAGCCAGCCACAAAGGACGCGGGAGCCAGCCAGCCACAAAGGACACAGGAGCCAGCCAGCCACAAAGGACACAGGAGCCAGCCAGCCACCAACAGGAGCCAGCCAGCCACAGAGGACGCGGGAGCCAGCCAGCCGCAGAGGACGCGGGAGCCAGCCAGCCACAGAGGACGCGGGAGCCAACCAGCCACAGAGGACGCGGGAGCCAGCCAGCCACAGAGGATGCGGGAGTCAGCAACATCTGCAGTACCCATAGTTAAGGTAAGAGGAGCGCTACACAGTGCCAATTTTATTTTTACTTTGTGAGAGGTTGGTGCAGGGGTGAGAGTCATGGCACAAGGAGGGTGTCCCATGAGGAGCAGAGTGAATGAAGGTGTTCACTGTACACTCTGTTAGATAGAGGCCCCCTCCAGGTCCCATTATTCTCCTTTTCAGTCTCTAATGGGACCTGGTGGGGACTCTTTCTAACAGATTCTATAATGGACACTGAATGGGCCTCTGTTAGAGAGACCCCCCTCCAGGTCCCATTAGACTTCTTTTGAAGTCTCCAATGGGTCCTGGAGGGGGTCTCTCTCTAACAGAGACTTTCTAATGGACACTGTTAGAGAGAGACCCCCCTCCAGGTCCCATTAGACTCTGTTGTAGTCTCTAATGGGGCCTGGAAGGGACACTTTCTAACAGCAGGGAGCCAGGCCAGCTACCTGCAGCAGGGTGCACTGTGCCTGCCAGCCACCCACCCACTCACCCACAGCAGGGAGCCTACTGGCCACTAGCCATGGCATGTGTGTTCCGCTGGCCTGTGGGTCTTGCTGGCCATGGCCAGCTCCCAGCAGGATCAAGAGGCCATGACCAGCTCACAGCAGGACCCACAGTGTTGAGGGCTATTTTTAGACTACTAGGTGGGCACTGGCCTGGGGCAGGGTAAATAGGGTGTATGGGGGGGTAGATGGTATGTGGGGTTCAGCTGCGGGTGTCAGGGTCTCTCACCTCAGCGATGGCAGCTGCCTGTGCCAGCTCAGCAGGTCCCTGCGCTGATAGGCACTGGTGAGGCTGCCCCGATGGGCACTGGTGGTGAGCTGATTTGGTGGTTCAGTGGGCCACTTGACTGGACTTGCCCCCCAGGCATAAGGCTGCCAGCCCTGCCCTGTCGGCCGCCCCCCCCCCCCCGCACTAACATAGCAGCATGGCAGGTCCATGCCTTCTCTAATATCACTGCACTGCCCCCTCCCCACACTGCCTTTCTTATTCACACAAAACATGAAGCGCGGCCGCTCTGGACAACGGGCAGGACTTTTTAAGTTAAGAAGTGGGTGATTGGTTGCTAGCCAGCAATAAATCACTCACTTTTAACGTGAAAAGTCCTGCCCGTTGTCCAGAGCGGCCAGGCTCCATGTCTTGTGTGAATAAGGTAGGGTTCTTTGGGGAGGGGGGAGTGCTGTGCTGTAAAGAAGTTTGATATTAAGAGAGGACTGTGATGGGGGTCAGTCTGTGATTTGGGGGGTCAGTCTTTGATAGGGAGTCTGTGATGGGTCAGGACCAGTTTGTGATGGGGGTCAGTCTGTGATGGGGGGCAGTCTATGATGGGGGCTCTGCTATGGGTCAGGTCAGTCTGTGATGGGGGGGTCAGTCTGTAATGAGGGGTCTGTGATTTGGGGGGTCAGTCTGTGATGGGAGAGGTCAGTCTGTGATGGGTCAGTCTGTAATGGGGGTCTGTGATGGTGGTCAGTCTGTAATGAGGGGTCTGTGATTTGGGGGGTCAGTCTGTGATGGGGGGGTCAGCCTGTGATGGGTCAGTCTGTAATGAGGGTCTGTGATGGGGGTTTGTGATGAGGCAGGGGGGATGTGACGTAAGGGGGGGGGCTAAGGACACTGATGTAAAAGGGGGTCGTGATGTAAAAGGGGGTATGTGATGTAAAGGGGGGACTGAGGACACTGATGCAAAAGGGGGTCTGTGATGTGATGTGAAGGGGGGACTGAAGACACTGATGTAAAAGGGTGTCTGTGATTTCTGCACTGGCAAAACACAGGTCTCTGCAAGGGCAATGGAAAACAATTGTTTTCTATGTGTCCTGTTCACACTGCAACAGCGCCACTGCGTGCTGAGCAGTGTGGTGCAAAATGCATACTGTTTCTATGCACTGCAACTGAGCTGTGGTGCATAAAAATGAATGAAATGTATTTGCATAAAGAACTATTTACGATCATCTTTGGGTCAAGAAAGACTGAACAGTTTAGCTTTACTTGCCATTGAGTCAGAACTTTTAAATACTTTGTCCTACGAAGATATTATCGATGAGTTTGCCAAAAGAAAAGTTAGAACTAAAAAATTGTAGGGAGTTTCTTACTGCTATAATCTTTAAAGGGTATTTTCTGCATTACAGAGTATTTTCAGTCTGTACAATTAAAGCCAGTTATTTTCAGTGTTCTCATGTGTGGAGATATGTTTTTAATTGATCTATTGTAGCAGTCATCGATAAAGGACGAGAATGGTGGTGTGTGTGTGTGTGTGGGGGGGGCGGCATTGAAGGACCCGGCCTTGGGGCGGCAAAGGGAGTAAATCCGGGCCTGGGGGTCGCTGTTGCTGGATCATTCTCTACTGGAAGATTCTGAAGCAGCACAGGAGAGCAACCATGGAGAGGCTTCATCAAATATACAGCAGCCGGCTCAGCCTATCCGGCTCAGAAGCCAGCGTAGGAGCAGACCACCAAGGGGAAGGCACAGTCATAATATAGACAGATTTGTGGAACTTGTAGAACGTATGAACCAAAAATTAGAAGATCTACAGTCAGAAAATCATGGCTTTGGTTTAATGGTCGCAGGAATGCTTCAAAAAATTCCCCAGGAACGCAAGCATGATGTCAATAAGGCAGTGATGGACCTCCTTGAAGCCAGTATTCACAATGAGCCATCAATTCCCACCTCACCCATGTTTGGACCACCACCATCCGGTCCCTACTATATATACCCTAACCCTCCTCCACCCAGAACCCACCCCTACTATTCACCTCCCTTCCGTTCATACTCTGATGAGTATGGCAATGCCATGAATCCTGCCCATCCACCAATCCCCTATCCGTCTGCATCCCCGATTCCATCAACAATTGGCGCACCAGGGTACCAACCATTCAGTCAGCATTACAACAATTTCCCACCAACACCCTCCCCAAGGCCTTCCACCAGCTCTGCAACCTCCGGCTATGAACCAGTTTACGAACAATTGTAAATAAAAAAAAAACTGTCAGTCAGCTGCTCTCCTGCTCTGCTCCTCCACGTACATTGGAGCACTGAGATGTGGAGGGGCGGAGAGCAGCTTGCTGAGTGGCTGGCACTGCCATCAGTCCAGGCAGTTGGTGGATAAAGAACTTCGGAAGTGAGGATGATGCGCTGCCTCAACTGATCTTGGTGACGTCTGCACAAAGCGGACTTCTGATCACTCTCCACTGAAAAGGGGGTGCAGGAGTGCAAAAGAATTGCACTCACGTGACCCGTTGGAGAAGCCCAGACAAATGAGCTCAGGCTGGACTTTACTGTAATGTTGCAAATATAATACTAATGTGCATAAAAAAATAGATAGTTTACCTTAGTGTAATTATCAGTCTTTCAGTAGGTGAGATACTCCTCCTATATGATGTATTCTGTCGCTCCAGATGGATGTAAACCAGATAAAGCCATTCGTCGAAACTGTAAAATGAATAAAAAAGCTAATTTACTATATTGAAAATAAGAAATATCAGCCATTTGTGGCTACACGCACACATTACCGCTTTAAGCCTACCATATGCAAATATGAGGCCTCTAATCGAAGGGGTTCTGCTGGGGTGATGCATGCAGGTTCAACCAACCACCCCAGTAACATTGATTAGAGTGGATGGTCGGCATTAGGTAGATAACAACCAATTCAGCTAAATAGCAATGCTCGCCATTTTATTCTCTAGGGTCAATGATACAAAATATATATCTAAAATTTGGGGCCAAAAAAGACTTTATGTAGCAAAAGATACTTATTAAAAAAAAATATATGAAAAATAGGCAGGTTCATATGTGTAGATCCACATATAGCATATGTACTTGCCTTGCGATCGACATCCAGGTATAGTTGAAAAACTTGTCCTCAAAAACACGCAAATTCTCATACATGGCCCAGAACTGGCCTCTGTTATCTCTATTAGCAATAATAGGATGGATCCAGTAGTGACGTCTTCTTCTCATCCTCATCCTTCGCTTCCTCTCTTCCTCTTCTTCTTCCATCAATACTGCCACACCAGCTGTTACGACAGCTGTCATTAAATAATGCAAAGTGAACACTGTGGTCACAGAACACAGGGAACAGGGAACCAGGAAGAGAACAGGAACAAGAATGATGTCACAAGAGCTGATTAGCTCTGGTTGGCCTGTCCTGGAGGCGACTTTAAGTCGAATTGTAAGTCGCTCAAAGTCGCGCTGAAGTCACCTCCAGGTCACCTTGCTAAGTCACGCTGTAAGTCGTGTTGCCCCTGTGTGAACCGAGCCTAAATGTAATGTTTATCAACAACCACATCACAGAAAGTTACATTGAAACATTGTATCAATTGTAACTTTCTGTGTTTTGCATTTACAGATCAAAAGGAATAAACTGCGATTTGCAGGTGAAGAGAGTTAAAGCAACCTTGACAAGTAAAAAAAAAAATAGCTTTTTTTCTAATTAAACGTTCCTCTGTTAAACCCCTTATTAACCCTTTAGTTTTATTAACTAATAGTTAAACTTTTTTCTGTTTTAGTTTGCTTTGCTTATTAATATTTTTTACACCTTTTTACATATATTTACTGTTGAAAAAATAAAAAATGGCTTTTGTTAAGTTTTATTACATTTAATTGTCTAAGGGTTGCAAAAAAAATATTGTTGCAGGACAATATACACAAAAAGAAAGCCTTGTTTATCCTTAAAAAAAAATGCATGTATTAAGTTGTTATCTTAAGTCAGGGGTAGGCAAGCTCGGCACTCCAGCTGCGGTGAAACTACAAATCCCGTTATGTCTCTGCCTTTAGGAGTCGTGTGATTGTCAGGGTCTTGCAATGTCATCGCTTGATCTAGATGGGACTCAGGGTAGTGTTAGAGGGGCTGAGGGGGGCTGCTGCACACAGAAGGCTTTTTATCTTAATGCATAGAATGCATTAAAATAAATAAACCTTCTGACTTTACAATCCCTTCAAGCTTGTTTTTTGGGAAGCTTAATGTGGTTTAAAGTGATTGTAAAGGCAGAAGGTGCATTCTATGCATTAAGATAAAAGATAAAAAACCTTTTATGTGCAGCAACTTCCCTCAGCTCCCCTAATACTTACCTGAGCCACCTCTCTATCCAGCGATGTGCATGAGTGCCTTGGCTGTCTGGGACTCTCCCTCCTGATTGGCTGAGACACAGCAGTGGCGCCATTGACGCCTGCTGCTGTCAATCAAAGTCAGGTAGCTAATCAGGAGAGAGAGGGGGCGGGGCTGAACCATAGCTCCGTTTCTAAATGGACACACAGAGCTGCTGCTCAGCTCGAGTGCCCCATAGCAAGCTGCTTGATGTGGGGGCACTTGGCACGCGCCAGGGAGGGAACAGAGAAGAGGTGGATCAGGGCTGCTCTGTGCAAATCCACTGCACAGAGGAGATACAGTATCTCACAAAAGTGAGTACACCCCTCACATGTTTGTAAATATTTTATTATATCTTTTAATGTGACAACACTGAAGAAATGTCCTTTAAGAGCCATAAGAGCGTTAAGAAGAGCTTTAAGAGCAGGCGAGTGCCCGCTGCGCAGTGGGGGACTTGATGCGCGTGGTTGGCAGGCTCGATTGCCGCCGGCCACCCACGATCACGGGCATGAGAGCCAGAATAGGGATTTGTGTGTGTAAACACACAAATCCCTGTTCTGACAGGAGAGGAGAGACAGATCGTGTGTTCCTACTACATAGGAACAGCGATCTGGCTCCTCCTCTAGTCAGTCACATCCCCTCATACTTAGAAACACACCTAGGGAACACAGTTAACCCCTTGATCGCCCGCTAGTGTTAACCCCTTCCCTGCCAGTGACATTTACACAGTAATCAGTGCATTTTTATAGCACTGATCGCTGTATAAATGTCAATGGTCCCAAAAAAGTGTCAAAAGTGTTCAATCTGTCTGCCACAATGTCGCAGTCCCACTAAAAATCTCAGATCGCCTAGTAAAAAATAAATAAATAATAAAAATTCCATAAAATGCCATAAATCTATTCCCTATTTTGTAAACCCTTTAACTTTTGTGCAAACCAATTAATGTACGCTTATTGTGATTTTTTTTACAAAAAATACGTAGAAGAATACATATTGGTCTAAACTGATGCAGAAATTATTTTTTTAAGTTTTTTGGGGGATGTTTATTATAGCAAAAAGTAAAAAATGTTTTTATTTTTTTTCAAAATTGTTGCTCCTTTTTTGTTTATAGCGCAAAAAATTAAAACCGCAGCAATGAACAAATGCCACCAAAAGAAAGATCTATTTGTGGGGAAAAAAAAGGGCGTAGATTTTGTTTGGGTACAACATCGCATGATTGCGCAATTGTCAGTTAAATCAACACAGTGCTGTATCACAAAAAATGGCCCTGTCATTAAGGGGGAAAATACTTCCGGGGCTGAAGTGGTTAATCAATAGCCTTGAAACTTTGCACAACCAACATTTTTATCTTCCCAACCCTATCTTAAAAATGTTATGGATTTTGGTTTCCCACAAGGGAAATGAATGACATTTAGCTTAAAGGATATGCAAAGGTTAATTTATTTTATTTTTTTAAACAAACATGTCATACTTACCTCCTCTGTGCAGTTGGTTTTGCACAGAGTGGCCCTGTTCCTCCTCTTCTGGGGTCCCTCAGTGGCGCTTCTGGCTCCTCCTCTTCTCGAGTGACCCATTGGAGAGCCACTCTCCCTTGAGGGGAACTCGTGCGGGCACGCTACCATGTCCTACTGCTGCATCCATTGACACAGACCGCAGGACTTGGCTGGCTTCCGTGTCATTGAATTTGATTCTTTTGGCTAAGAACAAGTGTAGTATCTGTTCTTATCAGTTGCCAGAAGAGGCGCTGTGCTACTCCAAAAGGGGAGAGCTATGCAAATCCAATGGTGTAATTGCACCGGGAAGGGCGGTTTCAGCAGGGACTAAATCAGGCCGCCCGACAGATACTGGGGGCCAATCAATGGTTGAGTCTGAGCCGTCTGGAAGGGTGCTCCTGGTGAGGATGGGTACTGCATTGGGTCTGGCTGAAGGGTCAGGTGCCTGGCCTTCTGGCCTAGATCTGTGTGGTCTCTTTTCCTGGCAGTTTTTCGGGAAAGAACACTGGCTCCCTTTAAGCACCGGGGGGGGCGGTTAGTATTTCCTGTATATAATTAGGCAGGAGTGACGTGAGTGGTGGTTGAGCCTATGAGTAGGGGCTTTCCCTAAGCTCTCAGAGCTCCAGGCCTTCCTGGTAGGGGTAGAGGCTGCGTCGGTCTGGCTGTGGGCCAGGGTTGTATGTGCCCCATGAGTGGCAGTCCATGGGTGCTGTACAATTACTCTGAGTGAGGGTCACTTTGATTTATGGCACCACAGTCACTGCACCGTATTACACACTTTTTTTCTCAGCTGCCTCCTGGGCTGGGCCTTTTGGCTGGGACCAGAGGAATTTTTTATTCTTGGCCAGAGCGCCTGGTCATTGTTTTACATAATGACCACTTTTCACTCTCCTCTAATCTCCACTTCCTTCTCCCCCGCTTTCTTTTATTCAAGCCCCTATGTTTGTCACGTTTTTGTAATTTTGTGTTTGTACACGTTTTTTTTGCATGTGTGAGAGGTAGGGTGTAGGTCCTCGGGCCTGCCCTGAAAGTCTTGGGGGGGGTGGACATGGCCTTCTGGCTTAGTTCGCCCTCTCTCATGGGGTCTCCCTTTGGGGGAGCCCCACCGAGTACTTGGGTGGGTCTGTTTCGGCAGACCCTTTGGAGAAAGGGATCCGTCTGGTTTCGGCCAGATGGATCAAGTGTAAAGTACTCCAGTCCCCATCTGGAGCCTCACTCCCTGGGGGCAAGGCCCTCTGATTTTAGAGGGCTTGTGTACACCCGTTGCACGTTTTTGTGTTTCACTCTTTATGTGTGTGCACATTTTTTTAAATGGATTTGATTGACAGCAGCACAGCCATTGGCTCCCGCTGCTATCAATCTATTCAATCAGGACCCGAGACACCAGCTGGAGCTGGTGTGCTCATCCCCGTCGCTGGAAAGACTGGGTTCAGGTAAGGAAAAGGGGGGCTCTGGGGGGCTGCTGCATCACAGGAGGTTTTTCACCTTAATACATAGAATGCATTTAGGTGAAAAATATTGAGGGTTTACAACCCCTTTAATTTTTTGAGAGCTTAATGTGGTTTAATGTACACAAAAGAACTTGTGCAAAGATCTGCGCAAAAGGTACAAGACTCACCAGTCCCTTTCAGTATTCCACAGTGCAGCATCAATAGGAGCACAGGCTGGCCGTGGGTATTAGAGCAACAGCTGAATAAGGATAGATATAAGATCTTCAGTAGGCGAGACACCAGACTTGCTCCTTAGGTCCTTTCCAGTAACAGGTACCTCCAGTAGCCATCCAGCTTCTCTGGTTCTCCTCCTCAATCAGCATGTGAGGCCTCATCTAGGCTTGAGGCCTAGCCAAACCTTTCCCACACTTGAGCATTCCAATCTCCAGGACAAGCCTGGATGTAGGCTGTATGAAGACTGAGCACATGGCAATTCTCCTAAGTATATATGCACTTCCCGAGCATGCACCACTGGCCAAGAAACCCCTAGAGATTGGCTAATGAGCCACACACACACACAAGCATAATATTCCCTCATTGGCAGTCCTACACACAAAAGGTGGTAGGGGCTACACAAGCTTAATGTCACTCACTTGTTTTGTGGAAAACAAAAATCCATGAAACATCTAGGATAGGTTTGGGGAAGCTGAAAGCTTGGGTTGTGCAAAGTTTTGACGCAATTGATTAAGGTTTAGGCACTTTATTGTAATTTAAGCCCCATTAAGCTCACAAAAAAACAAGCTTAACACCCTCATTTTCTTTGTGGGAGACCAAAATCCATGACTCTTCTAGGATAGGTTTGGGAAGTTGAAAACTTAGATTGTGCAAAGTTTCAAGACAATTTATTAAAGTTAAGGCACATTATGGTACATTAGGTTCTTTTGACCCTAAGCCACATGTTTTGGGATTGTAAAATATAGTTTAATGTGAAAAAAGTTTGGTGTGATTTACCAAATGTTCTGAAAATTTCAGAATATGTTGACATAAACAGAGTCTTCTATTGTGCGAAGTTTGGGGGAAATTGGTTAACATTTCAGCTCTTTTTTATATGTTAAGCCGCATTAAGCTCCTCAAAAAACAAGCTTAATGTCCCTAGTTTGCCTTGTAGAAGACCAAAAACCCATGAAACTTCTTGGATAGGTTTGGGGAGTTGAGAACTTAGGCTGTGCAAAGTTTCAAGAAAATTGATTGAGGTTGAGGCACATTATGGTATGTTAAGCTCTTTTTACATTAAACTCCTCATTTTAAAGAAAACCAAAAAAATGGAACGTGACCTTTTTAACTATAGCAACGGCCAAGTGTTTGATTGGAGGCGCCCCTCTCAGGAAGGAGTGGGTCCAACAACGCATAAAACACAAATAACAACTGTTAAAAAATCCAAGGGGTAATAAATCCACTATACCCAATAAACAAATACAATAGACACAAGTATCCTTCTCCACACCCTCAGAGGGTTACCCGTTCCCCCCCAACACTAACATCTACGTAATTGTGCCAGTAATAATCCAACTGACATCACACTAGTTACTAATCTTGATCAAACCCCACCTTTTCCCCCTTTCCCAGAGGCAAACATTTCATCTATTCCGGAATATACAGTAAATTCTGCCCCAGTCTTACATATTCCATATCAACTCCCAATATATAATGTACCAATTTGTAATAGTTATAGTCCCTTGCCCCGAGACTTGGAGAACTACATTCTATTAGGTGCTAGGCCAAAATCTCAAGATATTCCAGGCCCTCATTCCTCCTCACTTGAACAGGATAGTCAGGCAATGTTCCTTTCTAATCAAAATTTTTCGACGTCACCTCCAAAGTGAGCTTACAAGGATAAAAAGAAAATTAGTCGAGGACGAAGAGGAGGAATCAGTAGGAAGAAACAACAAGAAGGAAAGAACAGAGCTATCACAGGGGTCAGTACTACAAAAATTTATAAATCTGTCTACTCGTACCCTTACTCCTTCAGAATGCCTATTGCTCCAAAAGGGCCTTAGTTTTTCTCCTTCAGTAGGGCCAAATAAATTTGACTATTGCCTATTTAAAGTCCTACATCGTTTTATGCGATCTTTGACATCGAAACGTCATTATGCCAGTAACCCCCAAGCTAATCAAAAAAAGGCCACGGGTGGCGCCAACAAATTATGTGTTGAACTGGAGAAGGTGCCTCACACTGAACCAAATTATGATAAGCTTCAGATTCTGGAAGAACTCTGGGAAGAGGGCCATATTCCAACACCATTTTTAGAACCATCAGTCATGCATATCACTTTTAGACCAAAATCTACGTTTTGCCCAACACACTCTAAGGGTCCCTATATAGAGACCTATTATCAGGCTGTTTATAAAGACATTTTAGCACTTTGCAACACCCCTAATACTAACAGACATCATAATTTAATTAAGGAAGAGAGTCGGGCCTTAAAAGATTTGACAGGCAATACCAATATTATTATCAGACAAGCCGATAAGGGCGGAAACTTAGTGGTACAGAACAGAGTAGATTACATCAAAGAAGCAAGCTGGCTATTAGCCAACAGTGATACCTATCTTAAATTGGCAGCCGACCCTCTCCTCGGATATCAATTAGAAGTAAAAATATTGGTCTACGAGGCTTGGGAACATGGAGAGCTCAATAAAAAGGAAGGACAATTCCTATTTCCATCTGAGTGTAGCACACCGTATTTTTACTACCTCCTGAAAGTACACAAGTCTCTGATAGACCCTCCGGGGAGACCAATAGTGGCTAGTACCAACAGCTTTACTAATGGCTTATCAATGTATATAGATTTCTTTCTACAACACCTGGTTTGCCAACTTTTATCTTATATTAGAGACTCCAGTCAGGTTATTGATGTACTCCAACATTATATCTGAGAAGAGGGATATACGTGGGCATCACTTGATGTCGCATCTCTTTACACATCTATACCCAATGAGGTAGGCCTTAACTCCATACAACATTTCCTACCCCAGAATGGAGACATCAATTCCTTGCAGTCACTTTTTCTAATTAAATCAACTGAATTCTGTTTAAAACATAATTACTTTACTTTTTTCAAACAATTTTACTTACAGAGCAGAGGCACAGCCATGGGGGCAAATTTTGCTCCTATATATGCCAAGTTGACGATGGGCTACTGGCAGGAGGGAGACATTTGGGCCAACAACCCTTTTGCTGAGCACATTGTGTTCTTCAGCAGATATATTGATGACATCCTGCTCATTTGGAGTGGTGGCCCGGATGTGTTCCCTTCCTTTGTAGCTCATTGTAATGCCAATCGCTTTGGCTTGACCTTCACACATGTACTCGATTCCAATGAGTTGGTGTTTTTGGATCTAGTGTTGACCCATGACAACAATAGGATCATTACTAAGAATCACGTCAAGCCCACCAGTGGGAATTTCTACCTACATTTCAACAGCGGCCATCACCCCACATGGAAGCAGAATATTCCTAGGGGACAGTTTAACAGACTGAGGAGAAATTGTTCAAGAGTTGATGACTACGTCACGCAGGGTGGCTCGATGGCACTTAAGTTTGAGGAAAAGGGGTACCCACGGGACTTGGTGCAAGATGCTTTCTTGTCATACGTGAACCTTCCTTCTAGAAAGGATATTTCAGCTGAAACGAATGACACATAGTCAGATTTGTCTCAACCTGTAACGACAAGTTTAAGTCAGTTTTAAGAATAATAAAAAAACATTATAAGATATTATTATTAGACCAGCATCTGGCTCCAGAGTTACCAAACGTCCCCCAAGTAACTTTTAGAAGGGCACGGACCATAAAAAACATATTAGCACTGAGCAAAATTACAAACAAGTCTACCAGATCCCCTCTAGACATCAGATTGTATTTTGATAACAGGACAGGCATTTTTCAGTGCAAAAAAAGAGATTGCCTGTCCTGTCAATTTATTAATCATGACAGCAATAAGATCACTACTATTATAAGCAAAACATATATAATAAACAATTTATTACATGCTCTACTGATTTTGTTGTATATTTGTTACGCGCAAGAATCGGTGATCACCGCAGATTCATTAAAAAAAGATCTGTTGAACACAGCGTTCCACGGCATTTTCATCAAATGCACAATAATGATATTAAATGCCTGGAAGTATTTGCAATAGAGACCATCCCCAAAGGTACCCTGACCGCAAATGAGAGATTTTCCCTTTTATGTAAGAGGGAAGTATTCTGGATTTATATGTTTGACTCTCTTGCCCCCAAAGGATTAAACGAAGAATTGGAAACATGCAGCTTAGTTTAGTTCCTTCACATATCCCCCTTCCCTCTTCCCTTCCTACAGCCCCTCACCACACTTTCCTCAAACCCCACCTTCCCTCCCCCTTCTCCCCCCTCCCCCCTTTCCCTTCCCACCCCCTCTTCCTTTCCTCCCCCTTCTTCAACACACTTTCCTCTATCCCCCCTCCATCCCCCCCTCTTTTCCTCCCCCTTTTCCCCCCACCCCCCCTCCTTTTTATGTTTCCATTCCATTGGCAAAAGTATCTATCTTTTGTTGTTGATTGACATAAACTGTTAATTAACATTCAGTGTATTTTTTAAGTGTGTGTTTTTTTTAGGTCATTGCTCAATGTTCTTCAGGACATTGTTCCATTTTTGTACAGCTTTCAATTTACATCTGAGTAAATATTTTGACTTAGGAGCTAAATTGAGGAAAAGGACCTCCAAGGTAGTATTCTCAGGAATACTACCGGTACATCGAGCCACACCAGAAAGGCAGAGGGAGATTAGGGAAGTAAACAAGTGGCTGAAGAGCTGGTGTAGTAAGGAGGGGTTTGGGTTCCTTGAGGACTGGGCCGACTTCTCAGTCGATCACCTGTACTATAGAAGGGACGGACTGCACCTAAATGAGGAGGGTGCAGATCAGCTGGCAATGAAGATGGCCAAAAAGTTGGAGGGATTTTTAAACTAGGCGATGAGGGGGAGGGTCCAGAGGTAGAGATAGTCAGCACGGAACATATTCCAGAGGGTAGTATTGGGAGCATTAGTGGTAGGTTGACCAAAGCACATAAACCCAAGGTAAGTATAGTAACAAGTCCTAGTTACAATCTTGAAACACCCAATAGGAGGATAGTATGCAACTGGTCTAAACTACGTGGCATGTTTACCAATGCCAGGAGCCTGGTGGACAAGATGGGTGAACTAGAGATATTGTTGTACAAGGAGGATTTGGATTTTGTGAGAATTTCAGAGACCTGGTTCAACAGCTCTCATGATTGGCTGGCAACCATTCAAGGGTATACCCTTTATCGCAGGGATAGAGAGGGTAAAAAAGGGGGAGGGGTATGCCTATATATCAAGAATAATGTACAAGTGAATGTGAGAGATGACATCACTAAGGGGGCTAGGGAAGAGGTAGAATCCTTATGGGTAGAGCTCCAAAAGGTTGATGCTAAGAGGAAAATATTACTGGGAGTATGCTATAGGCCCCCTAACCTGAGGGAGGAGGGGGAGATAGATCTCCTATCACAAGTTGGATTAGCATCAAGGATGGGAAGTTATATCATAATGGGGGATTTTAATTATCCAGACATAGACTGGGTGGAGGGAACCAGGCATTCGTCTTATGGCGCGTACACACGAGCGGAATTTCCGTCTGAAAAATCTTGGATGGTTTTTCGGACGGAATTCCGCTCAACCTTGTCTTGCATACACACGGTCACACCAAATTCAGACCGTCAAGAACGCGGTGACGTACAACACGTACGATAGGACTAGAAAACAGAAGTTCAATAGCCAGTGCGCCACCCTTTAGGCTCCTTCTGCTAATCTTGTGTTTATCTCGTGTTAGTAGAAGTTTGGTGAGAGACGATTCATGCTTTTCAGACTCCTGCTTTTCAGTCCATTACTGCTCTTCAGTTTGTGCTTGTGGGTTTGGTTGGTTTTCACTGTGTGTAGTCAGTCCGTATCTGTTTTTCAGTGCGTTCTTGTCCGCTCATTTCTGATTTTCAGCTCGCTTTTCACATGCTTTTCTGTTCCTCAGTGCGTTCTGTTAGTTCGTTCTGACCAGCTGACCGTTTTGAAGCCATGTTGCAGGTACATACTCATCGTAAAGTTCATGCTATGCGGGACCTTGGTGTTGGGGTTCTTGCTTTGACCCAAGCCCAGTCCATGAACAGGGCGGGGAGGAGTTCATGGACCAAGAATTGGTTGCTCCAGCGTGACCAATTCTCTCATATGCCTTTGCTGCGGGAGATCCAGGAGAATAACCCTGATGATTTCAGGAATTTTCTCCAGGTGACAGACCCCCTTTTTCACCGTCTGTTGGCTTTGCTGTCCCCTTATATTACAAAGCAGGACACCTGGATGCGGCAAGCCATCACTCCGGAGCAGAGGCTAGTCGCCACGTTGCGGTACTTGGCAACAGGGAGAAGTCTACAGGACCTCAAGTTCTCTACAGGCATCTTCCCCCAGGCTCTGGGGATCATTATTCCAGAGACCTGTTCTACCATCACAGTTCTGCAGAAGGACTATATTGAGGTAAGTTTTCTCCTTTAACATCACATTCTATGTATTTAAAGTATGCTTATGTTTTGTATTTCTTTCATCATTCCCTAATTACCGTGATTGTAATATGCTGTGAATGTCCCCTTTGTGCCCATGCATGCTGTAAGCTTTTAATGCTCTTTTTTGTCCTTCATGCATATTTGCCTTCACTAACCTCCCCAGCATGCTATCCTGGGCCCATGCACACCTAGCCTAGTCACTTAATGTATTTTGTCAGCTCCATTGTAGTGCTTTACTCTAAACACCCCCTAAAATGTGTCCAAATGTTATTGTTGTCCTTAAATTCAGGAAGAGTGCCAGAGGCTTTTTTTTGGAGCCCAAAACTCATTTATAACCCTCTCCCCTAAAATGTTTCCAATGGGCCACCAGAGGGGGTGAGGAATCTGATAAGTCGACCTTATATTTTTGTCTTTAACCTGTTGCCGCCCGCCCACCGTCATAAGACGGCAGAGCGGTGCGGCTCTTGTTCTGGGCCGCCGTCATATGATGGCGGCTGATTCACACAGGGCATGGGCGCGATCGCGGGCACACAGCCCTGCTCTGATGGTGTCGCCGTGTCCCTGGGACACAGGGCGTCACCGACAGGGTTGAACAGCCATTGGGCATGGCTGTTCACCTTGTGATCGGCCGCGATTACGTCACGGCCGATCACAAAGGGGTATTCCCCGCTTTAGACTGTGCATGCACGCGATCGGGAGCGTGCAGCGCGGTCACGTCGGTGGCGGCATGTTCCCAGGAACACTGCTCGTCACCGACAATGGTAAACAGCCAATGGCTGGCGGCTGTTTACCACGTGATCAGCTGTGATCTATTCACAGCCGATCACTAAATGTAAACATAGACCGGTTACTAGCTGTTACCGGCTCTTCTCTCCTCACACACCGTTTCCAGTGTGAGGAGAGAAGAGCCAGGAGCAGTGAGTGACCGATCTATGTGTGTTTTGTAGTGTACTGCACCAACACCACAAAGAGAACCTGTCACATCGCCCCCCATTACAGCTGTCACCCAACAGTCACCACATCAGTGCTTATAAAAGTGCACCTGTCACTCATCAGTGCCCACAAAGTGCACCTGTCACTGTCAGAGACTGCCGTCAGAGGTGCACCTGTCACCCATCAGTGACCATCATCAGTGACCGCCATCAGTGACCGTCATCAGTGACCCAGTCACCCATCAGTGCCCACAAAGTGCACCTGTCACCTATCAGTGCCCACAAAGTGCACCTGTCACCCATCAGTGCCCACAAAGTGCACCTGTCACCCATCAGTGCCCACAAAGTGCACCTGTCACCCATCAGTGCCCACAAAGTGCACCTGTCACCCATCAGTGCCCACAAAGTGCACCTGTCACCGTCAGAGACTGCCGTCAGCGGTGCACCTGTCACCCATCAGTGACCATCATCAGTGACCGCCATCAGTGACCATCATCAGTGACCCATCAGTGCCCACAAAGTGCACCTGTCACCCATCAGTGCCCACAAAGTGCACCTGTCACCCATCAGTGCCCACAAAGCGCACCTGTCACCCATCAGTGCCCACAAAGTGCACCTGTCACCCATCAGTGCCCACAAAGTGCACCTGTCACCGTCAGAGACTGCCGTCAGCGGTGCACCTGTCACCCATCAGTGACCATCATCAGTGACCGCCATCAGTGACCATCATCAGTGCCCACAAAGTGCACCTGTCACCCATCAGTGCCCACAAAGTGCACCTGTCACCTATCAGTGCCCACAAAGTGCACCTGTCACCCATCAGTGCCCACAAAGTGCACCTGTCACCCATCAGTTCCCACAAAGTGCACCTGTCACCGTCAGAGACTGCCGTCAGCGGTGCACCTGTCACCCATCAGTGACCGCCATCAGTGACCGCCATCAGTGACCACCATCAGTCACCTATCAGTCCCATAAAGTGCACCAGTCACCATCAGAGACTGCCATCAGTGACTGTCAACAGTTATCTGTCACCCACCAGTGACCATCGCACGTCACCTGCTACCCACCAGTGACCGTCACCTGTCACCGATCACCTGTCGCCCATCAGTGACCGTCACCTGTCACCCATGACCTGTCGCCCATCAGTAATCGTAATTTGTTACCTGTTGCACAGCCCATCAGAAAAAATGTCCAAAAGATTCTATACAAGTGAGGAGGCATTCCAGATCCTCTCCAGAGCAGCGGGGAGTTCTCAACAGTTTCAAATGTCAATTCTGATTGTGAATCAGATTCAGCATTTGAACCGATCGATAGTAGTGGATCGGCAAATGAATCAGAGGAAGAATGGATCCCTCTTAAAAAAGCACGGCGCTCTGGAAACCAGGTAGCCACCAGCAATATACCCCAGGATCAAATTCCCAGGCCCAGTACCAGCGCTGCTGCCAGCGATAGACCCCAAAACCAAAGGCCCATTACCAGAGCTGCCGCCAGCGAAAGGCCACAAGAAATGCCCAGTACCAGCACTTCCGTAGCATCATGCCCAAATGCCAGCACAGGAACTCCAATTATCAGCACTGGAGTGCCACATCCCCCAAGAGCCAGGGCCACTACATATCTCCCAGATGGTCTTGCCAATCCAACATGGCTACCTTCAGACTCAGGATCAGCAAGAATTCCCCCTTTCACTGCACAGCCAGGTGTGCAGGCCAATACCCAAAATTTTTCTGAAATGTATTGTTTTAATTTATTTTTGCCCAACACTTTGCTGCAACTCATCATGGACCAGACCAATTTATATGCCCAACAGCATATTGCCAACAACCCCCAATCTTCATACGCCCGTCCGTTCGAGTGGAAGGATTTGCCTCTGGAGGAGTTCAAAAATGTTTATGGGCCTCACCATAAACATGGGGCTTACAAAAAAAAATGAAGGACATGCCTATTGGTGCACCCACCCCATTCCCCACATTTCCATTTATTCTTCTGTAATGTCCAGGTCTCGATACGAGATGATAATGCGCTTTCTTCATTTCAGTGACAACACCCAGTGCCCTCCCCGCAATCATCCAAATTACGATAAATTATATAAAATTCACCCACTCTTTCATTTCTTTTCCCAACGATTTGCAGAACTCTATGTCCCCGATAAGCATATATGTGTAGATGAGTCCCTGGTACACTTTTCAGGCCGGCTAGGAATAAAACAATAAATTCCTAGCAAAAGGGCCAAATACGGAGTGAAGAGAATAAAATATAGGTGGGACTTTATGTGAGCCGTGACCATCCAGTGCACAGGTCTCCATCCCTAAATATTTGATAAGGAAGAGGGGAATGAGAACAGCGGGACTTTATATGAAACAAGACACTTGGATAGATTAAATCAATCAATATAATAAAAATAATTTATTGGCAACATGGAAGGGGAAGTACAGTGGATAACATTAATAGTAGATCAATATGTAATTACACAATAAAATTCATAATACAGTAGCATTGTTACATATAATTGATAATGAACCAGCAGCACGTTAGTGGAAACGATCCACGAAATGCGTCAAGATTTTTACTATTGGATGCTATGCCACAATAATCATGATTCTACTATGGGTTTGATTTGTTTAAATTATCAATTCAATTATATTGGTTAATAATATATAGATGCGTTGGAGTGTACTGCTGGTTCATTATCAATTATATGTAACAATGTTACTGTATTATGAATTTTATTGTGTTATGATCTCATCATGCCTTTTAATTCTGCTAATTACATATTGATCTACTATTAATGTTATCCACTGTACTACCCCCTTCCATGTTGCCAATAAATTATTTTTATTATATTGATTGATTTAATCTACCCAAGTGTCTTGTTTCATATTAAGTCCCACTGTTCTCATTCCCCTCTTCCTTATCAAATACGGAGTGAAATTTTATAAGCTTTGCTAGAGAATCACGGGATATCTGTATGCGTTCCGCATATATGAAGGAAGAGATTCCCAGCTCCAGCCTGGCCTACATGGGCACAACTGGTAAAATTGTATGGGACCTGGCATACCCACTGCTGAAGAAAGGTTACCACATATACCTGGATAACTTCCACACAAGCCTGCCCCTTTTCAAACACCTATACCTCGCACACACCCTGGCCTGTGGAACCTCCAGAAAGAATAGGAAAGGCTTCCCACAAGCCATAGTAAATAAGAAATTGCGAAGGGGAGAAAGAGCAACTTTGAGATGCAACAAAGTGCTGGCCTTGAGGTGGATGGATACCAGGAATGTGTACATGATGTCCACCATCCATGACGACACTACAGTTGAAGTTCAGAGAAGACGAGGTCCCATTGTAAAGCCAAAATGTGTACAAGATTACAATCAGTACATGGGGGGGGATTTCAACGACCAAATGCTTCAGCCCTATTTAGCAATAAGGAGGTCCCGTTTCTGGTACAAGAAAGTAGCACTCTATTTAATTAATTTGGCCATTTATAATGCCTACATAGTTTACACCAAATCCACCGAAAGCCCTGCCCACTTCCTAAAATTCATTGAAGAAGTTGTCACGTCCCAAAGACCCCCCCAGAAAACCTTTGCTCTGATGCTGTTAGCCGACTTTATGAACGCCACTTCCCGGACCACATTCCACCATCTGAAGCAGGCCGAAGATGCCAAAAAAGATGTCAAGTATGCAGCAGTAAAGGATTTCGAAGAGATACCAGCTACCATTGTCCCCAGTGTCCCCTTGAACCCGGCCTTTGCATTGGTGAATGCTTCAGACTATATCACACATCCCTAAAATATTAGCCCATATTCTTAACCATTTCCCCATTTTCATCATCTGTGCTGACCATTTCCCATGCTTCCTCAAATAACCATGCCACTGCCTTCTATGTGAACTGACCCTGGTCTGTTTTTTGACTGTCTCTGCCAACCATTTGGACTGCTTACATGTTAACTGATCCTGGCCTGTTTTACCAACTACACTTCTGCCTACTGTTTGGACTGCTTACATGTGAACTGACCATGGCCTGTTTTACCAACTACGCTTCTGCCCACCACTTGGACTGCTTGCACGTCATCTGACCCTGGCCTGTATTATGGACTATGCTTTTGCCTACCGCTTGGACTGATCTGTTGCCCTGCTACTGTAGGACACAGGGTTCTCACATGTGAGGGGCTCCAGAAATGTTTTTCCGGATGGAGATAAAAAAATTTTTTTGTTGTCTCCGGGTTTCGTAATTTCCGGATTAGGGTCTGGAGTCCGGAGGCTTCATAGAGATTTGGGTGGGTCGAAGCCTCTACCCATGTGCCCCTGTGCACAGGTCTTACCTGATTGCGGCCCTCAGCCTGCTGCTGACTTACTGCCGCCAGCCCCCTGCCTGCAGCATAAACTGACCACACCTCTGCCTGCTACCTGGACTATGGAAATAATTAGCTGTAGCAAGAGGCAGTATGTTTACGAAGGGCTGGAGAGCGGTACAATAATTAGTGCAGGGAGGTAACGGTGTACCAGGACCAATATTATGGCTGTCCTGGCTGTCTCTGCCTGGAAGATTTCTATGGACAAATGCTTTGGCTGTGCTGACGATATCCTTGTGCTGACTATAGACAGTATTCCTGCCTGCTGCCTGGATAATTACTATTGTTGCTAAGCACATCCCTGCCTGCACCAATTTTTTCCTCTGGGGACACTACTAAAACCACAGGTAATACTTTTTTTTACCCTTTCCTCAATAGAATTTATTTTGGAGTGTAATTTTTGGTATGTAAATGCTATGTGTTAGAAATATAAGGGCCTTCAAAAATAATAGGTTGTCAGGAAATTAGATGTGTAATTTATGCTTGTAGAACGCCTGAAGGTGCTACTTCAATGGTGGGCCTCTGTATGTGGTCAGGCTGTGTAAAAGTCTGACACATGTGGTATCGCCATACTCAGGAGGAGTAGCAGAATGTATTTTGGGGTGTCATTTTTGCTATGTACATGCTATGTGTTGAAAATGTCTTAAAAATGGACAACTTTATGGCAAAAAAAATGCGTTTTCATTTTTTTTTCCACATTTTCCAAAAACTTCTGGAAAAATTGAACAGTTCAAAAGACTCATTATGCCTCATAGATTATACATTGGGGTGTCTGCTTTGCAAAATTGGTTCATTTTGTGGGCATTTCCATTGTCCTGGGGCTCCAGGGCCTTCAAAACTGTAATAGGTGGTTGAGAAATGAGATGTGTAATTTATGCTTATAGAACGCCTGAAGGTGCTACTTCCCTGGCAGGCCTCTGTATGTGGCCAGGCTGTGTAAAAGTCTCACACATGTGGTATCGCCATACTCAGGAGGAGTAGCAGAATGTATTTTGGGGTGTAATTTTTGCTATGTACATGCTATGTGTTGGAAATATCTTAAAAATGGACAACTTTGTGGGAAAAAAAATGCGTTTTCATTTTTTTTCCCACATTTTGCTAAAACTTCTGGAAAAAAGGAACAGTTCAAAAGACTCATTATACCTCATAGATTATACGTTGGGGTGTCTGCTTTCCAAAATTGGGTCATTTTGTGGGTATTTGTACTTTCCTGACTTGTTAGTGCCTCAAGAAATGAGATAGGTCTTCAGTACATCAGGTGTGATCAATTTTCAATGATTTGCACCATAGACTCTATAACTTTCACAAAAAACAAATAATATACACTAATTATGTTTATTTTTACCAAAGATATGTATTTGTATAAATTTTGGCCAAAGTTTATGAAGAAATATTACTAATTTGCAAAATTTTATGACAGAAACAAAGAAAAAGGCATTTTTTCACCAAATTTTCAGTCTTTTTTTATTTATAGCACAAAAAATAAAAAACCCACTAGTGATTAAATACCACCAAAAGAAAGCTCTATTTGTGTGAAAAAAAGGACGCAAATTTCATTTGGGTACAGTGTTGCATGACTGAGTAATTGTCATTCAAAGTGTGAGAGCGCTGAAAGCTGAAAATTGGTCTGGGCAGGAATGGGGTGAAAGTGCCCTGTAGGCAAGTGGTTAAATACTCCTTAAAATAAATGTTATACTGATGTTGGCCAAGAATGTTTGTGTCTAATCTGCTTGCAATGTTATGTGCAAAAGTACTAATATTTTTTTTTCTTTTTTGACTCCACAGTTTCCTTCAACGCCACAGGAATGGCAGACTGTGGCTTCCCAATTTGCTCTGCGTTGGGACTTTCCCAACTGCGGAGGGGCAATCAATGGGAAGCACATCCACATCGTCCCACCACCCCACTTAAGGTTTTAACTACATTTTAACTACAAGGGGTTTCATAGTATTGTGTTGATGTTGGTGGTGTCGGCGACATACAAGTTTCTCTATGTGGAAGTGGGGAAGAATGGCTGGATGTCGGATGGTGGAGTCTTTGCCGAGATGGAGTTCTACACACGTCTCCAGAGTGGTGGCTTGGGATTGCCATCTGCGGAAGAGAACGTGGAAGGACTCTCATTTGTTTTTATCGTTGGTTGGTTGGTTGGTCTGGGTGATCACCTGATGAGGCCATTCCCCCACAGGACCCTCAACCCGGAGAAGAGGGTTTTTAATTACCGGCTGGCCAGAGTCAGAAGAGTTGTGGAGAATGCCTTTGGGATTATGGCCATCCGGTTCCGCCTATTTTTTAGGGCAATAAATATGGGGGAGTACAAACTGAACCACATAGTTCTAGCATGCTGCATACTTCACAACTATTTAAAAAGAAATGCTCCGAATTATGTTGCCTCAGTTGGGCCTGAGGCCGGACTTCCAGAAACTACAATGACGGCCCTGGAAGCTAGCTGTCCTGGCTTGCCCCCCCAAAGCACCCGTGACGTGCATCAAAAATATGTTGATTATTTTACGGGTAGGGGGGCCATTGCTATGCCAGCACATTTGTAATTATTTTAAATATTAAAAAAAAAAAATTGATCTGATAAAATCTTGATTTTGATTTAATGCTTGTGTTTCTTTTAGCTGTCTCCTAGGTTCTCTTAGTGCACTTGTAGTGCCAAGTGGTTTTTCCATTATTAAATAACACCCATTGTCACTGTAAACACCAACTTAATATAAAAACTGGTATTGAGCATTGAAAGAAGAAGCCACACATTGTTGAGTATAAAACCTTTTATTCCGTGCACATTCACATGTGTGTTGTAAAACTTTTTTTTAAAAAAGAACATCTTGTTTTTATAAAGTTTTACCTTCAAAATATTTTTTTAGTACATAAACAGGCATGTTTCAAAACATAACATACACAACTCAGGAATTTACAAAGTTCCACATTGAAAAACTGAAGGCAATATCAGACATTATAGTGTCAAAAAGGTGTTGATATTGCCTTCATCAGATGGGGTGATGTCACTCCTGTAAAAGCCAAATTTTGAAGATGCACATAAATTGGGAGTCAAACTGGGGATTTCCCTCCTGATTCCATGCTTAATGTACACATGTGGGGATCAATGGACGTGTTTTGGGGGTGCAACCACTTCCTCTCACCTACTTGAGTTACGAGGAAGGGGTTGCACCCACAAAAGGCGTACATTGATATCCCCTGATGGCAGATAGCACATGTTGACACATTGTGTGCATCTTCAAAATTTGTTCTTCCACAACATGCACATCACCTAAAAGAAAAAAATACACACCATGTATTATAAATATGCAGGCGTATTTATAATACATGGTGTGTATTATAAATATGCAGGCATACATCTATTACCTGAATCTGTGGTCTCAGACACTTACCTGTTGTGGTGACAATTTCAACCACTTCTCCTTCCTCCACATCCTCTGGTTGTGGTGTCCTCTGTTCCCCTTCTTCAGGAGGTGGGGGGTTCCTGGTGTCCTCAGACGTCCGGAGTCTTTTTTCCGCTATGAGAATGAAACAAAAGGTATACTTAGCACACCAATATTTGAGGCCAGAAATAGGAATATGAAACATTGCTTGGAAGTGGGGTACAATTGTCTGTTTTGGTAGAGTTCCAAGCTGAAGACATGATTTTTTCCCTTACCAAAGCTGGAATACTTACCTTTTTTGGACAAGTTTCACACATGGAGACACCCCAAATATCCACTGGAGTACCTGTGTGGGACACCCTAAAAAGTTTGTTCTTGTGTCCCACACTAGTGCTCCTGAGTCCAGATGAGTGTCCTTCAGTTGCTTGTTGTCTAGAAAACAATGTCCTAAACTTCTTTTAATACAAATTAGCATGACTAAATGTAGTTAACCCTGTATTTGCCCAAAACATCGTATTTAGTTAGCAAACAAACTATGTTTCCTACGACCGATTACTGTGCCCATGAACATGAAAGTAGCCATTTTAAACTGTACAACAGTAAAGAAAATCACATGGAGCAGCATGCAAGTAATAATAATAATAATAACACACCACAAGTACTTAGTTTTTAGAAGCACTTTCTTGATCCTTCTGTACTGATCCTGCTCCCTCAATTTCAGGTATGACCAGCGTTTCCTCAATTGCTCCTTGGATCGTTGTACCCCAAAATTCCTGTGCAGACTCTTCACAACTTTAGACATGATCTTGGCCTTTCTCACATTTGGGTTTAGGTAAGGTCCATACTTCCCCTCATAGTCCGCCCACTTCAAGATGTCCACCATCTCCACAATCTCTACCAAGGCCATATTTGAGGCCTTAAATCTCTTCCTGGATCGGGACTTTTCTTGCTCTGGGCTTTCCTCCTCCTCGTTACTGCTATCACGCTCCTGCTGTGTCTCCGCCATGTTCCTCTCCCACTGCGACAAAAGAGAAGGGGCGGGGAATATTCTAGAAAGAACGTCAGGGGCGGGCGACGCGGGAGGAGTATCACACATGCCCAGTGTAGAAATCTAACAAGCGTGTGTCATACGTACGATCTGTGGGTGGAGGAAGTGCCGATCATGAGAACGAAGGTAACATTTTAACTTGGGACATCAGTGGCCTATACTGATTCGAGATTGAGGCCTATATTGGGATAAGATTAGGAGAGTTTAACCTGATATTAGTGTTTTTGTCTCGTGTTTTGTCTTCCAGCAAATATGAAACAATTCAAAGACCCGGAATTCATGGGCTAGTTCATAGATATATACAGGGATATGAGAAATTTGTGGGAGGTTAAAAAACCCTTATAACGAAATAAACCAGCTAGCAAGGCATCACTGGAGAAACAGCTGCAATTTGTGAAGACGCAGGTCCCCGACGCAGACATTGAGTTTGTGGATAAGAAAATTGGTAGCTTGAGAAGCACGTATAGGAAGGAGCTTAAAAAGGTACAGGCTTCCATGAAATCAGGTAGAGGCCAAAAATGATTGGGACAAGAATGAAAAATGCTGGGCTCAGAATGATAGTCTTTTCTATTTATTAACATTCAATTTGCAACAGTCATGTGGGTGATGTGTGTGATTGATGAACCAGAAACCTAAAACTATGTCCCTTTTTCATACACAGGAAGACCTCAGCCAGGGCGAGGCTCTGGAATGTGGCAGACAGGAGGAGGCAGGGCTAAGTGTCAGCCAGGAGGAGGCAGGGGTAAGTGTCAGCCAGGAGGTGGCCAGGCACAGTAGCCTCACCCAATCCCACTTGCTTCCCCTCCGCCTTACAAGAAAAAGGGCCAGGAAGGGGAGTAACATGGAGGAGGCAGCACTGGGCCTCATAAAGGAAACTAATGCGGCCCTAAAAACACCCCCCGATGCTCAATGGCTGCTATGTAGCTGCAAAATTGCAGCAGATGGAGGAGGGCCAACTCCTCATGTGTAAGAATATTATTTTTCAGGTCCTTCAGAAGGGGCTGAAGAGCCAAATTAGTGTGCTTGCCCATCTTCCTCCTCCTCCTCCTCCTGCCACAAGTCCACCTCCAGAGCCACAGCCTCCAAGGAAGGCTGCAGGGAAGCGTGGAGGGAAGGCTGCAAGGAAGACATGAAAGTGATGGCCTGGTTTCAGTATGGTCTGACAGAAGACGCAGGCTATTGTAGTACCACAGCCTGGGGACATATATGTCATCTGCTGCTGTTCCTGATCTCTGGACCGGATTGTGCTCCCTATTATATGGACTTCTAAGGCTAACAATTTTTAGTTACAAAGAGTTGATGTGTGCCCTTGGGTACAAAGGCTTCACAAATTCAAGCAGTTTCTCCAGCATTGCCTTCCTCTTTATTTTGTTATGAGCCAGAATAAATGAAGATTTTTTTATATGAAAATATTTGGCTATGTGTTTTTCTTCAAAAAGGACAGTCTGTTTGTAAGTAGGCAGGTACATTTCAAAAATACAATGTCAAATTAACAAGGGACAGCAACCAACCTCCTTGAGCTTTAAAAATATGAGATAATAAAAAAAATTATGGAGATCATTTAAAAATTATGGAGATAATTTAAAAATAATCAAAAAAACAGGAGATCTTGATTAAAAAAAAAAAAGAAAAAAAAAGAAGATGACTATAAAAAATATTTCTAAACATTATTATGGAGATCTGGCTTTAAAAACAAAAATGATTAAAGACGATTCAGGAGAAATAATAAAGAAATAAAGTTTGTCAGAACTCTGTGTGAATATCAGCAGCAAAACACATTCATTCTTCTAGCAATATAAAGAACAGCAGAATGCGCTGCATTAAAAGATCTAAAAAATTTACAGCGTGACGAATGTGCTATCTCCATTACGAACGCTAGTTTTACCAGACCGAACGCTTTCGTCTCGTACTTGATTCTGAGCATGCGTGATTTTTTGTGCTTCCAAATTGCATACAGATGATCGCATTTTCGGATAGGAACGTTTTCAGACCGAAAAATAGAGAACATGCTCTCAATATTTTGCTGGCTGGAATTCCGCCAGCAAAAGTCCGATGGAGCATACACACGGTCGAGTCCAATGGAGCATACACACGGTCGCATTTTCCGACCAAAAGCTCTTATCGGAGTTTTGCTGGCGGTATTTCCGATCGTGTGTACGGGGCATAAGGCTTGCCAGTTCCTAAATGTCTTACAGGACAATTTTATGGTTTAGATGGTAGACGCACCAACTAGAAATAAAGCGTTACTGTATCTACTGATTAGCAACAATATTGAACTGATTACGGATGTGGAAATACGGAGCAATTTAAGAAACAGCGATCACAGGTCAATTGGCTTCAGTATAAATCACACAAATAGGAAACATAAAGGGAATACAAAGACACTGAATTTCCAAAGAGCCAACTTCCCTAAACTACGAACCCTGTTAGAAGGCATGAATTGGGATAAAATCTTAGGAACAAAGAACATGGAGGAGAGATGGGTTTACTTTAAGAGCATATTAAATAAGGGTATTAGCCAATGCATCCCATTGGTTAATAAATTTAAAAGAGCGAACAAAAGTCCTGGATGGCTTAACTCCAATGTAAAAATGCATATAAAAGCAAAGGAGAAGGCCTTCAAAAAATACAGGGTTGAGGGATCATCACCAGCATTCAGACTTTATAAAGAATGCAACAAGAAATGTAAGGGTGCAATTAGGGCGGCTAAGAGAGAGCAAAAAAAATCCCAAGAAATTCTTTAAGTATGTAAACAGTAAAAAAGGGAGGACAGACCATATTGGCCGCATAAAGAATAAGGAAGGACATCTGGTTACAAAAGATGGGGAGATGGCGAAGGTATTGAATTTATTCTTCTCCTCAGTTTTCACAAGGGAATCGGGGGGGGCTTCAGTAACCAAAACTGCAGTGTTTATCCTCATGACACATCACAGGAAGCACCTCCATGGTTAACAGAGGACAGAATTAAAATTAGACTTGGGAAACTTAACATTAATAAATCACCGGGACCAGATGGCTTGCATCCAAGGGTACTTAGGGAACTCAGTCAAGTAATTGCCAGACCATTGTTCCTAATTTTTACTGACAGTCTACTGACTGGAATGGTACCAGGTGATTGGAGAAAAGCCAATGTGGCACCAATATTTAAAAAGGGCCCAAAATACATCCCTGGGAATTACAGACCAGTTAGCCTAACATCAATACTATGCAAGCTCTTGGAGGGGATGATAAGGGACTATATACAAGATTTTAGTAACGAGAACGGTATCATCACCAGTAATCAGCATGGATTCATGAAGAATCATTCTTGCCAAACCAATCTATTAACCTTCTATGAGGAGGTGAGTTGCCATCTAGATAAAGGAAGGCCCGTAGACGTGGTGTATCTGGATTTTGCAAAAGCATTTGACACAGTTCCCCATAAACGTTTACTGTACAAAATAAGGTCCGTTGGCATGGACCATAGGGTGAGTGTACATGGATTGAAAACTGGCTACAAGGACGAGTTCAGAGGGTGGTGATAAATGGGGAGTACTCAGAATGGTCAGAGGTGGGTAGTGGGGTCCCCCAGGCTTCTGTGCTGGGACCACTCCTATTTATTTTGTTCATAAACGACCTGGAGGATGGGCTAAATAGTTCAATCTCTGTATTTGCGGATGATACTAAGCTAAGCAGGGCAATAACTTCTCCCCAGGATGTGGAAACCTTGCAAAAAGATCTGAACTAATTAATGGTGTGGGCAACTACAAGGCAAATTAGGTTTAATGTAGAAAAATGTAAAATAATGCATTTGGGTGGCATAAATATGAATGCAATCTATACATTGGGGGGGGGGCCTCTGGGGGAATCTAGGATGGAAAAGGACATGGGTGTCCTAGTAGATGATAGGCTCAGCAATGGCATGCAATGCCAAGCTGCTGCTAACAAAGCAAATGAATGTTGGCATGCATTAAAAAGGGGATCAACTCCAGAGATAAAACGACAATTCTCCCACTCTACAAGACTCTGGTCTGGCCGCACCTGGAGTATGCTGTCCAGTTCTGGGCACCAGTCCTCAGGATGTACTGGAAATGGAGCCAGTACAAAGAAGGGCAACTAAGCTAATAAAGGGTCTGGAGGATATTAGTTATGAGGAAAGGTTGCGAGCACTGAACTTATTCTCTCTGGAGAAGAGACGCTTGAGAGGGGATATGATTTCAATCTATAAATACCATACTGGTGACCCCACAATAGGGATAAACTCAGCGGAAGGGAGTTTAACAAGACACGTGGCCACTCATTAAAATTAGAAGAAAAGAGGTTTAACCTTAAACTACGTAGAGGGTTCTTTACTGTAATGCCCAGTACACACGGTCGGACAATGATCGGACATTCTGACAACAAAATCCATTGATTTTTTTGATGTTGGCTCAAACTTGTCTTACATACACACGGTCACACAAAGTTGTCGGAAAATCCGATCGTTCTGAACGCGGTGACGTAAAACACGTACATCGGGACTATAAACGGGGCAGTAGCCAATAGCTTTCCTCTCTTAATTTATTCGGAGCATGCGTGGCACTTTGTGCGTCGGATTTGTGTACACACGATCGGAATTTCCGACAATGGATTTTGTTGTGGGAAAATTTTATAGCAAGCTCTCAAACTTTGTGTGTCGGAAATTCCTATGGAATATGTGTGATGGAGCCTACACAGGGTCAGAATTTCCGACAACAGGGTCCTATCACACATTTTCCATCTGAAAATCCTATCGTGTGTACAGGGCATAAGAGTGGCAAGGATGTGGAATTCCCTTCCACAGGTGGTGGTCTCAGCGGGGAGCATCAATAGTTTCAAAAAACTATTATATAAGCACCTGAACCACTGCAAGCTACAGGGATATACAATGTAATACTGACATATAATCACACACATAGGTTGGACTTGATGGATGTGTGTCTTTTTTCAACCTCACCTACTATGTAACTATGTAACTAGCATTGTAAAATATAGCTTAATGTGTGATTTGGTGTGATTTACCAAATGAGCTGAAATTTTCAGAATATGTTGGCATTAGGGATGAGCTTCGTGTTCGAGTCGAACCCATGTTCGACTCGAACATCGTCTGTTCGCCGAATTGCAAACGATATGGGCCGTTCGCGCCAAATTCGTGTGGCGCGTCACAGCCCATAATTCACTGCGGCATCGCAGTGCATTGCTGGCTGATGATTGGCCAAGCATGCACTATGACCCGCATGCTTGGCCAATCACAGCGCCGCCTGAACAGAGAGCCGTAATTGGCCAAAGCCAAGGAGGCTTTGGCCAATTATGGCTCAGGGGATTTAGTACACGCCCCACACTATATAAGGCCGCCAGCACGGCGGCCCTGTGTAGTGTGTGTTCCGGCGTTCATTGAGAGAGAGAGAGAGACAGACAGTGACATTTGATTTGAGTTAGATAGATTAGGCAGAACAGTCAGTCAGTTAGCTGCACTTACAGTGTATTGTGTATATATATGCATCCTAGGTGTTGCATATATATATATATATATACAATGTATTCAGTTTAGCTAGATCCGTTCTTGTTATCTTCCTACTGACAGGCAGGCTTGTCTTTTACAGTATTTACAGCTACCTGAAGAAAATTACTGGTGTTCTTTTGATCCTATTAGTACCACAGTCAGGCAGCTAGACTATTTACAGTTAGTGCAGTGCATCCTGCTCACAGTGTTCAGCTAGATCCGTTCCTGTTATCTTCTTACTGACAGGCAGGCTTGTCTTGTTACAGTATATACAGCTACCTGAAGAAAATTACTGGTGTTTTTTTGATCCTATTAGTACCACAGTCAGGCAGCTAGACTATTTACAGTTAGTGCAGTGCGTCCTGCTCACAGTGTTCAGCTAAACCTACAAGTTAGTGGGGTGCGTCCACCTCACAGTGTTCAGCTAAACCTACAAGTTAGTGCAGTGCATCCTGCTCACAATGTTCAGCTAGATCCGTTCCTGTTATCTTCTTACTGACAGGCAGGCTTGTCTTGTTACAGTATATACAGCTACCTGAAGAAAATTACTGGTGTTTTTTTTATCCTATTAGTACCACAGTCAGGCAGCTAGACTATTTACAGTTAGTGCAGTGCGTCCTGCTCACAGTGTTCAGCTAAACCTACAAGTAAGTGGGGTGCGTCCTGCTCACAGTGTTCAGCTAAACCTACAAGTTAGTGGGGTGTGTCCTGCTCACAGTGTTCAGCTAAACCTACAAGTTAGTGGGGTGCGTCCTGCTCACAGTGTTCAGCTAAACCTACAAGTTAGTGGGGTGCGTCCACCTCACAGTGTTCACCTAAAGCTACCTGTAGAAGGTTGGTGGTGTTCTCATACTACAGGCAGGCAGTTGATTTTGCTAGCTGCAGTATCAGTACATATATATATATATATATATATATATATATCCCAGCTTAGTGCAGCTACAGGCCATTAGTATGTCAGGAAGGCCAAGAAGGAGAGGCAGACAGTCACAAGCTAATAAGAGAGGGCAAGCAGGCTCTGTGTCTAGTGCTGGTCGTGGAGACGGTGCATCCTCATCAGCACGTGGCCGTGGGACACGCTTGGCCTTTTTTTTGGCAGCTGGCCGTGTTGAGCCGCAACATGCAGAAGACTTGGTCGAGTGGATGACCAAGCCGTCCTCATCCTCCTCATCCTCTCTCACCCATGCCCAGGGTACTTTGTCTGGCAAAGCAACGGCCTCTTTCCTCGGCTCAATGTCATCAGTGACTCCTTCCCTAGCCCCACCATGTCCTCCTGAGGAGTCCCTCGAACTGTTTGACCGCAGTGTTGGGTACATGCTCCAGGAGGATGCCCAGCATTTGGAAGGCTCTGATGATGATACTGAGCTCGATGAAGGCAGTAACATGAGCACGGACAGAGGGGGTGCCCAAGAAGGACAGTAATCTGGCAGTCATGCTACCTCTGCTGCAGCATACTGCCAGGTTTGCTCCAGTGATGAGGAGGGAGGGGATGATGAGGTCACTGACTCAACGTGGGTGCCTGATAGGAGAGAGGAGGAGGAGGAGGAGGTGGCACATCATAAGGGCAGCACATTGACTGCATCACACCCCCAAAGCTCCACATGTGCAGGGTGAGTTTGTGGAATGTGCGGTTCCTCAGTGGCAGGTACCCAAACGCCACTTTTTCTCACGGAAAGCGATTCCGGCCCTCTACCGGCATGTGGAAGGCAATGTCCATGCCTTGCTGGACAGGGCGGTCAGCGGTAAGGTGCATATTACTGCTGACTCATGGTCCAGCAGGCATGGACAGGGACGTTACCTAAGTTTCACAGCGCATTGGGTGACTCTGCTGGCAGCTGGGAAGGATGCAGGACAAGGTGCAGTAGTGTTGGAGGTTGTTCCGCCACCACGCCTCCAAAATGCTAATAATTGTGACACACCTCTCTCCTCCACCCCCTCCTCTTCTTCTTCCTCCATGGCCTCTTCCTGTGCTTTGTCCTCGGAACCAGCGGTGCTCCGTAGCCGTTCAAGGGGCTACGCAAGTACGCAGGCCAAAAGATGCCATGCGGTGCTTAAGCTGGTGTGCTTGGGGGACAGGAACCACACTGGGGCAGAGGTTCTGTCAGCTCTGCAGGGGCAGGTTCAGAGGTGGTTGACGCCACGCCAACTTAAGGCAGGAATGGTGGTTAGCGACAATGGCACCAACCTCCTCTCTGCCCTCTGACAGGGACAAATGACCCATGTGCCCTGTTTGGCTCACGTCCTTAACTTGGTGGTGCAGCGGTTCTTGGGCAGGTACCCGGGCTTACAGGATGTCCTGAGGCAGGCCAGGAAAGTCTGTGTGCATTTCCGCCGGTCATATAATGCCAGTGCTCGGCTGACGGACCTCCAAAAGGATTTTAACCTGCCCAAGAACCGCCTAATCTGTGACATGCCCACCAGGTGGAACTCAACGTTGGCCATGCTGCAGCAGAGGGCCATCAATGAATACCTGTGCGACTATGGCACCAGGACACAGTCAGGGGAGCTTGTTTTTTTTTCCCCACACCAGTGGGCCATGATCAGGGATGCATGCACTGTCCTGTCACCATTTGAGGAGGCCACGAGGATGGTGAGCAGTGACAGTGCATGCATCAGTGACACTGTCCCCCTTGTCCACCTGTTGGAGCACACGCTGCGTGGAATAATGGACAGGGCACTTGAGGCAGAACAGAGGCAGGAAGAGGAGGACTTCCTTAGCTCTCAAGGCCCCCTTTATCCAGACAGTGTTCCTGCGTGCCCGCCGATCACACAGGAAGAGGACGAGGAGGAGGAGGAGGAAGATTGTGTCAGTATGGAGGTGGAGCCTGGCACTCAGCATCAGCAACAGTCTTTAAGGGATCAGTCCCAAGAAACACATGGACTTGTACGTGGCTGGGAGGAGGTGGCTGCGGACCATGTCGTCCTTGGTGACCCAGAGGACTCCGGACAGAATGCCTCAGCAAACCTACGCTGCATGGCCTCCCTGATCCTGCAAAGCCTGCGTAAGGATCCTCGTATTCGTGGTATCAAGGAGAAGGACCAATACTGGCTTGCAACCCTCCTTGATCCACGTTACAAGGGTAAGGTTGTGGACCTTATCTTGCCATCGCAGAGGGAGCAGAGGATGAAACATCTTCAGGAGGCCTTGCAGAAAGGTCTGTGCAACGCGTTCCCAGAGACTGGGAGGTTACAAACTGCGGACTATGTCGTCCTTGGTGACCCAGAGGACTCCGGACAGAATGCCTCAGCAAACCTACGCTGCATGGCCTCCCTGATCCTGCAAAGCCTGCGTAAGGATCCTCGTATTCGTGGTATCAAGGAGAAGGACCAATACTGGCTGGCAACCCTCCTTGATCCACGTTACAAGGGTAAGGTTGTGGACCTTATCTTGCCATCGCAGAGGGAGCAGAGGATGAAATATCTTCAGGAGGCCTTGCAGAAAGGTCTGTGCAACGCGTTCCCAGAGACTGGGAGGTTACAAACTCCTGTTTCTGGACAACGTGTTGGAAAAAATAGTGCAGCGCTAATTAAGATACAAAAATTCTAAATTGCACAAAGGTATAAAACAAAAAATCATTTATAATAATATATGTCCAGAAAAGATATTGAAGAGATTCTCTAATACACATCTAATAAATATAGAAGAATCTGGAGAACAATAAAAGTCCCATAGATGGTAGTATTATACACCAAGTGGATAGCAGATTGAAGGGAGTGTCTCAGAAGTGTTGAATCACTCGTGTGTAAGCAATAGAGGCTTACCAGAACTGTTGGACTCATAGAAACATACGTCACCTGAGTCAGTAATGCTTGTATTGCCAACAGACAATGGAGTTGGGGTCTCCCAGCAAACCGATGTAGGATCTAGATGTTATTTCTAGGACTCTAGGCCAAACTCTTCCATATATAATTCAATCTCGTGGCGGCCCATAGAAAGTAAAAGAAAAGGGCCACATAGTGTAATAACGTTTTTTTTAAAAAAGATTTATTTTAAAAGTAAAACACTTACATTCTCTGTGTTAAAAAAGCGCTTGTAGTAAAATTGTGGCAGGCAGTGGAGTCTCCTGACGCGTTTCGTCTACTCAGACTTCATCTGGGGTACCCTACCACTGCTGCCAAACCTGCTTATATAGGTACCAAGACCCCAATGATGAGAATTTGGCTTGTGCCCATTGTTTACATGCACTTCCGGGTGTCGCCAAAATGGCGGCCCCGCGTGCGTTCCAAGCCTCTTTATGATGTCTGCTGTGCGTTCCAATGTTTCTCTATAAATACTATATCTCGGATTTTAAATGAATTAATTTACCCCAAAATTGCATCATTGACAAGATTATAAGTGTCTAAATAGTAATAAAAAATGGTAATCGAATGATGCGGAATGAAGACAGACTATCCGGATATCGCACAGGAAGTACAAGAGACCGGATGGTCACTTGTGATGACGTAAATACCGTCATCTTCCGCCTGAATAAAGCGCAGAACGAGCGGCCATCTGCCGCATGCGTATCACGCCTCCATACAGGGCTAGACGTAGCACGATGTCTTCCGTCTGAGTGGAGCGCATAGCGAGCGGCCGTCTTCCGCGTGCGTGTCACATCCCTGTGTTGTGATAGACGTAGCGCGATGTCGTCATTAGTAATCCAACTTGACGACACGCTCTCTGTTATGGGGGTAACGCGCTATTGTCTAAACAATATTGTATACTATGTGGAAAAGTATAAAAAAAGTTGAAAAAATGTGTGTATGGAATAGCCAGATACTAATCCAATCATTAGTGTGAAAAAAAGGGGAAAAAGAAAAAAGGGGAATATGAAAGTGTCTTAATGTTAAATATAATGTGATTATATATAATGTGAGAAAAAAAAAAATATTTAGATTAAAAAATATATTAATTATTTATGGATGCAATAAATGTGCTATATATATATTGACAAGTGGCATTCTTAAGTGTTGGTTGTGAACAAATTATTTCATTGAATCCATATCTTTGGGTATTATATACATATCTCCTCAATTTGCAATCTATATGGCCATCTACGCTATGTAGAAAAAAGGGGAGGGACCAGAGAGATAAAATATATAGAAAATTACCTATATCTCAGAACTCCATAGGGTATATAGGTTCAAGATATATAAGTTCAAGACAAATTCTCTATGGGTGATCTGAATACCTCAGACGTGTATATATCACGTATGAGTAATTGTCATAAAAAATATAACATGTACAAAATTCTACAAATTTATAAAAATAAAGAAAAAATAAAAAAGGTTAACATGTAAAATATCTATTTATCTGTGTGACCAGAGTACTTCCCACCAACTATTGTGACCCTAAGATTCATTAATAAAAGCATTAATATCTAGATCTACATTCATACCCCATGGGTGGAGGGACCGTAATTCGTAAATCCAGAACATTTCCAAACGGGAAACGCCTCTGGTCAAGGCCCCGCCTCTCCATGGGGGGGTGTATTTATCAATTATCATAAATAAAGAGCCAGCAGGGTCGCTGTTATGACACTCTTTGTAGTGTCTGGGGACACTATGTTTTGAGTCCCTACTTTTGATGAGACTAATGTGTTCACTCACTCGTATCTTGAAGGTTCTGGTAGTTCGACCCACATATTGTTTGCCACACGGGCAAACAATCAAATACACTATATATCTAGTGTTGCATGTACAGAAGGGTTTGATGGTATATCTTTTCCCTGTGATGGTTGAAGTAAATTCAGTTAGTTTTCGTCTTATCGGCATATTATGTCGACACACAATACACTTTTTACACGGGTAGAAGCCTGTCCAGTTATGAAAAAAAGATGGACGTATTGGAGGGTTAATAATATTTGGTGCTACATGCCCCTGTAGGGATGGTGCTCCTCTGAAAATGATTTTAGCTTGTTCCGGTAGCACCCTTCTCAAGACGTTGTCTTGTCTTAAGACCCCCCAATGTTTTCTCATGATACTCTTGATTTGTTTGTGTTGTATTGAGTATGTGGTTGACAGCGCCCATTTATTTGTAGTATCTGGTTCTCTCTCAGGTTTTGTTGTTAGGAGAGTATTTCTATCTGTATTAATAACTCTCTGGAGTTCAATGTCTAGATCTACCTGATTGTATCCTTTATCCAAGAATCTCTGTCTTAAAACTTTTGCTTGATTAATGAATGTGTCTAAATCTGTACAGTTCCTCCGGAGTCTTAAAAATTGGCTCCGGGGGACCGCATTGAGCCAAGAGCTATGGTGACAGCTATCCCTAGGGATAAAACTGTTTCGATCTGTTGATTTGAAATAGGTATTAAACTTAAATTGACCATCAACAATCTTAATTTCCAGATCGAGAAAATGAATCCCCGTTTTACTGGCTTCGTATGTGAGAAAAATCCCTCTGTCATTAGAATTCAAATCATCAAAGAAACTTTTCAGGGTCTCCATAGTCCCACTCCATAGGAGGAGGATGTCGTCTATATATCTTGCCCACAACACCAATGAGGTGGTGTGGTGGGCATAGACGACATCCTCCTCCCACTTAGCCATAAAGAGGTTCGCGAGACTTGAAGCGAACTTCGCTCCCATGGCTACACCACGTTGTTGAAGATAATAGCGCTGGTTAAACCAAAAGTAGTTATGTACCGTTGCGAATTCTAGAAGTTCTATCACATAATCACTCTGAAAAGATGCCAAGGACTGCTCCTGATCCAGAAAGTATTTAACCGCTTCTATTCCTCTTTCGTGTGGTATACATGTATACAAAGATGCTACATCCGCCGTAGCTAAGATGTAGCCATCTCGTATATCTGTATTTTCTAAGAGTTTTATTGTAGAACTCGTATCCTTCAAAAAGGAAGGTGTTTTCTGAACTACTGGCTGCAAATAGAAATCAATATATTTGCCAATTCTTGAAGTGATGGAATTGATACCACTCACGATGGGTCTACCTGGAGGGCAAGTAGGGTTTTTATGGATCTTTGGCAAAAAGTAAATGGTGGGAATTCTGGGTGCTTTGGGTATCATAAATGCTTTTTCTTTTTTGTCCAGAATTCCTCGGTCATAACCCTTATTTACCAGTTTTTGGAGTGGTTTTTTATATGTGTTGGTGGGATTATTAGCAAGTTCGGTATAGGTGCCCGGTTCATTTAAGATCCGGTACATCTCCTCCTCATATTTATCTTTGTCCAAAATCACTATCCCTCCACCTTTATCTGCTGGGCGGACAACTATATTTTTTCGTGAACATAGAGACCGTAGTCCCTCCTTGGATATTGGGGGATGTCTAATGCGTTTCTCAGGTAATTTTGCGAGGTCGTCCAATACCAGGTCCCTAAAGATTTTAACGGCAGGTGCCAAGGGGACAGGAGGGGTAAAAAGCGAAGGGTTGGATAATCCGGAATGTACAGTCCCTGAGGTAACTACCGGATAATCCGTCCTCAAGGGATTAGTAACTAGATATCTCTGTATATTAATTTTGCGTATATACTTATGGACATCTATATATGTATGGAATTTGTTTAATTTATTTGGTGGGGCATATTTGAGGCCTTTGTCCAATACTGATATTTCTCCCTGAGTGAGTGGCTGGGTACTTAAATTGAATATACCCTGTCCTGCTAAGTTCTTATTCTCTTTTCTTCTCTGTAATTTCCTGCCTCCCCGACATCCTCTCTTAGGTCTGGACCTCGTTTTCTGGCGTGATGATCCTCGCGAAAACCCTGGTTCCCATAAGTATTAGAGTTGTGTATATAAGGAGGTTCCCCATAATTATCTCTCCTATCGCTAGAATTGTGTATATCTCTGAGGGGTGAATACCGGTTGTGGGTGGGGAATGGAGAAGAGGGGTAACGATAGTATGAATTTTCTTTATGATAAGAATCTTGCCGTATCCCTTGTCTCCCCGGGGAGCGGTGATGGGGCGGGTTTTCATAATCTCGATATGACTGATTTTCATACTCGCGATAGGGGCGTGTATCAGAGTATTGAGTGTTACCTCTGAAGTTACCCCTACTACCACGTTTACCCCTATGGTTGCCCCTCCCCCTTGGGGGTCGTCTAGGGGTTTGTGGGCTGAAATGTCTTATTCTGGATTGTGAAGAGTATGATACCCCTCTTTGTCTTTCTTGACTTCTTGGTGTTCGACCTCCAATCGGGTTAGATGAAAGCACCCTGGTGGTCGAAGCTACCTGTGATGGTAAACTAACCTCCATATCATTGGTTAGAGATTCCATAGAAGAGGCATTATTAAATAATTTCTGCCAACTGAAAACATTGTTTGTTTTATAGTCCCCTATATCTCTAGAATATTTTTTCTGTTTTTTGTGTTTTTGTTCTCTGTCTTCTTTCTCCAGATGATTTAGGAGGTTAGAGGACAGCGAACTATATTCTTGAGAGTTTTTATGCATTGATAACTTGTCCCTAAGCTCCTTGATCTCTCTATCGAGAGAGAGGAGTCTACTATTTTTCTTAGAGATAAGGACATTTAGAAAACTAATACCTGCATCATTAAAGTATTTAAACCATGAATCTGGGTCAGTTTCACCTTGTTGGGGTTGTACCTCCCAACGTAGGCTTCTAGGTACCATCTGTTCTGAAATGTACTGTTGTAAGAATACCAGATCCCATTGGAGGTGAAGTTCAGTTGTCATGACATTTTTCAACCTCAGAAACAAACCCCCTATCTCTGTCTCATTACCAGTGGCTATAAAAACTCCCTCAGTATTGACCTTATGAGAGGCCCGATACTCTAAAACATCCATTATGGAGGAAAGATATTTTGACAACAACCGAGCAGCAGCAGTGTAAGTTCCAATATATCAACAATAAAAAATGTCTAAAACACCGCGCTTACTCTATATAATAGCAGCTCACACAACAAATAAGGAAATTTGTAAATAATGCAGGAAAAAATAGTGCAGCGCTAATTAAAAAACAAAAATTCTAAATTGCACAAAGGTATAAAACAAAAAATCATTTATAATAACATATGTCCAGAAAAGATATTGAAGAGATTCTCTAATACACATCTAATAAATATAGAAGAATCTGGAGAACAATAAAAGTCCCATAGATGGTAGTATTATACACCAAGTGGATAGCAGATTGAAGGGAGTGTCTCAGAAGTGTTGAATCCCTCGTGTGGAAGCAATAGAGGCTTACCAGAACTGTTGGACTCATAGAAACATACGTCCCCTGAGTCAGTAATGCTTGTATTGCCAACAGACAATGGAGTTGGGGTCTCCCAGCAAACCGATGTAGGATCTAGATGTTATTTCTAGGACTCTAGGCCAAACTCTTCCATATATAATTCAATCTCGTGGCGGCCCATAGAAAGTAAAAGAAAAGGGCCACATAGTGTAATAACGTTTTTTTAAAAAAGATTTATTTATTCTGGACAACGTGTTGCTGAGGCTTCGGTCAGTCAAAGAAGGAGCGGTGGAGAAGGTGGCCGTCTGACCGATGCGTTCAGACAATTTTTTGGTCCGCAGCCCCAAGGTATGATTGGTTCCAGCAACCATCGCCAGCGTCTGTTTTACATGGTGCAGGAATACCTAGGGGCAAGATCTGACTTGGACACCTTTCCCACCGAAAATCCTCTGGGTTACTGGGTCTTGAGGATGGATCACTGGCCAGAGCTTGCACAGTATGCAATTGAGCTACTGGCCTGTCCTGCGTCCAGCGTTCTTTCGGAACGCACATTCAGTGCTGCTGGAGGCGTGGTAACCGATCACAGGGTGCGTCTGTCCACCGACTCGGTCGATCGACTGACCTTCATAAAAATGAATCAGTCTTGGATCACCACCAGCTACCAAGCACTGATGCTGATGTAACCGAATAATTTTTTTTGAAATCTCAGATCCCTTCAATGACTGCCTATGCTGATGCTGAGTGACTATCCCTGAGTAATTATCCTCTTCCTCCTCAATCATCACGCTGATAGCTTGTAAGAACATTTTTGGTTCTGGGCGCCACCACCAGTGCCTAAGGCACAATTTTTCAGCCCCTTTTTAACAGGGGCGTGTAATTACAATTTTTGATGCAATACTTTGCAGCAGGGCTTGTTCCTGCATTCCAACTAGAGTGTCTGTGAGCGGTTGCAGTGTTGTGGCACCAGCACCAGTGCCTAAGGCCCAATTTTTCTGCCCCTGTTTAACAGGGGCGTGTAATTACAATTTTTGATGCAATACTTTGCAGCAGGGCTCCTTCCTGCATTCCAACTAGAGTGTCTGTGAGGGGTTGCAGTGTTGTGGCACCAGCACCACCACCACCACCACCAAAGGCCCAATTTTTCTGCCCCTGTTCAACAGGGGCATGTAATTACAATTCTTGATCTAATATTTCACAGCAGGGCCCTGTGAGGGCTTACGTTGTTGTGGCCACAACAACACCTAAGGCCCAAATTTCTGCTGAGTATATAGGGCAGGCCCCTACTTTCAAACATCTAACTTACAAACGACTCCTACTTGCAAACGGAAGGAGACAACAGGAAGTGAGATGAAATCTACCCCTAGGAAGGGAAATTCTCTCCTGTAAGAGTTAATATGGGAAAAGTATTTCTCCTTTCCACTGATGCTTTCCAATCCTTGTTCCACAAAAAACCCCAAATTCTCAAAAAACATTTGTCATTGGGACAAAAAGTGAGGTGAAATCTTCTAAAGAGGAGGAAAGACAGCAAAACAAATGTCACAGGGGTGATAACCCTTCCCTATGTTTTCCAAAAAGCTTAAAAAAGATATTTTGGCTGGAGCTAAACACGTTAAAAATGTACCCGTTCAAAATGACAAACAGATTCTACTTAACAACAAACCTACAGTCCCTGTCTTGTTTGCACCGCCTGTATACTGCTGTTCAGAGTATATAGGGCCTGGTGGCCCCACACCTTTCCTTATTTTAAATTGGGTGCGGGGTTCCCCTTAATATCCATACAAGACCCAAAGGGCCTGGTAATGGACTGGGGGGTACCGTTTGTCTCACTGATTTTTATCCATATTGCCAGGACCCGACATTACATTAAACCCGCAAGCAGTTTTAAATGAGATTTTTTCCTTTAAAAATGACATTTGGTGCAGGGACTGTGGGAAACATGCGCCACTTTACAGGCATACTATAGACACCCCCCAGGTACGATATTTAAAGGAATATTTCACTTTTTTTTTTACTTTAAGCATCATTAAAATCACTGCTCCCGAAAAAACGGCCGTTTTTAAAAGTTTTTTTTGCATTGATACATGTCCCCTGGGGTAGGACCCGGGTCCCCAAACCCTTTTTAGGACAATACCATGCAAATTAGCCTTTAAAATGAGCACTTTTGATTTTGAACGTTCGAGTCCCATAGACGTCAATGGGGTTCTAACGTTCGTGCGAACTTTCGGTCCGTTCGCAGGTTCTGGTGCGAACCGAACCGGGGGGTGTTCGGCTCATCCCTAGTTGGCATAGATAGAGCCTTCTATTGTGTGAAGTTTGGGGGGAAATTGGTAAACATTTATGGTATTTTTTGTACGTTAAGCCACATTAAGCTCATCAAAAAACAAACTTAATGTCCCTAGTTTGCCTTGTGGAACACTGAAATGCGAAACTTATAGGATAGGTTTGGGAAGTTGAGAACTAAGGCTGTGCAATGTTTCAAGACAATTCATTGTGGTTTAGGCATATTATGGTACATTAAGCTCTTTTTACATTAACCACTTCAGCCCCAAAAGATTTGGCTGCTTAACGACCAGGCCATTTTGCGATTCAGCATTGCATCGCTTTAACTGACAATTGTGTGGTCATGCAACTTTGTACCCAAACAAAATTGACGCCCTTTTTGTCCCACAAATAGCGCTTTCTTTTGGTGATATTTGATAATTTCTGCGGTTTAAATTTTTTGCGCTATAAACAAAAAATGCGACAATTTTGAAAAAAAAACACAATATTTTGTACTTTTTGCTATAATAAATATCCCCAATTTTTTTTAAAAAAGCTAATTTTTTCCTCGGTTTAGGCCGATATGTATTCTTCTACATATTTTTGGTAAAAAAAAATGACAATAAGCATACATTGATTGGTTTGCCCAAAAGTTATAGCGTCTACAAAATAAAGGATAGATTTATGGCATTTTTTATAATTTTTTTTTTAAATTAGTAATGGTGGCGATCTGCGATTTTTATCGGGACTGCGACATTATGGCAGACACATCAGACACTTTTGACACATTTTTTAAACCGTTGACAATTATACAGCAATCAGCGCTACAAAAATGCACTGATTACTGTGTAAATGTCAGTGGCAGGAAAGGGGTTAAAACTAGGGGGCGATCAAGGGGTTAACTGTGCTCCCTGACTGTGTGTTCTAACTGTCACGATCTGCCTCTCCTCACAGAACAGGGATGTGTGTGTGTGTGTGTGTGTGTGTGTGTGTGTGTGTGTGTGTGTGTGTGTGTATAATGTTACATAGTAGGTGAGGTTGAAAAAAGACACACATCCTTCAAGTCCAACCCATGTGTGTGATTATATGTCAGTATTACATTGTATATCCCTGTATGTTGCTGTCGTTCAAGTGCTTATCTAATAGTTTCTTGAAACTATCAATGCTCCCCGCTGAGACCACCGCCTTTGGATGGGAATTCCATATCCTTGCCGCTCTTACAGTAAAGAACCCTCTACGTAGTTTATGGTTAAACCTCTTTTCTTCTAATTTTAATGAGTGGCCACGATGCTTGTTAAGCTCCCTTCTGCGAAAAAGTTTTATCCCTATTGTGGGGTCACCAGTATGGCATTTGTATATTGAAATCATATCCCCTGTCAAGCGTCTCTTCTCCAGAGAGAATAAGTTCAGTGCTCGCAACCTTTCCTCATAACTAATATCCTCCAGACCCTTTATTAGCTTTGTTGCCCTTCTTTGTACTCACTCCATTTCCAGCACATCCTTCCTGAGGACTGGTGCCCAGAACTGGACAGCATACTCCAGGTGCGGCCGGACCAGAGTCTTGTAGAGCGGGAGAATTATCATTTTATCTCTGGAGTTGATCCCCTTTTTAATGCATGCCAATATTCTGTTTGCTTTGTTAGCAGCAGCTTGGCATTGCATGCCATTGCTGAGCCTAACATCTACTAGGAACCCCAGGTCCTTTTCCATTCTAGATTCCCCCAGAGGTTCTCCCCCCAGTGTATAGATTGCATTCATATTTTTGCCACCCAAATGCATTTTACATTTTTCTACATTGAACCTCATTTGCCATGTAGTTGCCCACCCCATTAATTTGTTCAGATCTTTTTGCAAAGTTTTGCACATCCTGCGGAGAAGTTATTGCCCTGCTTAGCTTAGTATCGTCCGCAAATACAGAGATTGAACTGTTTACGACATCCTCCAGGTCGTTTATGAACAAGTTAAACAGGATTGGTCCCAGCACAGAACCCTTGGGGACCCCACTACCCACCCCTGACCATTCCAAGTACTCCCCATTTATCACCACCCTCTGAACTCGCCCTTGTAGCCAGTTTTCAATCCATGTACTCACCCTATGGTCCATGCCAACGGACCTTATTTTGTACAGTAAACGTTTATGGGGAACTGTGTCAAATGCTTTTGCAAAATCCAGAAACACCACGCCTTCCTTTATCTAGATGGCAACTCACCTCCTCATAGAAGATTAATAGACTGGTTTGGCAAGACTGATTCTTCATGAATCCATGCTGATTACTGGTGATGGTTAGGGATGAGCTTCGAGTTCGAGTCGAACACATGTTCGACTCAAACATTGGCTGTTCGCAAGTTCGCCGAACAGCGAACAATTTGGGGTGTTCGCGGCAAATTCGAATGCCGCGGAACACCCTTTAAAAGTCTATGGAAGAAAACAAAAGTGCTAATTTTAAAGGCTTATATGCAAGTTATTGTCATAAAAAGTGTTTGGGGACCTGGGTCCTGCCCCAGGGGACATGTATCAATGCATAAAAAAGTTTTAAAAATGGCCGTTTTTTCAGGAGCAGTGATTTTAATAATGCTTAAAGTCAAACAATAAAAGTGTAATATCCCTTTAAATTTCATACCTGGGGGGGTGTCTATAGTATGCCTGTAAAGGGGCGCATGTTTCCCGTGTTTAGAACAGTCTGACAGCAAAATGACATTTGAAAGGAAAAAAGCCATTTAAAACTACTCGCGGCTATTAATGTATTGCCGGTCCGACAATACACATAGAAGTTCATTGATAAAAACGGCATGGGAATTCCCCACAAGGGAACCCCGAACCAAAATTAAAAAAAAAAAATGACGTGGGGGTCCCCCTAAATTCCATACCAGGCCCTTCAGGTCTGGTATGGATATTAAGGGGAACCCCGGCCAAAAATTTTTTAAAAAAATGACGTGGGGGTCCCCCTAAATTCCATACCAGACCCTTCAGGTCTGGTATGGATTTTAAGGGGAACCCCGCGCCAAAAAAAAAGAAAGGCGTAGGGTCCCCCCAAAAATCCATACCAGACCCTTATCCGAGCAGGCAACCTGGCAGGTCGCAGGAGAAGAGGGGGGACGAGAGAGCACCCTCCCCCTCCTGAACCGTACCAGGCCACATGCCCTCAACATTGGGAGGGTTCTTTGGGGTAGCCCCCCAAAACACCTTGTCCCCATGTTGATGAGGACAAGGGCCTCATTCCCACAACCCTGGCCGGTGGTTGTGGGGGTCTGTGGGTGGGGGGCTTATCGGAATCTGGAAGCCCCCTTTAACAAGGGGACCCCCAGATCCCAGCCCCCCCCTGTGTGAAATGGTAAGGGGGTACAAGTACCCCTACCATTTCACTAAAAAACTGTCAAAAATGTTAAAAATGACAAGAGACAGTTTTTGACAATTCCTTTATTTAAATGCTTCTTCTTTCTTCTATCTTCCTTCATCTTCTTCTTCTTCTTCTGGTTCTTCTGGCTCTTCTGGTTCTTCCTCCGGCATTCTCGTCCAGCATCTCCTCTGCGGCGTCTTCTATCTTCTTCTCCTCGGGCCGCTCCGCACCCATGGCATGGGGGGAGGCTCCTGCTCTTCTCTTCATCCTCTTCACTTCTTCTCTTCTTCTCTTCTTCTCTTCTTCATTTTCTTCTCCGGGCCACTCCGCATCCATGCTGGCATGGAGGGAGGCTCCCGCTGTGTGACGGAGTCTCCTCATCTGACGGTTCTTAAATAACGGGGGGCGGGGTGACCCGGTGACCCCGCCCCCGTCTGATGCACGGGACATGAGGGGACTTCCCTGTGGCATTCCCCGTGACGTCACAGGGAAGTCCCGTCAAGTCACCGTGCGTCAGAGGAGGCGGGGTCATCGGGTGGCCCCGCCCCCGTTATTTAAGAACCGTCAGAAGAGGAGACGCCGTCACACAGCGGGAGCCTCCCTCCATGCCAGCATGGATGCGGAGCGGCCCGGAGAAGAAAATGAAGAAGAGAAGAAGAGAAGAAATGAAGAAGAGAAGAAGAGAAGAAGAGAAGAAGAGAAGAAGAGAAGAAGATGAAGAAGAGAAGAGGATGAAGAGAAGAGCGGGAGCCTCCCCCCATGCCATGGGTGCGGAGCGGCCGAGGAGAAGAAGATAGAAGATGGAGGAGATGCTGGACGAGAACGCCGGAGGAAGAACCAAAAGAGCCAGAAGAACCAGAAGAAGAAGATGAAGGAAGATAGAAGCAAGAAGAAGCATTTAAATAAAGGAATTGTCAAAAACTGTCTCTTGTCATTTTTAACATTTTTGACATTTTTTTAGTGAAATGGTAGGGGTACAAGTACCCCCTTACCATTTCACACAGGGGGGGGCCGGGATCTGGGGGTCCCCTTGTTAAAGGGGGCTTCCAGATTCCGATAAGCCCCCCACCCGCAGACCCCCACAACCACCGGCCAGGGTTGTGGGGATGAGGCCCTTGTCCTCATCAACATGGGGACAAGGTGTTTTGGGGGGCTACCCCAAAGCACCCTCCCAATGTTGAGGGCATGTGGCCAGGTACAGTTCAGGAGGGGGGGGCGATCTCTCGTCCTCCCCTCTTTTCCTGCGGCCTGCCTGGTTGCGTGCTCGGATAAGGGTCTGGTATGGATTTTTGGGGGGGTCCCCACGCCGTTTTTTGTTTTTTTTGGCGCAGGGTTCCCCTTAAAATCCATACCAGACCTGAAGGGCCTGGTATGGAATTTAGGGGGACCCCCACGTAATTTTTTTTTTTAAATTTTGGCCGGGGTTCCCCTTAATATCCATACCAGACCTGAAGGGCCTGGTATGGAATTTAGGGGGACCCCCACGTCATTTTTTTTTTTTAATTTTGGTTCGGGGTTCCCCTGTGGGGAATTCCCATGCCGTTTTTATCAATGAACTTCTATGTGTATTGTCGGACCGGCAATGCAATAGCCGTGAGTAGTTTTAAATGGCTTTTTTCCTTTCAAATGTCATTTTGCTGTCAGACTGTTCTAAACACGGGAAACATGCGCCCCTTTACAGGCATACTATAGACACCCCCCAGGTATGAAATTTAAAGGGATATTACACTTTTATTGTTTGACTTTAAGCATTATTAAAATCACTGCTCCTGAAAAAACGGCCGTTTTTAAAACTTTTTTTTGCATTGATCCATGTCCCCTGGGGCAGGACCCAGGTCCCCAAACACTTTTTATGACAATAACTTGCATATAAGCCTTTAAAATTAGCACTTTTGATTATTCATGTTCGTGTCCCATAGACTTTAACGGTGTTCGCGTGTTCGAACGAACTTTTTTCCTGTTAGCATGTTCTGGTGCGAACCGAACAGGGGGGTGTTCGGCTCATCCCTAGTGATGATACCGTTCTCATTACTAAAATCTTGTATATAGTCCCTTATCATCCCCTCCAAGAGTTTAAATAATATTGATGTTAGGCTGTAATTCCCAGGGATGTATTTTGGGCCCTTTTTAAATATTGGTGCCACATTGGCTTTTCTCCAATCAGCTGATACCCTTCCAGTCAGTAGACTGTCAGTAAAAATTAGGAACAATGGTCTGGCAATTACTTGACTGAGTTCCCCAAGTACCCTCGGGTGCAAGCCATCTGGTCCCGGTGATTTGTTAATATTAAGTTTCCCAAGTCTAATTTTAATTCTGTCTTCTGTTAACCATGGACGTGCTTCCTGTGATGTGTCATGAGGATAAACACTGCAGTTTTGGTTACTGAAGCTCCCCGATTCCCTCGTGAAGACTGAGGAGAAGAATAAATTCAATACCTTCACCATCTCCCCATCCTTTGTAACCAGATGTCCTTCCTCATTCTTTATGCGGCCAATATGGTCTGTCCTCCCTTTTTTACTGTTTACATATTTAAAGAATTTCTTAGGATTTTTTTTGGTTTCCTCCGCTATGTGTCTTTCATGTTCTATCTTAGCTGTCCTTATTGCACACTTACATTTCTTGTTGCATTCTTTATAAAGTCTGAATGCTGATGATGATTCCTCAACCTAATATTTTTGAAGGCCTTCTCCTTTATTTTTATATGCATTTTTATATTGGAGGTAAGCCATCCAAGACTTTTGTTCACTCTTTTAAATTTATTACCCAATGGGATGCATTAGTTAATGCCTTTATTTTATATGCTCTTAAAGCAAACCCATTTCTTCTCCGTGTTCTTTGTTCCTAAGATTTTATCCCAATTTATGCCTTCTAGCAAGGCTCGCAGTTTAGGGAAGTTGGCTCTTTTGAAATTCAGTGTCTTTGTATTCCCCTTATGTTTCCTATTTGTGTGATTTATACTGAAAGCCAATTGACCTGTGATCGCTGTTACCTAAATTGCGCCGTATTTCCACATCCGTGATCAGGTCTGTATTGTTGGCAATCAGTAGATCCAATAACGCTTTATTTCTAGTTGGTGCGTCTACCATCTGACCCATAAAATCGTCCTGCAAGACATTTAGGAACTGACGAGCCTTAGATGAATGCGCGGTTCCTTCCGCTCAGTCTATGTTTGGATAGTTAAAATCCCCCATTATGATAACACTTCCCATCCTTGCTGCTAATCCAAATTGTGATAGGAGATCTGTCTCCCCTTCCTCCCTCGGGTTAAGGGGCCTATAGCATACTCCCAGTATTATTTTCCCCTTAGCTTCATCCCTTTGGAGCTCCACCCATAAGGATTCCACCTCCTCCCTAGCTTCAGAGCAGAGCGCCTAAGTTAAAGGAACTAAATTACAAGATAAAAGTACCATCATCCCAAGTGTCAAATACAAAGGGAGGCAGGGGGTAGGGAACGGCCGCAGTTAGCTGCTCCTGTCGGCCGGTGTCTCAACCCACCACAAGGGAAAGGGGGACTATTGCGGTACTCGGTGTAACTGGGTATTCAGTAGGGAACGGAAAGGAGGAAAATAACAGTTTGATAAAAATTCAATTTTAATAGGAACAATATAAAAAGGTTATTACAGTGTCACATACAGTTGCAGTTCAAAGCAGAGGCAGTATATACAACCATATGGATTGCACCCAATAATGATGGTAGGTAAATATATAGCTTGGATTCTCGACCAGTTTCGCGGTTTTCACCGCTTCCTCAGGAGAGCCATATCTATAGTGCAACATAGAATAGATTGTAATAAATACAAACAAATCAAGAAATATATAGAAAAGTTATTATCGCAGCAAAATCATTAATGATACATTGAACAGTTACATACAGATTGTATACAATAAGGATAAGCTCACCCATTCAGGAATTCTCTGTGGGTATGTAAGGCCCCATGTAATTCCCCCTGCGGCAAACACAGGGGATAGCAGACAGCCTATAGTGGATAAATTTTCAATAGTTGGATTATACAGGTCACTGGACTACAAAGTCCAAAGAAAGGTGGAATATAGGGGTGCCAGTGAAAAAGCTCTAGAATTTCAAAGCCAGTGTGCAGAGAAGGAACAGGAGAAAATTTGTGGTGATGAAGGGAAAATGCAGGGGGATGAGGAAGGAGAGGAGGAGAAGGGGGGAAGGGGGGGGGGTGGAGGGGAAGGGGGGAAAAAGGAGGGGGGGGAAGGGGGGAGAGGGGGGAGGAGGGAGGGGGGGAAGGGGAGGAGGGGGAAGGAGATGGGAGGGGGAAGAGGAGAGAGGGGGGGGGGAGGAGGGGGGGGAGGGGGAGATGGAGGAAAAGAGGGACCAGTGATGGGTCAAGAGAAGGGAGAGCCAAATAGTTCCAACTGTGTAGGAAACAGAGAAAAGCTAAGAAAATTGCACACAGGTATTTAGGGCTGGCACTCACCATTAAAGCGTTAATTCGTTAAAGGACGCATGAGCTGGGATGAATAAGGAGAATGTAATAAGAGGACCATATAGCAAACAGGTCGAAAGGACCATAAGCTATTATATTAGCAATGAACGCCCCCCAAGGCTGGAAACATTGGTGTGTACGAAAGGAGGTCACAGCAGCAACTGAAATCGAAATTTATGTTGAAATTACCATCCACAGATATATAAAAGGTTTATCCACAAGTAAAAAACAATATAGATACAAAACACTAGAGATAAGTTTACAATTGTGTGGGGTGATGCGGACTGACAATAGGTACCACACAGTAAATACCAGGTTGGGGAGTACTGGTAATCAACAGAGGGGGAACAATGTGGATATGGCAATAAGCAGGGATACACTAGCACTGCAGGTGAAATTACATAGGGAAGCCACATTAGATGAACTTAGTGCGGAACGGAGGTGAAAGATGAAGGGAGAGTCTGGATAGTAACAGGGAGAACGAGGGGGGACAAGACTTACCCAGAAAAGTGATCCTCCACTAGCGCAGCGTCAGGAGGCTGTAGGCTCATACAGCGGCCATAGCCGGCAGCTATAAGAGCACCCCAACCCAGAAGTCAGGGACGGCATGACGGAGGCGGTCCCTGACGTCACCGGGTCTGTTCGCCCGCACTGCGCAGGTGCACAGTAGATGCTACTGCGCAAGCGCACGCTCCTGTCAAAGGGAATCGAATTCCCAGACATGGAGACACAAACAGTCCTAGGGCTGTCAGGGCGAGCATGTGTCCGCCGCAGGGAGAAGAATCAAGGCAAAACAATAACCAACAGGGCCTGATAGGGGGAAGAGGTTATCCTTGAACAGCAATAGAAATGACAACAAAGTAAAACATGATAAATAGGAAAAAAGAAACAATGCATTGATTCTGTATATAGGCATCAGGGTGTCAGCAAGCAACAACACTAGGAGTAAACCTTAAGCAGAGGAGGCATCATACATAATGGTAAATCCCACTAGTGACAGGGGACAGAAGGGGAAGAATGGGAGGAGGGAGGAGAGGGAAAGGGGGGGAGGGAAAGGGGGGAGGGGGGAGGGGAAAGGGGGAAGGAAGGAGGGGATGGAGCTGGGGGGAAGGGAAAGACGACAATACCCTGGTGATGGAAAGGGAGGAAGGGAAGGGAAAGGGAGGGGGGGAAAGGAAAAGAGGGGGGGAGAGGGAAGGGAAGGAAAGGGGGGAAGGGTTGAGAGTGGGAAGGGGGGGAGAGAGAGAAAGAGGGGGGGAAGGGAAAAGGGGGAGGGGCCTGGGTAAAAGGGAAAAGTGGGGGGAAAGTCAAGGGGCAGTCAAGGGGCAGGGGAGGGGGAAAGAAGGGAAATGGGAAGGGGGGGGGAGAAATTGATGAGACAAGGCCTCATAAGAAGGCCCTATAGGGCACTGACTCGTTTAGGCCGGGGGGGATGGTGGCATTTGGAGTATCGAGCGATCCCAATCGCCACCCCTAGGACTAGGTTGAACCACCTCCAGCACCAGAAATCTGGCCACGGAGTTATCGAATCTATGGTACAGGCCAATGTGTCGGCCGATAGTGGTCAGTTTACCATTTTCTGAGTCATAGAGGTGGTCACCGATTCTCTGTCTAAACTCCCAGATTGTTTTGCCCACATAAAAGGCTTTACATACACAGTTCATGAGATAAATCACCCCTTTTGTACCACAGTTGGCAAAGGTCCGAGGGACCAAAATCTCCCCATTGGGTAGAACCACAGTTCTACTTTCGTGGACCCAAGGGCACCGGGGACACTCCCCGCATTGAAATGTGCCATTGGGACCACTCCTCAAGGGTCTGGTGGGATTATAATGGCTGGCAGTTAATTGATCACGTAACGACCGCGCTCTACGGAAGACCACTTCCGGTGTGTGTCGAACATATTTGGTCAGTGTGTGGTGTTCAGCCAAAAGGTGCCAATGTTTGGCTAAAATATTACGAAGTAAATTGTGGTGTGCAGAATAGGTCGTGATGAATCTTACGGTTTCTGTGGGGGGGGGAGGATTCCCTGCCTTTGAAGAGTAGGGAAGTCCGGGAGCGTGACAAGGACCTGTTGTATGCTTTGCGCAAATTGGTAGAGGAGTAGCCTCGTCGTAAGAGGCGTTCGCGTAATGCTTTGGCCTGACGTTTGAAGTCGTTGTCATGTGCACAGTTCCTACGTAACCGTAGGTATTGGGCATAGGGTATGCTCCGTACCAGGGAATTCGGATGTGCACTGGTGGCAAATAACAAGGTATTCCCAGCAGTGGGTTTTCTGTAGAGGTCAGTGCCCAAAGTTCCGTCCGGTTGTTTAATAATAAGTAGATCAAGGAAGGGGATTTGCTCAGTCTCGATTTTGAAAGTAAATTTAAGATTTAAGTCGTTGTTATCAAGTTGGCGTAAAAATTGTAAAAGTTTGTCCCTAGCACCTGTCCATACCATGAATAAATCATCAATAAAACTATACCATAAAAGGATATCGTTTAAGAATTCCATATATTGATCATGAGCATGGATATGTCGCTCCCAGCCGCCTAGGTATAAATTTGCATATGCTGGGGCACACGACGTCCCCATTGCAACACCCTGTATTTGCAAAAACAATTGATCGTTGAAAGTAAAATAATTTTTGGTCAATATGAAATACAGTAATGTCAGTACAAACTGGTTCAAAGGCCAGGTAGTTGTATCTTGTTCAGCTAAGAAGGAACCAGCCGTCCGTACGCCCTGCTTGTGGGGGATACTGGAGTAAAGGGCCTCAATATCAACAGCCACGAGCAGGGCGTCCGGAGGGATCTGGATTCCCTCAAGGTGTTGCAATAGGTCGGTGGTGTCTCTGATGTAGGACGGGAGACTACGGACATGGGGCATTAAGAAAGCATCAACGAATTTACTCGCGTTGTCTGTTAAAGAGCCTATCCCCGACACTATGGGTCTTCCCGGAGGGATATGCACATCTTTATGGGTCTTGGGTAGGGAGTAAAAGGTGGGGGTACGGGGAAATTTGGGGACCAGGAACTCCAGGGTGTCTTTGTCAATGAGGCCTGTGAGGTAGGCCTCAGTGCAAAGAGCCCTGAGTTCCTGTGCAAAGGAGGATACGTGTGTGGAGGAAATGGGTCTATACCAATGTTTGTTGTTAAGAATAGCGAGGCACATAGATTGGTATTGGTGATTAGTCATAAGGACAATATTACCGCCCTTGTCCGATTGTTTAATCACAACATCAGAGCGTTGTTGCAGGGACCGAAGAGCTCGGGTTTGACTAGGATCAAGATTTGGAGAAAAGTCAGGCCATTTTTGTTTCTTGAGATCACTAATTGTAGCTCGGAGGAAGGCCCAAATCTCCGGGCAAGTGTTAAGATCGGGAAACCTACGAGAACGTAGGCGAAAAGGCTTGGGCAAAGATGTTTGTTTAAGGGTAACCGAAGGACCAGACATATTGGGTGCAGGGAGGGCAAATGAACCTGTCCCTGTTACAAGTTCATTTGAAGGGATATCGTCAGGACCCCCGCAATCTTGTGAGGATGCGGGGTCTCCAGTATCACCTTCATCGAACAGGAGCATCAGGTCGCGGAGCGCCCTGAACTCCTCCATAGAGAAGCCTTTGGTACGTTCCGCGAGCTCACGCTCCAGTCCTAGATTGATGCGATCCTTATCATAGATAAATCTAAAGGTTAAATTGCGTGCAAAAAGGTACAGGTCCTTAATTGTTTCAGAAACCCTCAGTGCATCAAGAGGACAGAAGCCCAAACCTAACTGTAGCAATGAGATTTCCTCACTATTGAATGTGTAGGGGGTAAGGTTTATAACATTACGGTCGGTGTGGTATGAGGGGGAAGGTTCTGTTGGGACGGTGGGGGTTTTAGGACGTAAGCATCTAGATTGCTCTGTTGTTTTTTCAGGTCTAAAAAAATAGCGTCCTCATTAATTTTTCGTATATTTGTTTGTCATTAAGGCCGAATTTAAGATTTTAGGAATTGTGCCGTGCAGTGTGGAGTGACCGGTTGCCCCTTCTAAGGGGGTATTGATATCGTGTGGGGTTTGTGTAGGGGGTGCCTGGGTGGATCTAGGGCCTTTTGGGCCTTTCTTATCTTTTTTGGAGTTCGTTGGTGGGGTGTTACCCCCAAAACGAAGTCTCTTGCGTGAGGAATTAAGTGCAGATGAAGTGTTGGGTTGAGTGGTACTTAAGGAAGATACAGTGGAAGATAACGATGAGTCTGATTCAATATCAGTGGTGAAATTTCTGTTATTGGTACGAGGAGGGCCTCGTCTACCCCGGCTTCTTCCGGGCCAGTGGTAGGCCAGGCCCTCAGTGAAGGCAGCTTTATCCTTCCCAAATTTAATCTGTTTCTTGATAATAATGTCCTTATTCATAATTTCCAAACGTTCTCTAAGTTCTTTCCACTTGGTTTTGAAAACCGTATTGTCAGTCAAATGGGAGTATTCGGTATTGAGTCGCTCGATGTCATTGTCAAGGAGAGTCATATCAAGGGTATATTGAGTAATAAGTAGTCCAATTAATTCAAGGCTATTTTTAGTTAGGATATCTTCCCAGGTTTTTTTTAAATCCGCTGAGGGATCTTTAAGGGTAGGGAAGATCTGACCCCTTAAACCCAAAGGGCAGACTTTTTCACTAACATACAATTTAAAGTATTCAATGTGCCAGTGTAAGTGTGACTTGCGTTTAAGAAGTTTAGACATTCGCGCAAAAAACGTTAAAATGTCATCATCAGTTTTGTGTTCGTTCAAGCATGCGGTTTTAAGATTGGACATAAAGCCCATCCAATCTGTGCCTAAAACATCCATATTGTACCTGGCTGCCAGCGGCAACCCCTACAATGTGTTGCGATGACAGGATACAGAAACTAGAAAATACAAATAATGACAGTTCAAACAAAATCAAAAAAGCATATACAGGCGCTAATAAAGAAAGCGTGTCGGTGGGTGTTGCTGTTCACCCAAGGGCACAAAAAAAATTCTGGGTGTGTTGTCCACCCTGTGTATACTATAGAGAAGAGCGCCTAAGTTAAAGGAACTAAATTACAAGATAAAAGTACCATCATCCCAAATGTCAAATACAAAGGGAGGCAGGGGGTAGGGAACGGCCGCAGTTAGCTGCTCCTGTCGGCCGGTGTCTCAACCCACCACAAGGGAAAGGGGGACTATTGCGGTACTCGGTGTAACTGGGTATTCAGTAGGGAACGGAAAGGAGGAAAATAACAGTTTGATAAAAATTTAATTTTAATAGGAACAATATAAAAAGGTTATTACAGTGTCACATACAGTTGCAGTTCAAAGCAGAGGCAGTATATACAACCATATGGATTGCACCCAATAATGATGGTAGGTACATATATAGCTTGGATTCTCGACCGGTTTCGCGGTTTTCACCGCTTCCTCAGGAAAGCCATATCTATAGTGCAACATAGAATAGATTGTAATAAATACAAACAAATCAAGAAATATATAGAAAAGTTATTATCGCAGCAAAATCATTAATGATACATTGAACAGTTACATACAGATTGTATACAATAAGGATAAGCTCACCCATTCAGGAATTCTCTGTGGGTATGTAAGGCCCCATGTAATTCCCCCTGCGGCGAACACAGGGGATAGCAGACAGCCTATAGTGGATACATTTTCAATAGTTGGATTATACAGGTCACTGGACTACAAAGTCCAAAGAAAGGTGGAAGGGTGCCAGTGAAAAAGCTCTAGAATTTCAAAGCCAGTGTGCAGAGAAGGAACAGGAGAAAATTTGTGGTGATGAAGGGAAAATGCAGGGGGATGAGGAAGGAGAGGGGGAGAAGGGGGGAAGGGGGGGGGAATACCCAGTTACACCGAGTACCCCAATAGTCCCCCTTTCCCTTGTAGTGGGTTGAGACACCGGCCGACAGGAGCAGCTAACTGCGGCCGTTCCCTACCCCCTGCCTCCCTTTGTATTCCTCCCTAGCTTCCTTAGTGATGTAATCTCTCACATTCACTTGTACATTATTCTTGATATATAGGCATACCCCTCCCCCTTTTTTACCTTCTCTATCCTTGTGATAAAGGGTATACCCTTGAATGTTTGCCAGCCAATCATGAGAGCTGTTGAACCAGGTCTCTGAAATTCCCACAAAATCCAAATCCTCCTCGTACAACAGTATCTCTAGTTCACCCATCTTGTCCGCCAGGCTCCTGGCATTGGTGAACATGCCACGTAGTTTAGACCGGTCGCATATTATCCTCTTATTAGGTGTTCCGAGATTGCAACTAGGACTTGCTATTATACTTACCTTGGGTTTATATGCTTTGGTCAACCTACCACTAATGCCCCCAATACTACCCTCTGGAATATGTTCCACCCTGACTATCTCTACCTCTGGACCCTTCCCCCCATCGCCTAGTTTAAAAACCCCTCTAACTTTTTGGCCATCTTCATTCCCAGCTGATCTGCACCCTCCTCATATAGGTGCAGTCTGTCCCTTCTATACTACCGGTTATCGACTGAGAAGTCGGCCCAGTCCTCCAGGAAGGAGGTCCTGCCCTCCTTACTGCACCAGCTCTTCAGCTACTTGTTTACTTCCCTAATCTCCCTCTGCCTTTCTGGTGTGGCTCAATGTACCGGTAGTATTCCTGAGAATACTACCTTGGAGGTCCTTTTCCTCAATTTAGCTCCTAAGTCCCTAAAATCGTTCTTTAGCACACTCCATCTGCCTCTGACTTTGTCATTGGTGCCAACATGCACCATGACAGCTGGGTCTTCCCCAGCCCCTCCCATTAATCTGTCCACCAGATTCGTAATTTCCCAAACACGAGCGCCCGGTAGACAAGATACAATTTGGCCCTTCAGGTCTTTGTTACAGATTGGCCTCTCTGTCCTTCTAAGAAATGAGTCCCCTACCACCAGAATCTGTCTTTCCTTTCCCTTCGCTTCCCCCCCACTCTCACTGGAGGAGTTCTTCCCCGGCAGCTAGGAGAGTCCCTCAGCTCCAGCAGTGCTGGTCCCTGACTGGTTTCACCAATGTCACTCAATGGAGCGTACTTATTGGGATGCTGCAGCTCTGGATCGGCCTCCCTGGCACTTCCCACTCTACCCTTCCTGACTGTCACCCATCTACTTTTTGCTAGTGCCTGCACCTCTTTGTCTCCACCCACCTCTGTGCTGGCCCTAGCCAGCATCTGCGGTGTACATTCCTGGCTCTTCTTTAGTATGGAGGGACTTCTCAGTGCTGACAGTTGCTTCCCCAGATTCAGAACCTGGGCTTCCAGGGAAACAATGCACTTACATTTTGAACAGCAGTATTCACTCTCGATTGGATGATCAAGGAACGCATACATGTCGCAAGATGTACAACGAGTCACCTGCCGGGCATCATAACTGTAGCACTAACTCTCAGCGGAGCTGCTGGTTTAAAGCGGGCTTGTTACCTTTACTCTCCTTCCCTCTGTTTCACCAGCACCGGTTCTAGGGTTCCGTTGAGTTTACCTCTGGACGACACATGCACCAACACTCGAGTACGTTTTCAATGCTTTATTAAACCATCAACGAAGGAAGTAGCGGGAAAGAGGTAGAAGGAAAACCGCAGAGGAAAACTCAAATACCTTTTTAGTAAGATTCTTGACAAATGTCCTTTGGGGTTAGATCTTTCAGTAGAATGCACTCCCTTGGTGGGACACACTCCTTGCACGCCTGGATAGGCCTCTCTCACTTGCCTAGCAGCCAGTACGTAGCACGAACAAAAGTCTCCGCCACAGACTTGTTTGGGATGAACCCGTACGATCCTCTGCCACAGGATGTATTGGTTTTCTTTCTGCAATGAATGTCAGTCACAGTGCTTGAACCTTTAAGCCAAACCCTATGCTGTATAATTACTTTAGGATACGTCCTCCAACCGAGTCACCAGGCCCCTCTCCAGACCAGCACATTGCATGATCCTTCCATGACGGGTCCTCCCCTGGGATCTCCTCGGGGGTCCAGCTCCTTCACTCTGGATAGACAGCTCAGGACCATTCCTCGGCTGCTGTGGTAGGCCCCAGACAAGCTTCTGGGCCCACCCCTGCGCTGCAGCGACATGGGCCTCCAGAACGGAGGACCATGAGGTAGCTCTCTAATGCATACCTGTCGGCCAGGAGGGCCAGCAGGTGGCTGTAAAACAAACCCCAAAATATGGCGTCTGTCCCATAAATACCCTCACCCAGAATGCAACTCGGAGGACCACCTCCACTGAGTTGTCTCCGGGACAGAAGAGCATCCCTACGCTTAGACACGCTGCCCTTCCAACACCAGCCAGTGGCAACAGCGACACCCATGGCTCAGTATGGAAACACACGCAACGTCAGCCAAGCTGAAACAGAGGCAAATCTAACCTTTCCTAACGAACAAATTACTAAATTTACCTATCAGATGGTAGATCGCAAATCTACCAGCGCTACATAACTATTACATTTAATGAGGATTGGGGCTCATACCCTGTCCAAATTACCTAACAACTAGCTTCCTGACACTAATACTCAACAAGACAATACACAGGTACTCAACAAGACAATACAAAGGTACTCAACAAGACAATACACAGGTACTCGCAGACCTAAGAGCACTCGCAGATCTACGTGCACTCACAGACCACTCACAGAACTACGTGCACTTGCAGACCACTTGCAGACCTACGTGCACTCGCAGACCTACGTGCACGCGTAGACCTACGTGAATAACTTTTGGTGTGATTTACTAAATGAGCTGAAATTTTCTGAATATGTTGGCATAAAAACAAGCTTAATGTCCCTAGTTTGCCTTGTGGAACACTGAAATACATGAAACTTCTAGGATACATTTGGAAAGTTAAAAACTTAGGCTGTGAAAAGTTTCAGGGCAATTGATTGAGGTTTGGGCACTTTATTGCATATAAAGCTACATTAAGCCATCCCGCCTGCCAATCCCTCTGCTTTCCTATTAAATACTGACCACACTAGGCATGAGAGCACAGAGTGGGGCATTTTATTTATTCTAAGGCATTTTTGACCTCATACCAACCTGGAGGTCAATCTGTAAATGGGAGTAGCCAAATACTATGTGTGGTGGTAGAGTGAACACTTGGGATTCTCTGGAATTGGATTGCTGTGGGTTATTGTGAGGATTCAGAACACATTGTTTTGGACTTGGGAAGTTTCCTTGGTACACTGAACATTATCTTATTTTGCACACATATTTTTATGCACAGGAAGCATGCTTTGGAGTTTATACTTGTTGATGCACATTTTGTAAATTTGACCGTTTTCATCTGCATTTAGCACTGCGATACTTATGAACTTAAATTTGTACAACTCTGTTTTTATGTTTATATGTTTATTTTTTTAGACATTTTGCACATTGTGGGAGCCATTTAGGAAGGTTTTTTGTGTTTTTTTTGACACATTTCAGTTTATAAACTATATAAAAAAGAGATACACTACATTTTGCATATACATAAATAAATTGTAATACACAATATGTGGTCTACGTGGTACAATGCAAAAAATGTTCACTGCAAAAACACAGGATGTACTATACATCCATTAAAAATTAGAATCCATGAACATTTTTGTGACAGCATTAATGTGCATGCATCCCAGATACAGTATCATAGGTTTCAAAACATTTTAGAGAAGTGCACAGCGATGATAAGTCAGGCTTTAGCTTTTATGGTAATGAAAAAGCTAAAAGGCCTTCCAGGGGCGGTGACACATACCAGCTTCTTCTTGAGTGAGAAGCCTGATGGATTCTCAAGCTTGACACCAGAACACCTAATGGTATGAATTTGAGATGTGATCTTAATTAGTTTCCAAAATAAAATGTACATGTACATTTGGTGATCTGGTTGTTCATACTATTTTTTTTTCTGTCTTTCCAGTCCCAACTTTCACCACTTGGCATCTCTCCTAGGACAGACATAAACCTATTGTTTTCAAACATTTGTGCCATGTAGATATTGATTTTATTGTTTGTACTGTATGTTTTGTAATGCTTGGACTGTTTGGTTTGGAGCTGTGGTTTGGCTCATCAATTAGCATCCACCTGAGATAGATTTCATCTTTAGGTAAGAGGTTATAAATGATGAAGCCAGCCTATTGTTCAGTTTTCTATGAGTAAAGCCATTTGTGGCTGAAACATCCCAGTACTTTTGCATCTGTGACTTTTACCCGGGTGTTTAATAAAGTTGATTTACAAGCCCAAGTGCCAGTGTTTCACTTTTCAGACCACCACCCACACTGTGCCCTGTGTTCTAGAGCTATGTGGCTCAAGGCTGTGTCCCTACTTCTATCCCCCACCTCCCGGTGTCCACCAATGTTCCCCCAGTCTTCTGGCTTTATGCTATGGCTCCAATCACACAATCCCCCACAGCTTTCCCTTCCCTCTCTCCTGACTTCTTCTTCTTTGCCACCTCTCATCAGCTGCAGACACACAGAGGGATAATCAGATTTCAGGATTATGAGCAGTGGGGGGTTGCTAAACATGCCTCTCATGTTTACTGACTCTTTCCTTTCCTGAATGAAATCAGCGAGTGATCAGCAACAAGCACTTTTGTGTTCATTGATACCTAAAGCATAGTAAAAAATTGGTTTGTGAATAAACAGAACACCCCCCCCCCCCCAACAAAAAGCCAAAAAAAAAAAAAGACGACTTTATTCACTCATAGATTTACAGTTACAGCATACAGTTGTAGGCAGCAGCCGGTACAAATCAATGACTGACAGATACCACGACTGTATGCATGTAACTGTACATCCTGGATGCAACCTGGGCTTCTCATACATCCCTATAAGCATGCAATCACTTGGATGTGCAGTTACATGCACACGGCCACTGTCAATTTCAGTGAATAGCTTTAATTAGAAGCTTGTCAGTCACTGATCACAGCTAGTCTTTTAATCAACATAGTCTGTGGGACAGTTTCAATATAAGTTTATGGCCCCTGAAATGACCATGAGCCTACCAGAACCTGGAATGCCAAGAATGTAAGGCTTACTCAGGTGGCCAGCTAGAAGCAGGGGCGTGGCCTGGTCGGAGTCCAGGCTGAGGTTGCCACTCCATTCATTTCTGTAGGACACTATGGCTGTGCGGCATTCAGAGGGTCACACTTCTACCCTCCAGCTGGAAGTGATCATGGTCAGACTCAGGCCTAAATCCTTGGTAGCAAAAGGGTTAAACTAAACTGCAGGACTTATTCTGAGTTTGCTCAGTTTTTTCCTAAAATAAGTGACATGCAATAAATAGCATTGAAACAATAAATATTAGAAATAACAGGAGTTGGTATTTGCAAGCAGAAGTATTTGGTGCCATTTTGGTCACAAGTACATTTAAACAGAATTTATAGCCTAGTTTTTTTTTCAAATATACAGTACATGTAGAAGTGATCAGCTTGACAGGAGTAATATTATCAATATGTGCTAATGTTTTACTTATTTTCAAAATGCACGTTCATAGGTCAGCCGACCTACAGTATGTAAAACAATGCAGTATGTTTTTAAAACAGCTCTTAGGCAGTTATGTATTATTTATATACCCTGCCTTTAGTGGCTAACCTGAAAAATAATTTAAAGGATTTAGGAGCTACAGTAAATGTAAACTTAGAAACATTAGAGTAGTATATTATAAAATGCTAACAAAAGAACCCGGGGCGGGGTTATTTGTGCTGGGTTATGGTAAAAACAGTGGCGCCCGCACCCCCCCCCCCGCCGGAAGACAAGGCCATTCCCCTCCCCTGGAGATGGACATGAATGCCAGGAATACCCCCCCCCTCGCGTGGGAGACAGGCGGCATCCTTACCTTAGGAGGCAGATGTCCTGCCCAGAATAACTTCGATCTCCCCTCCTCCTCCCTCCTCTGTCTGAGCCGGGGAGTGCTCTATTGCTAAACTGCTGCGGGTGAGCCATTGTGGTGGCTGGTGGGTCGGTGGTCAGTCTTCCCCTGCTTCTCCTCCAACCGTGCATCTCCTCCGGCAATGCGTCTCCTCCAGCCATGCGTATCCTCCCTCCTCCCCCTTGGCCATTAAGATTGCTTCTCCTTTCAGCCAATCGCTTCCTTATTGGCTGGGAGGAGAGTCAGTGTTACAATAGCGAATATTCATTCGCTATTGTCACACAACTGGATGGGCTTTGGGCGCAGTGCTCTGCGCCCGAGCCCACCCTTTTTTGAAGCCTATTTCAGCCTCTGGCTCTAATCACATGCTTAACCCCCCCCCCCCCCACATTGGAATCCATGCATCCGGAACCCTGTATGCAGATTGGGGGCCAGACGCATAGATGGGGAGGGCGGCGCATGTGCACCCCTAATGGACAGGCCGCCACTGGTAAAAGAACACCAAAAGCAGGGTTTTGGTAAGAATGTTAGGGTGGAGACACAGATACAAAATAAAAATCCCAATATGGAGAACCTAGCGAGTTGAAACTATCAGTGGTTAGTAGGGATGGGCCGAATGACCCCCTCTTTGGTTCGCACCAAAACTTTCGAACAATGCGAAAGTTCGGAACTGAATAACAAACCCCATTGAAGTCTATGGGACCCGAACGTGAAAAATCAAAAGTGCCCATTTTGAAGGCTTATATGCAAGTAATTGGGCATACAGTGGATATGGAGGTCCTGGTACTGCCCTGGGGGACATGTATCAATGAAAAAAAGTTTGTAAAAAAACATAATTTTTAAATGAGCAATGATTTATTGATGTCTAAAGTGAAAGTATAAAAATGAAAAATTCCTTTCAATATAGTGCCTGGGGAGTCCCCTTATCTGTAAAGTGGCACAACTGTACTGTGCACAGAAGCTGCTGCGGCAATAATTGCATTCATTTTCCCTACATGTTTTCTTTATTTTGTAAGAAATGGCTTGGGGAGCCAGTCTGTATGATGAGGCCACAATGTAGTGCACTGGGAACAAGATTAGAGATTTTTGGGATAAATTCTGTTGTCTCTACCACAGACTTTGGATTTCTACTTCTGTAACAGGTGCGGAAAAATTGCTCTTCGGGTGTCGGTGGTGCCTTTACAACGTAACTCTATAGAGGTACCCTTGATGAAGCAAGATAACCCTATAGAAGGTACTGATGAATACCTGTTCGGAAAGCAGGCTGGATGCAGGGCAGCCCAATAGAATACCGGGCAAGTTCTGGCCAGTGGTCTATTCTCATGACCCAGTAACCAGTGGATCGTCGACGGGAAAGCTCTCCATCTCTGTTTTCACCCATAGATAATCATCCACCATGTGATGCAGACACTGCCGATGGGATGTGGAAGCTGACAGCCCTGGGTGGCGAGGACTAAACAAAATTGAGAAATGCATCACTTAGGCAGCCAACTTCTACATCGCTCCTCTCTTGACCAACAGAAGCCTTAAACCTACGTTTTCTGGTAGTGTTCGATAAATTCCTCTTTAAGGTGTCCTCAAGAGATTTCATCTTTTGCACACTCTGAGGGGCAGGATGAGGTTTTGAGACTTTCCCCTATAACGGTGGTCATGGAGGATTGCCAACGAATAGTGATCCATTTCCTTTGCGCCACGTATTCTTGGGTCCTTTTGCAGGCTTTGAAGCATCAGGGAGCCCAAGCACCACAAATTTGCGGAGGCATGAGAAGCAGACTCCTCTGGGTCACTGAGGATTGTAGTATCTGGAACTATAGGTACCTCCTCCTCCTCTTTTCTCCTCCATTTCTCTCCCTCCTCTTCTCTCCCCTTCTCTCCCTCCTCTTCTCTTGTGTGTTCTGTGGCATAGGAACAATGGTGTCTGCATAAAGTGGGTTGAGAGGAAAAGAAGCCCCGCTCTGCCTCAAGTGCCCTGTCCATAATGCCACGCAGAGTCTGCTCCAGCAGGAACACAACAAGGACTGTGTCACTGATGCATGCATGGTCATGGCTCACCATCCTTGTGGCCTCCTCAAATGGTGACAGCACAGTGCATGTATCCTATATGAGCAGCCATTGGCGTAGGTAAAAAAGCCGAGCCAGGCTGAGCCTGACGTTGTGCCACACTCACACGGGTACTCGTTGATGGCCCTCTGCTGCATGTGCAGCCACTGCAGCATTGCCAAAGTCGAGTTCTACCTGGTGGGCACGCTGCGGCTGGGAGAACATGAATGCCAATTTGTGTACCAGTGTTCTCCCCTCTCTGTAGGCTCATGTTCAGAGGCGTAGCTTGAAGCTTGTGAGCCCCTGATGCAAACATTGACCTGGGCTTCCCCCCACTATTTCCAACGTGCGTGCAGATAAATCCACCGCACGCCAAGATACTCAAAGTGGCTTAAGTGCTTTGAGTTCCCAGAGTTCCTCTTTACATCAGAGGACAGAGATCACCGCTGAAGAATCAGAGGACAGGGACCCTTGGCAGGTCACTTGGCGGAGCTCCTTTCCCATCCCAGCACTGTATACAGCCCCCCCAAACACACTACACAGGGCTGGAATCATAGTTCTTTTACACACAGTCTATCAGCCTTCACAGGGTGTATCTGGCTTTTATGTTGCCCTTCTGACCTGTGAAATTCTCTGGTCGGAACGGCAGTGTAGTTGCGGTAGGCAGATACACCCTGTGCAGATCATGGCTAACTGGCTGTGTTGTAAAGGAATGTGATTTCAGCCCTGCAGAGGAGGAACACTAGAGTGCTGTAATGGGAAAGGAGCTCAACAGCCAGGCATAGCATGCAGGGTGGAGGGGGTGGTCAAGGGTTTTTTGGGTGGGCAACTTAGATTTGGGAGGGCAAAGTTATGTGACACAAAATCTGGAGCCTGCAGCCCCTCAGGAGGTGTTAAGGGATTTGTCTTAGCAATTTCTGAAGGTTTCTTTGTCAGTGTTGGCAGGTGTTGGGGGAAGGTCACCTCCCAGAGGTGCGTGTCTTTTCCCCAGTTGTCAGGGAAGTGGGGTAAGTAGACATCCCTGGGTGGGGGGCTACAGAGAATCCCAGCTGGTGACTAGGAGACACTGAGCAGTGTCTTACCTCACCAGTGACATTGGTCCCATCGTGGCTACAGAATGGCACTTTCCTCCTCTTGCCTCGTTGAGCTTGGTTACCATTCCATGTTGCCAGCACACAGCACAGACACTTCCCCATCCTGGGCTGCTCTCACCCTGTGCTCCTCTCCAGCCAATGAGAACAGAGGGGTGTGAACTGTGAAAGGCAAAGTAGAAGCTCAGTACTGGAGCGTGGCTGTGGGGCCCTAGGGCAGATTGGAGCTGGATTTTGTGGAGGATATGATATGACAGGGAGGCTGTAAGGGCCCCCTGGAGCTAGGAGCAGGGTTGAGATTGTGACCCCTGCAACCCCTTATGCTATGCCCATGCTCATGTTCCTGCCTTCCTCAACCTCAGAAGCAACATCTGGATCTTCAGTGAGGGAACACGAAGTCGGGGGTTGTGAGATGACAGCCAGGCCCTGTCCCCAACCTGGTAGGAAGACGCAAGCAGGTGTTTGCGGTCAGCATGGAGTCTGTACCTATCATTAGCATGACGCAGGGCGGCACAGTGGTGTAGTGATTAGCACTCTCGCCTAGCAGTAAAAAGGGTCGCTGGTTCGAATCCCAACCACGACACTACCTGCTTGGAGTTTGCATGTTCTCCCTGTGCCTGCGTGGGTTTCCTCCGGGTGCTCCGGTTTCCTCCCATACTCCAAAAACATGCTGGTAGGTTAATTGGCTTCTGTCCAAAATTGGCCCTAGTATATGAATGGGGACCTTGGATTGAGGGTAGGGACTGATGTGAGTGTGCGATGTACAGGGTTAGGGACAAGGGTTAGGGTTGTAGGCACACACTCACTCAGGTTGAACTGGATGGACTGGTGTCTTTATTCAACCTTACTAACTATGTATGTACCCTTACCCTTTCGACGCAAAGCCTCCTGTACGTTTGCAGTCCCACCCTTGCCTCCCTCACCTCCCATGCCTTCTGGTATCAGAAGGCGATGGGGGGAGCTTGAGAGCACCGGGGGCAGAAAGAACAGGGGTGGAGAGCATGGGGGGCTGAAGAGCACTGGAGGGAGCGTGAAGAGCACTGGGGGGGTGGAGAGCACAGGGGTGGGGGCTTGAGAGCACAGGGATGGAGGTTGCAGAGCACAGGGATGGAGGTTGGAGAGCACAGGGATGGAGGCTGGGGAGTGATGAGGAGAGCTGGAGAGCACTGGGGGGCTAGAAAGAACAGGGGTGGAGACCACGGGGGGCTGAAGAGAACTGGGGGGACAAAAAGCAGAGGGGAGCAGAGAGCACTGGGGGATGGATATTACTGGGGGAGTGAAGAGCACAGGGGTGGGGGCTGGGGAGCGATGGAGAGAGCTGGAGAGCACTGTGGGGGGCTGGAGAGCGATAGGGAGAGCTGGAAAGCACTGGGCGGGCAGAAAGAACAGGGTGGAGAGCGCCGGGGGAAGTGGAGAGCACTGGGGGGGTGGGGAGCACTGGGGGGAGGCTGCGGAGTGCTGGAGAGCACTGGGGGGAGTTTGAGAGCACCGGGGGGCCAGAAAGAACAGGGCTGGAGAGCATGGTGGGGCTGGAGAGTATTGTGGGCGGCGGAGAGCACTGGGGGGTGGAGAGCACAGGAGTGAGCACTGGAGAGCACGGGGGGAGGCTGGGGAGTGATGGGGAAAGCTGGAGAGCCAGAAAGAATGGATGGAGAGCACTGGGGGTTGGAGAGCACTGTGGGGGCAGAAAGAACAGGGGTGGAGAGTATGGGAGGGTAGAGAGCACTGTTGGGGGTGGAGAGCACAGGGGTGAAGGCTGGAGAGCAATGAGGAGAGCTTGAGAGCACTAGGGGGCCATAAAGAACAGGGGTGGAGAGCATGGTGGGGCTCCGTCCTTCCTCTTCACAGTCATGAGGACTGCTGACTCAAATAGGCATCTGGGTGAGCGGCGCGGGCTGAAGGAGCAGCCCCAGCTGTTTTAGGGCCCCACATGGACATGCTGCCTGCACATCTTGTGGAGATGGCACCTGGAGCCAAGTGCCGTCATCAGGACACTGCCGACACGGCCTTTGCTGTCCCGCACCTGCTGTCACTGGACCGGATGCTCCATGACGAGGCCACTATTGGTAACCGATTGGTTAGTCAGCCCCTCGGCCACAGAGTCCCAGCGTGAGCCACCAGCGCCATAATTGGTGTTTGATCACAGGCAAATTAGGTAGCCGTGTGAGTGCGAGGCCTTAGGCGACCGTCTAATTTGCCTAATTAGAGAGCCGCCTCTGACTGCAGTAATGCACAGAACTATACAGCGTTAAAATTACATAGTTACATAGTAGGTGAGGTTGAAAAAAGACACAAGTCCAACCTATAGGTGTGATTATATGTCAGTATTACATTGTATATCCCTGTATGTTACGGTCGTTCAGGTGCTTATCTAATAGTTTCTTGAAACTATCGATGCCCCCTGCTGAGACCACCGCCTGTGGAAGGAAATTCCACATCCTTGCCGCTCTTACATTAAAGAACACTCTACATAGTTTAAGGTTAAACCTCTTTTTTTCTAATTTTAATGAGTGGTCATGAGTCCTGTTAAACTCCCTTCTGCGAATCCCTATTGTGGGGTCACCAGTATGGTATTTGTATAATGAAATCATCTCCCCTCTCAAGCGTCTCTTCTCCAGAGAGAATAAGTTCAGTGCTCGCAACCTTTCCTCATAACTAATACAACCCCTGGCAAAAATTATGGAATCACCAGTCCCTGAGGATGTTCCTTCAGTTGTTTATTGTTGTAGAAAAATGCAGATCACAGACATGGCCAAAAACTAAAGGCATTTCAAATGGCAACTTTCTGGCTTTAAGAAACACTAAAAGAAATCAAGAAAAATAATTGTGGTGGCCAGTAACAGTTAGATTTATAGAACAACCACAGGGAATAAATTATGGAATCACTCAATTCTGAGGAAAAAATTATGGAATCACCCTGTAAATTTTCATTACAAACACTAACACCTGCATCAGATTAAATCTGCTTATTAGTATGTAGGTAAAGAGGGTAAATCATCACGCAGTGTTGCACAAGATGTTGGTTGTTCACAGTCGGCTGTGTCTAAAACATAGACCAAATACAAACAACATGGGAAGGTGGTTAAAGGCAAGCATACTGGTAGACCAAGGAAGACATCAAAGCGTAAAGACAGAAAACTTAAAGCAATATGCCTTGAAAACAGAAAACGTACAACAAAACAAATGGGGAACAAATGGGAGGAAACTGGAGTCAACACCTGTGACCGAACTGTAAGAAACCGCCTAAAGGAAATGGGATTTACATACAGAAAAGCTAAAAGAAAGCCATCTCTAACACCTAAACACAAAAAAACAAGGTTACAATGGGCTAAGGAAAGGCAATCGTGGACTGTGGATGATTGCATGAAAGTCATATTCAGTGATGAATCTCGAATCTGCATTGGGCAAGGTAATGATGCTGGAACTTTTGTTTGGTGCCATTCCAATGAGATTTATACAGACGACTGTCTGAAGAAAACATGCAAATTCCCACAGTCAATTATGATATGGGGCTGCATGTCAGGTAAAGGCACTGGGGAGATGGCTGTCATTAAATCTTCAATAAATGCACAGGTTTACATTGAAATTTTGGACACTTTTCTTATCCAATCTTTTGAAAGGATGTTTGGGGATGGTGAAATCATTTATCAAGATGATAATGCATCTTGCCATAGAGCAAAAACTGTGAAAAAATTCCTTGAAGAAAGACACATAAGGTCAATGTCATGGCCTGCAAACAGTCCGGATCTCAATCCAATAGAAAATCTGTGGTGGAAGTTAAAGAAAATGGTCCATGACAAGGCTCCAACCTGCAAAGATGATTTGGCAACAGCAATCAGAGAAGGCTGGAGCCAGATTGATGAAGAGTACTGTTTATCACTCATTAAGTCAATGCCTCAGAGACTGCAAGCAGTTATAAAAGCCAGAGGTGGTGCAACAAAGTACTAGTGATGTGTTGGAGCGTTATATGGTTTGTTTGTTTTTCATGATTCCATAATATTTTCCTCAGAATTGAGTGACTCCATAATTTATTCCCTGTGCTTGTTCTATAAATCTAACTGTTACTGGCCACCACAATTATTTTTCTTGATTTCTTTTAGTGTTTCTTAAAGCCAGAAAGTTGCCATTTGAAATGCCTTTAGTTTTTGGCCATGTCTGTGATCTGTTTTTTTTCTACAACAATAAACAACTGAAGGAACATCCTCAGGGACTGGTGATTCCATAATTTTTGCCAGGGGTTGTATCCTTCAGACCCTTTATTAGCTTTGTTGCCCTTCTTTGTACTCGCTCTATTTCCAGCACATCCTTCCTGATGACTGGTGCCCAGAACTGGACAGCATACTCTAGGGCAGTGGTTCTCAACTCCAGTCCTCAGGACCCACCAACAGGCCAGATTTTAACTACCACCTTGAGGAGATGCAGACTAGAATACTGCAATCACTGAGCAGCAAATGATATCACCTGTGATGTATTTCAGTTATCTTGTAAACCTGGCCTGTTAGTGGGCCCTGAGGACAGGAGTTGAGAACCACTGCTCTAGGGGCTGGCGGACCAGAGTCTTGTAGAGCGGGAGAATTATCATTTTATCTCTGGAGTTGAACCCCTTTTTAATGCATGCCAACATTCTGTTTGCTTTGTTAGCCGCAGCTTGGCATTGCATGCCATTGCTGAGCCTATCTTCTACTAGGGCCCCCAGGTCCTTTTCCATCCTTGATTCCCCCAGAGGTTCTCCCCCCACTCTATAGATTGCATTCATATTTTTGCCACCCAAATGCATTATTTTATATTTTTCTACATTGAACCTCATTTGCATTGTAGTTGCCCACCCCATTAATTTGTTCAGATCTTTTTGCACGGTTTCCACATCCTGTGGAGAAGTTATTGCCCTGCTTAGCTTAGTATCGTCTGCAAATGCTTAATATTATCCACAAAGGTTAGTATAGTCCGCAAACTTGCAGTAACACACAGAACTATTCAGCGTTAAATTTGCAGTAACGCACAGAACTATACAGTGTTAAACCTGCAGTAACGCACAGAACTATATGGCGTTAAACATGCAATAACGCACAGAACTATACATCACTTCCGCTCAGGAGAGTGGAACGCATGCTACAAGCTGAGTAGTGACCATGTCTCCATATCAGTATAGGCCGATTAATTTTACAGTGGCATTGGTTTCGGTCACCAGGACAGTATTTTAAATGTTTGTAAGCTGTTTTATTATTAAACCTGAAGAAATGACTCTATGAGAAGTTTTTTCCTTTATTACGTGCGGCACACCGTTAATACCTGGATCCCCAGAGCTATAATTGGAGCAATCCATGACAGAGGAGACACAGGAGGATACCAGAGAACACCACATAGGGTTTGGTCCCCATTAAATGACCCACAGGCACGCTAGACCCCTTTTGTCATAAGGCAAAGGAGTCCAACCCATCTGGTGAGTTGGATTTCTACACCTTTCCCAGGAGGTGGATACAACACTGCTGGGACACAGAGCACTTTAGCACTTCTTTGCACTAAAGCTAAGGACTGTTTACTTGCACTATCACCACATTATGCACTTTGATTAATGTCACTCAATATTGTTTACTACCATGTCCATGTGTCATTTGGTTCACTATTTTTATGTATGTATGTATGTATGTAAGCAATGACTTGGTTACCATGATACATACTGTAGCTAAATGCTATACTGATCCATCTCAGGTATTAATTATATAGAAATTCTATACAGGTATATTCATTAGAGGAATTAATGCTAAGGAGGAACCAGCGCTGTCTTTTAACTAATCAAACTATTTTTTCCCCATTAGTGAGGACAACATTGGACAGCTGCAGCCCTACTCTATTGTCATATCACATCCAGGCTCAAGTGTTTTATTATATCTATATAGCGGTAAACTTGCAATGAAATATACGGCATTAGACTTGCAATAACGTAATTAAATATACGGCGATAAACTTGCAGTAACGCAATGAAATCTACGGCGTTGAACTTGCAGCAACACACAGAACTATATGGCGTTAAATTTGCAGTAACGCAATGAAATATACGGCGTTAAACTTGCAGTAGAACAATGAAATATATGGCGTTAAACTTGCAGTAATGCACAGAACTCTATGGCGTTAAACTTGCAGTAACGCACTGAACTGTACAGCGTTGAACTTGCAGTAATGCAACTAAAATATACTGTGTTAAGCATGCACTAACGCACTGAAATGTACTGCGTCAAAGGCACATAACGCACTGAAATATATGTTAAACTTGCAGTAACGCAATAAAATATATTGTGTTAAACGATCACTACACTCACACTGACTGAACAATCCTACATTCACATTAATGTAAAGATGAATGGTCACACTACACTTACAATGATTTTACTATCCCTACATTCAAACTAATGTAAAGATGAATGGTCGCACTGCACTCACAATGACTGAACTATCCCTACATTCACACTAATGTAAAGATGAATGGTCGCACTACACTCACACTGAACTATCCCTAGATGCACACTAAACTGATATTCTACACTAACAATAGAATCAGAATAGCACACTATAGGACACTAATTGTCTAATAGCACTGAACAGAGCCCTGTTCTATCTCTCTGTGCTGCTATCACACTACAAATGGCCGCTATAGAAAGAATACTTTTATAGTATGGGGCGGGATTAAGAGCAATGAGCCATGATTGGACACAGTCCTCATGACAGCATCCTATCATGGCTCTGACAGTGCTCTGTGCACTGATTGGGCGAAACTTTCATTGCTTCAGCCAATCAGGGCTTTCAATGCACTGTGCATTGTTATAATTATAATTTAGTTGTTTGGAGAAAGTCCAAACAGCCAAAGTTCGGCCCGAACTCCTGCGGAACTGTTCGTCCATCCCTAGTGGTTAGTAGAGACCTAAGAAGATAAAATATAACATGTAAAATTACAGGCAAATTCAGTTTGCAAGATCATTTTTTTTCTTAGCTTAATGTTAGGAAAATAAAAAATATATATTTTTGTTTGCATATGATTGGATGATAGAAGACAATGAGGGTAGATTCCCTTGCTAAGAGCAAAGTCCCTTGCAAAGTGAACAGCATATTTGCCTTTAGTAAATCAACCCATTGAAGTACTAAATGGGTAAACCACAGACACACAGTGAAAGGCTTTTGTAATTCGGTTCAGCTTTTCTTCAGATTCAGACTCACCTGCCAGATAGCAGAGTTAGGTTCTGGATCTCACAAAGTACTGCATCGTAGTTAAGGGACACTGCCTGGGACAGAACCTATTCAGGTATATGACTGGACAGGGAGCAACATAACATTAATAGGGTCATCTCTTTGCCCTACTCCCTTCTGTGCACAGTAATTGAACCCAACTGGCTCATAGTGCTTCCTCTAGTCTGAATGCTGTTTCACTGGGGATTAAAGGAGGCTATTGTCAAGAAAGATTCTAATTGTTTGTTGAATTTAATTTGTTATATCTTCCTGGAGACCAGCTGAAAGTATATTCCCTATGAGAACATTTTAGGATTAAAAGAAATTGATCAAAAGCAAACTTGTATGGTTAAATAGGAAAGTTCAGATACGATAAGCCATAAAAGAAAATCATTACACATTCTTATGTTTGAGTGTACTTAAAATGTGATAGAAAAATGCAAAGAATGTACAAAGCAGTACAAGAAAAAAAAAGTTATCAAAGAGTAAAAGCTTAAAACCGAGTGAATCTAAACCCAAAATTGTTGCTAGAAAAATCCACTCTATTGTGTCCTGGTGATCAATGTCATCAGGACTAAAAGCGAGGGAATGTCCAAAAGATAAATATTACATTTTCACCAGAATGAGAATAGAGGGGGGAAACTTCCAACAGGAACACTTCCTCTGGTGACAAGAGGGATTTACCTTACATTAGAGAAAAGTATTTCATTTTCTGTTGTGTTTACAGATCAGGAAGTAAAGGGCAACATCTTGAATGGTGATAATAAAGGCCCTCTAAAAGATATGTTAGGACAAGAGCATAAGACAAAAACTGAGATGTTAAATACATATATTTACATTCTGGCTTTGCAAAAAAAATAAAAAATTGCCATTGCAGCATACTATGGTAGAAAGTTGTAGCCAATACACCCTGTTCAACAATACCCACCTAACATAGGAACGGGTTCTGCTATGCCTAAACAAAATGACATTACATATGGCCTAGATGGCATCCATACCAGGGATATTTACAGGGCTAAAAATAAAAATGTAACATTTTGTTTTTAAACTGATTTTCAGCTCTTAGTGAAGATCAAATAGATCTTGGTCCAAACAAACTATTATCTTCACTACTAGATGTGCCCACTGTGTGGGCTGTATAAGCTGTACAGTATGTAGCCTCATACTTCTGCTTCCAGCAGTGGGATGGGAACTTCCCATCTTACTTCTGGGAACAAAATCAAGTCGGGCTAAGCGCTGCTCAGTCATTCACAGGGAGCTTTGTATTCTATGAGTAAATACAAAGGTTCCCCTGAATGGTTGAGTCAGAATTGTGGAATCATCCACACGTCAAAAAATCTGAAGCTCGCTGTGAATGGCTGAGGCTATATACAGCTTATACAGTGCACATAATGAGCACAACCAGTAGTGAAGGTAATAGTTTGGACCAAGCTCATCCAAATTAACTATTAAAACTTCACTGAAATGTGGAGATCAGCTTTCATTTTTCAATTATATGATTATAGAAATTTGCAAATTAACATTTCTTTACACTCATCTTTCCTCCTAGATTTCAATGTCGTCGATCAAAAAAACCCTACCAATCTGTGCGTTTAATTGAGCATTGCCAATATAAAGAACGTTTTTTCCAAACACTCTTTATCCAGACATTATCTTCAGTGCCTGCCAAGGATCCTGCCAAAACTATATTTTTAGGTATTGACAAATACTGCCCACACTGGAGAGGCAGTTCCCTTGTTAGGAGCATATCTCAGCTCGAAATGACATCGATTCATAGGTTAAAATGTTATGCCCCATTTGGCCTTAACATCGATGTAGATGTTAATTCCTTTGACAATTCCTAGTTCTATCCATCATTTATTCATTCACTTTTCATTCATTTATTCATTCATTCGTTCATTTTTTATTTATTTTTTATTAATTTATTCATTCATCCATCACTCATTCATCATTCATTATTTAGTTTTCACTTATTATTTATTTTTATTTTTTGTGGTGCTTGCATTTGTGTTCTTTTGTTATTATTAGGCTTATTTATCAACATTAAGTAACTAGGGATGAGCCGAACACCCCCCGGTTCGGTTCGCACCAGAACCTGCGAACGGACCGAAAGTTCGCACGAACGTTAGAACCCCATTGACGTCTATGGGACTCGAACATTCAAAATCAAAAGTGCTCATTTTAAAGGCTAATTTGCATGGTATTGTCCTAAAAAGGGTTTGGGGACCCGGGTCCTACCCCAGGGGACATGTATCAATGCAAAAAAAACTTTTAAAAACGGCCGTTTTTTCGGGAGCAGTGATTTTAATGATGCTTAAAGTAAAAAAAAAAAGTGAAATATTCCTTTAAATATCGTACCTGAGGGGTGTCTATAGTATGCCTGTAAAGTGACGCGTGTTTCCCGTGTTTAGAACAGTCCCTGCACCAAATGTCATTTTTAAAGGAAAAAATCTCATTTAAAACTGCTTGCGGGTTTAATGTAAATGTCGGGTCCTGGCAATATGGATGAAAATCAGTGAGACAAACGGCATGGGTACCCCCCAGTCCATTACCAGGCCCTTTGGGTCTTGTATGGATATTAAGGGGAACCCCGCACCCAAATTAAAATAAGGAAAGGTGTGGGGCCACCAGGCCCTATATACTCTGAACAGCAGTATACAGGCTGTAGGTTTGTTGTTAAGTAGAATCTCTTTGTAATTTTGAACGGGTACATTTTTAACGTGTTTAGCTCCAGCCAAAAAATCTTTTTAAGCTTTTTGGAAAACATAGGGAAGGGTTATCACCCCTGTGACATTTGTTTTGCTGTCTTTCCTCCTCTTCAGAAGATTTCACCTCACTTTTTGTCCCAATGGATTGGAAAGCATCAGTGGAAAGGAGAAATGTTTTTCCCATATTAACTCTTACAGGAGAGAATTTCCCTTCCTAGGGGTAGATTTATTCTCACTTCCTGTTGTCTCCTTCCGTTTGCAAGTAGGAGTTGTTTGTAAGTTAGTTGTTTGAAAGTAGGGTCCTGCCCTATATACTCAGCAGAAATTTGGGCCTTAACTGTTGCTGTGGCCACAACACTGTAAGCCCTCACAGGGCTCTGCTGTGAAATATTAGATCAAGAATTGTAATTACATGCCCCTGTTGAACAGGAGCTGAAAAATTAGGCCTTAGGCACTGGTGCTGGTGCCACAACAATGCAACCCCTCACAGACACTCTAGTTGGAATGCAGGAACGAGCCCTGCTGCAAAGTATTGCATCAAAAATTGTAATTACACGCCCCTGTTAAACAAGGGCTGAAAAATTGGGCCTTAGGCACTGGTGCTGGTGCCACAACACTGCAACCCCTCACAGACACTCTAGTTGGAATGCAGGAACTAGCCCTGCTGCAAAGTATTACATCAAAAATCGTAATTACACGCCCCTGTTAAACAGGGGCTGAAAAATTGTGCCTTAGGCACTGGTGGTGGCACCCAGAATCAAAAATGTTCTTACAAGCTATCAGCGTGATGATTGAGGAGGAAGAGGATAATTACTCAGGGATAGTCACTCAGCATCAGCATAGGCAGTCTTTGAAGGGATCTGAGATTTCAAAAAAAATTATTCGGTTACATCAGCATCAGGTGCTTGGTAGCTGGTGGTGATCCAAGACTCATTCATTTTTATGAAGGTCAGTCGATCAACCGAGTCAGTGGACAGACGCACCCTGTGATCGGTTACCACGCCTCCAGCAGCACTGAATGTGCGTTCCGAAAGAACGCTGGATGCAGGACAGGCCAGTAGCTCAATTGCATACTGTGCAAGCTCTGGCCAGTGATCCATCCTCAAGACCCAGTAACCCAGAGGATTTTCGGTGGGAAAGGTGTCCAAGTCAGATCTTGCCCCTAGGTATTCCTGCACCATGTAAAACAGACGCTGGCGATGGTTGCTGGAACCGATCATACCTTGGGGCTGCGGACCAAAAAATTGTCTGAACGCATCGGTCAGACGGCCACCTTCTCCACCGCTCCTTCTTTGACTGACCGAAGCCTCAGCAAGACGTTGTCCAGAAACAGGAGTTTGTAACCTCCCAGTCTCTGGGAACGCGTTGCACAGACCTTTCTGCAAGGCCTCCCGAAGATGTTTCATCCTCTGCTCCCTCTGCGATGGCAAGATAAGGTCCGCAACCTTACCCTTGTAACGTGGATCAAGGAGGGTTGCCAGCCAGTATTGGTCCTTCTCCTTGATACCACGAATACGAGGATCCTTACGCAGGCTTTGCAGGATCAGGGAGGCCATGCAGTGTAGGTTTGCTGAGGCATTCGGTCCGGAGTCCTCTGGGTCACTAAGGACGACATGGTCCGCAGCCACCTCCTCCCAGCCACGTACAAGTCCATGTGTTTCTTGGGACTGATCCCTTAAAGACTGCTGCTGATGCTGAGTGCCAGGCTCCACCTCCATACTGAAACAATCTTCCTCCTCCTCCTCCTCCTCTTCCTCCTCGTCCTCTTCCTGTGTGATCGGCGGACACGCAGGAACACTGTCTGGATAAAGGGGGCCTTGAGAGCTAAGGAAGTTCTCCTCTTCCTGCCTCTGTTCTGCCTCAAGTGCCCTGTCCATTATTCCATGCAGCGTGTGCTCCAACAGGTGGACAAGGGGGACAGTGTCACTGATGCATGCACTGTCACTGCTCACCATCCTCGTGGCCTCCTCAAATGGTGACAGGACAGTGCATGCATCCCTGATCATGGCCCACTGGCGTGGGGAAAAAAAAACAAGCTCCCCTGACCCTGTCCTGGTGCCATAGTCGCACAGGTACTCATTGATGGCCCTCTGCTGCGTGTGCAGCCACTGCAGCATGGCCAACGTTGAGTTCCACCTGGTGGGCATGTCACAGATTAGGCGGTTCTTGGGCAGGTTAAACTCCTTTTGGAGGTCCGTCAGCCGAGCACTGGCATTATATGACCGGCGGAAATGCACACAGACTTTCCTGGCCTGCCTCAGGACATCCTGTAAGCCCGGGTACCTGCCCAAGAACCGCTGCACCACCAAGTTAAGGACGTGAGCCAAACAGGGCACATGGGTCATTTGTCCCTGTCGGAGGGCAGAGAGGAGGTTGGTGCCATTGTCGCAAACCACCATTCCTGCCTTAAGTTGGCGTGGCTTCAACCACCTCTGAACCTGCCCCTGCAGAGCTGACAGAACCTCTGCCCCAGTGTGGCTCCTGTCCCCCAAGCACACCAGCTCAAGCACCGCATGGCATCTTTTGGCCTGCGTACTTGCGTAGCCCCTTGAACGACTACGGAGCACCGCTGGTTCCGAGGAAGAGGCCATGGAGGAAGAAGAAGAGGAGGGGGTGGAGGAGAGAGGTGTGTCACAATCATTAGCATTTTGGAGGCGTGGTGGTGGAACAACCTCCAACACTACTGCACCTTGTCCTGCATCCTTCCCAGCTGCCAGCAGAGTCACCCAATGCGCCGTGAAACTTAGGTAACGTCCCTGTCCATGCCTGCTGGACCATGAGTCAGCGGTAATATGCACCTTACCGCTGACCGCCCTGTCCAGTGAGGCATGGACATTGCCTTCCACATGCTGGTAGAGAGCCGGAATCGCCTTCCGTGAGAAAAAGTGGCGTTTGGGTACCTGCCACTGAGGAACCGCACATTCCACAAACTCACGGAAGGGGGCAGAGTCTACCAACTGAAAAGGCAGCAGTTGAAGTGCTAGCAATTTTGCCAAGCTAGCATTCAACCGTTGGGCATGTGGATGGCTGGGAGCAAACTTCTTTCGGCGGTGCAGCAGCTGGGGCAGGGAAATTTGCCTGGTACAATCTGACGTCGGTGTACCAAAATCAGATTGCCCACAAGTACGTGGCTGTGACACACCTAATTCTACACCTTCATTCCTCTCAGTGCAGGTCTCAGAGAGGACTGAAGGTCTAGTGGGGTTGGAAATCTCAGCTGATGAGGAGCAAGCAGAGGTCCTCTTTGTTCTTTGGTGTGGGTCTTTTAGATACGCTTGCCAACGAACTGCATGGCAGGTCAACATATGTCTGGTCAAGCATGTGGCACCCAAGCGGGAGATGTTTTGGCCACGCGAGATACGCTTGAGACATATGTTGCAAATAGCAGCGGTGCGATCTGATGCACTCGTCTCAAAAAAGGCCCACACCAAAGAACTTTTTGAATAACGCGCAGAGACTGCAGCGCCCTGCACATGTGGAGCTTTGGGGTGTGATGCAGTCAATGTGCTGCCCTTAGACTGGCCCCTGGAGGGCATCCTGCCTCGTTGGTGATGTGCCGCCTCCTCCTCCTCCTCCTCCTCCTCTCTCCTATCAGGCACCCACGTTGAGTCAGTGACCTCATCATCCCCTCCCTCCTCATCACTGGAGCAAACCTGGCAGTATGCTGCAGCAGGGGGAGCATGACTGCCAGATTGCTGTCCTTCTTGGGCACCCCCTCTGTCCGTGCTCGTGTTACTGCCTTCATCGAGCTCAGTATCATCATCAGAGCCTTCCAAACGCTGGGCATCCTCCTGGAGCATGTACCCAACACTGTGGTCAAACAGTTCGAGGGACTCCTCAGGAGGACATGGTGGGGCTAGGGAAGGAGTCACTGATGACATTGAGCCGAGGGAAGAGGCCGCTGCTTTGCCAGACAAAGTACCCTGGGCATGGGTGAGAGAGGATGAGGAGGATGAGGACGGCTTGGTCATCCACTCGACCAAGTCTTCCGCATGTTGCGGCTCAACATGGCCAGCTGCCGAAAAAAAGGCCAAGCGTGTCCCATGGCCACGTGCTGATGAGGATGCACCGTCTCCACGACCAGCACTAGACACAGAGCCTGCTTGCCCTCTCTTATTGGCTTGTGACTGTCTGCCTCTCCTTCTTGGCCTTCGAGACATACTAATGGCCTGTAGCTGCACTAAGCTGGGATATATATATATATATATGTACTGATACTGCAGCTAGCAAAATCAACTGCCTGCCTGTAGTATGAGAACACCACCAACCTTCTACAGGTAGCTTTAGCTGAACACTGTGAGGTGGACGCACCCCACTAACTTGTAGGTTTAGCAGAACACTGTGAGCAGGACGCACTGCACTAACTGTAAATAGTCTAGCTGCCTGACTGTGGTACTAATAGGATCAAAAGAACACCAGCAATTTTCTTCAGGTAGCTGTATTTACTGTAACAAGACAAGCCTGCCTGTCAGTAAGAAGATAACAGAAACGGATCTAGCTGAACACTGTGAGCAGGACGCACCCCACTAGCTTGTAGGTTTAGCTGAACACTGTGAGGTGGACGCACCCCACTAACTTGTAGGTTTAGCTGAACACTGTGAGCAGGACGCACCCCACTAACTTGTAGGTTTAGCAGAACACTGTGAGCAGGACGCACTGCACTAACTGTAAATAGTCTAGCTGTCTGACTGTGGTACTAATAGGATCAAAAGAACATCAGTAATTTTCTTTAAAATACTGTAACAAGACAAGCCTGCCTGTCAGTAAGAAGATAACAGGAACGGATCTAGCTCAACACTGTGAGCAGGATGCACCCCACTAGCTTGTAGGTTTAGCTGAACACTGTGAGGTGGACGCACCCCACTAACTTGTAGGTTTAGCTGAACACTGTGAGCAGGACGCACCCCACTAACTTGTAGGTTTAGCAGAACACTGTGAGCAGGACGCACTGCACTAACTGTAAATAGTCTAGCTGCCTGACTGTGGTACTAATAGGATCAAAAGAACACCAGCAATTTTCTTCAGGTAGCTGTATTTACTGTAACAAGACAAGCCTGCCTGTCAGTAAGAAGATAACAGGAACGGATCTAGCTGAACACTGTGAGCAGGACGCACCCCACTAGCTTGTAGGTTTAGCTGAACACTGTGAGGTGGACGCACCCCACTAACTTGTAGGTTTAGCTGAACACTGTGAGCAGGACGCACCCCACTAACTTGTAGGTTTAGCAGAACACTGTGAGCAGGACGCACTGCACTAACTGTAAATAGTCTAGCTGCCTGACTGTGGTACTAATAGGATCAAAAGAACACCAGCAATTTTCTTCAGGTAGCTGTATTTACTGTAACAAGACAAGCCTGCCTGTCAGTAAGAAGATAACAGAAACGGATCTAGCTGAACACTGTGAGCAGGACGCACCCCACTAGCTTGTAGGTTTAGCTGAACACTGTGAGGTGGACGCACCCCACTAACTTGTAGGTTTAGCTGAACACTGTGAGCAGGACGCACCCCACTAACTTGTAGGTTTAGCAGAACACTGTGAGCAGGACGCACTGCACTAACTGTAAATAGTCTAGCTGTCTGACTGTGGTACTAATAGGATCAAAAGAACATCAGTAATTTTCTTCAGGTAGCTGTATTTACTGTAACAAGACAAGCCTGCCTGTCAGTAAGAAGATAACAGAAACGGATCTAGCTGAACACTGAGCAGGACGCACCCCACTAGCTTGTAGGTTTAGCTGAACACTGTGAGGTGGACGCACCCCACTAACTTGTAGGTTTAGCTGAACACTGTGAGCAGGACGCACCCCACTTACTTGTAGGTTTAGCAGAACACTGTGGGCAGGACGCACTGCACTAACTGTAAATAGTCTAGCTGCCTGACTGTGGTACTAATAGGATCAAAAGAACACCAGTAATTTTCTTTAAAATACTGTAACAAGACAAGCCTGCCTGTCAGTAAGAAGATAACAGATAGCTGAACACTGTGAGCAGGACGCACTGCACTAAATGTAAATAGTCTAGCTGCCTGACTGTGGTACTAATAGGATCAAAAGAACACCAGTAATTTTCTTCAAAATGCTGTAACAAGACAAGCCTGCCTGTCAGTAGGAATATAACAGGAACGGATCTAGCTGAACACTGTGAGCAGGACGCACTGCACTAAATGTAAATAGTCTAGAAGATAACAGGAATGGATCTAGCTAAACTGAATACAGTGTATATATATATATATGCAACACCTGGGATGCATATATATACACAATACACTTTAAGTGCAGCTAACTGACTGACTGTCCTGCCTAATCTAGCTAACTCAAATGAAATGACACTGTCTCTCTCTCTCTCTAAGCACACCGGAACACACTGCACAGGGCCGCCGTGCAGGCGGCCTTATATAGTGTGGGGCGTGTACTAAATCCCCTGAGCCATAATTGGCCAAAGCCTCCTTGGCTTTGGCCAATTATGGCTCTCTGTTAAGGCGGCGCTGTGATTGGCCAAGCTTGCGGGTCATAGTGCATGCTTGGCCAATCATCAGCAAGCAATGCACTGCGATGCCGCAGTGAATTATGGGCCGTGACGCGCCACACGAATTTGGCGCGAACGGCCCATATCGTTCGCAATTCGACAAACGATCGAACAGCCGATGTTCGAGTCGAACATGGGTTCGACTCGAACACGAAGCTCATCCCTATAAGTAACTGTAAACTCCATGTGATTTGAGGATTGGGACATTCTCATATCAGGTTTTCCTTCTACCTCCTACGATCTCCCCTGCCATCTCTTATTATGTTCAATTTCAGTCTCTAAAGTCATGGAGGTCTTTTGAGGTTTTATTTGTTTTTGTACCCTTTCGGATTCCTAGTTTAATTATGGATGATCCGTTTTTAATTTATTTTTTAATATTCTATATTTTTTATTTTCCTAACCTTCACCATCTATGCCTTTGGTTCATTTATACCATTGTTTTGGCTGCGTTCAACACATGGATTGATGGTGTTTTTAGAATGTGTACCTCCGGCACTGCATTTTTTATATACACATTTTAATAATGAATATTTTTTTTTGCCTCTACTTTGCCCATATACATCATGGCGGACTAGATGATATCCGTTCGCCATGCTTGGTTTGTTTGCGCCTCTATCCTCATCTCAGATCGAGGCTTGGCTAATACTGTTGTGTATATAACGTAATGCGTCAGTGCGTCACCCGTGCCCCAGACTACGTCAATTTATGACGAAACGCACGTCGGGCGGACAGGACGCGCTGACATCATCGCGTTGGACCTTCTGAGCGAACGGGCGCTCGCAAGCCAGCCTGCTATTCACGCTGTTCTTATATATGCTGATTGTAAATGCAAATTTTATCTTTTAATAAACCTTTTTCAATGGTAATACACTATGGGAAGCTCCGTTTTTGTATTCTCAGCCAACACCTGATACCTACTCAGGAGATTCCATACATCCGAGCGGGTTGTTGGTCCCACTGAGTCCCAGTTTGATGTTCTGAGTTATCCATCAAGGATCCCCACAGCAAAGGCCCTGGCTGGGTGTTTAGCCGCAAGCTGTATTTTGCTTGCCCTCTGGTAAGTGCATATTTCTTACGGTGATCAGCACTCAATGGGGGTGGAAGATTACATTTTATTGTCACAGTATCTTCATCAGACAGAAGAAATTTTTTGTTTTGCATTTTGTATTTTTCATCATCATTATCATTATCATTTTTTTATTATCACTATCTTAATTTATTCGACATTCACCTATTTTTCCTTTTTTTTTGGGTTGTCATTCATTATCTTGGATTTATCACATATAATATCACAATTCATTTATATACAATTTTCACTTAATTGGTCTCACATTGGTTTATCACCAGTAGGATTATCAATCTTTAGCGCAGCTATTGCTTCTCTAATTTTTATATATATATGTATTCCATATATTAGTTGCTACTATTCTTTCTTTTTAGGTTAAGCGTGGTATTAGTCTCCCCATTACAAAACCCTACCAATGTCTTTCCTTGGGGACACACAGGTCAATCTAACTAGTGTCCCGATTAGGAAAATTGCACTCTAGCACTTTGTTGTGTAAACCCCAAATTATTAGGTATTTTGGGGTTTATTAAAGGCAAATCCACTCTGCAATACGAGTGTACTCGCTGTAAATCTGAGGGGAAGCACTGGTGATTTTATCATCCAATCATGTAGAAGCAAATATGCAGTTATTTTATTTTGCTTACATGTTCCCCTCGGATCTCCAGCAACTGCACTTTCAAGTGCACTTGTAGTGCAAAGTGGATTTGCCTTTAGTAAATAAAGTCCAAGACACCTAATAATTTGGGGTGTACACAGCAAAATGCTAGAGTGCAATTTACCTAATGAGGGAACTATTTAGACTGACTTGGGTGTCCCTAAGGAAAGGCATTGGTAGGTCTTTCCATGCTATGGAGGGGGACAGTTCGATTAATGACTTTTCCAGCGCACCAATTAATGTATGAGTGGTGCAGTGGATAGCACTTTCGCCTAGCAGTAAGAAGGGTCGCTGGTTCGAACCCCACCCACGACACTACCTGCCTGGAGTTTGCATGTTCTCCCTGTGCCTGCATGGGTTTCCTCCGGGTACTCCGGTTTCCTCCCACACTCCAAAGACATGCTGGTAGGTTAATTGGATCCTGTCTAAATTGTCCCTAGTATGTATGAATGTGAGTTAGGGACTGTAGATTGTAAGCTCCTTGAGGGTAGGGACTGATGTGAATGTACAATGTATATGTAAAGCGCTGTGTAAATTGATGGCGCTATATAAGTACCTGAAATAAATAAAATAAATGTATGAACTGGTGCAGTGCCTTCTATTTAGTAAATCACCCCCATAGTGTAAATTATTTGAGAGTATTTTGAGGAATGATAAACTAAAATATTTTAAAAAGAATAATATATTAGGAGAGAATTAGTATGAGTTCATGAACAACTGATTGCATTTTTCTGGCATGATCAGATTTTATGAGGTGCTACAATAAATTCAATCTGGATGCTGGAATTTAAATTGGTTCTGAGTGATTTTCTAACTAATAGTTTCTCACTAATGATATTAGTTACAATACCTAAGACTATATTTTTATGCAGGGAAAGAATCCAATTTTCTGGTGAGATAAAGAATTAAAAATAAAAATAAAAGGATATCTTTTTGTAAACAATGTAACTTTTGTATAGCCTTTAGACGCTGTAAATACTGCTTTTCTATTTTGCACATTTGTCACAGACTACAGTAAATTAACAGAAAATGCTAACCAAAGCTTCATGACACAGTGTTACAGGTTACAGTTATAGATTAATCTGGTTTAATCATTCTTAACGCCTAAAGCAATAACCTGAATTATAGGTATATTACATAAAGAAGTGAGGTGACTGACTTTACTGCCATTTTCTGAGAATGTAAGGTCATATAATGAGCACTGAATTGTTTTATGATATGTCAATGCTACCAGAAAAACATTTCCGCTTCAAGCCTATTTCCCTAATTTGAAAAGAAAGAAAACAAGCTAACTATGGAGCAATTGGAAAGTAATGTTACAAGTGCACTGATTAAATGCATGTGCATGTTCCATTTTCTCTAATACTACAACTCCCACCTGACCTTGATTCTAGTTTTGTGGAACACAAACAATAGATAAGCATAATCAAGCAAGAATGTGAACAATTTGAAGTTTATGTTTGTTTGAAACTCTCAAATGAAGCTTCTGGGTGTTCCATCTCTACCTTATCTGTGTCACACATCAAAGAGTAGCACATGAAACTTAATCACTGTGTACTTTGGTTTAGTGCTGTTAGATAACTGACTAATCAATGTGTTGTTTTTGTCAACCTTTTTTTTAAATCTGGTTCATTTACCGGAATAAAAAAAACAAAACACAGTAATAGCAATAATGTCAAATAAAACCATTTGGTTGTGATAATATTATAATCATCATCATCATTATTTAAAAAAAAATCACTACAAAAATTAAACCAGTATCTTACTTCTGCAGTCTGATAGGGTTGTAATATGACCATAGGCTGTGGTGGAAGAAAATGACACTGCCAGTACATACAACCTTTTTTTTAGTGAACTTTCATTTGTCCCTTCTTTTGCTACCCCACACTTGCACTAAAACCTGAAGGTGGATTGGGGTTCTGAGGCGCAGCAGTGTTTACAGATTGCTAAGGTGAATAAATACTTGCCTCCAGCTTTGGATTTCTCCTTTTTGTCACATTATCGGATAGAGCAAGGGTATGCAATTAGCGGATCTCCAGCCGCCTCTGCCTCTGGGTGTCAAGCTTGTGGCTGTCAGAGTCTTGCTATGCCTCATGGGAGTTGTAGTTCTGCAACAGCTAGAGGTCTGCTAATTTCATATCCCTGCGATAGAGCATCTTAAAAATCCATAGAGAAAGAGCTTTTTGGAGAGTGTGACTGCATGCCCAAGCTACCAAGTTGGAACAGTCTGGATCTCCTATCTGTCAGCTGGCATCATCTGATAGTTCGTAACAGTACCACCCAACATAACACACATCATCCACACTTCCCTGTTCCTGAGTTTTCTGAACAAATTCTGATCCAGCTTAGACAGGGAACAAATATCTACTTGCCCCACCTGCCACCCCACATGGATGCAACACTGGGTCAATATCTAAGCTGTCCTCACAAACCACTTCTATGGGAGATGCATCAAGCTTTTTGTTTCATTCTTTATTATTTACCTTTAGATACATTTTTAAAAAGAAGTGGTAGTTACACAGCTTGTGCATTGGCAATCCCCTATAGGGGTTTCACTATGGGTTTCCTTGGAAGCCTATCTTTGTGATCCTATCTCAATAAATATTCTTCTATGGTTGACCTGCAAACAAAGAGGGTGTCAGGACCTGGGCTCAAACCTGGGCCCTCTTCTGTGTCTGGCATTGATTTTTCACACTGAGCTATCTAGGATGCTGGACAGCTCCCTGCCTGATCTATTGGGACAACGCTGCTTTGTGTCTTGATTGCTGTTGAACCTTGAACTCCTTGCTCCTCCCATGAACTTCCTATATAAGCCTTGCCTCGGCTCTTCCTGTCACCAGATTATTGTGGCTTGTGAACCAAACTATGAAACTCTCCTCCTGCATTGACCTTGGTTTGTGACCCCGACTATGAAACTCTTCTCCTGCACCGACCTTGGCTTGTGATCCCAACACTGATCATAGGTCTAGCTATTCGGACTTCCCCATCTCTTGCAGACCTGAGAGCTGAGCTTGTCTGGTGTTGCTGGCCATTGGTCTCCACTCATTACAGGTTTTCTCCAAACAGAATAATCTGGCCACAACATGGAGACCGTCACGATTCCTGAGTGACCAGGTTGTCTCACTAACTGCGGTTGTTCAAGGCTTACAAGCACAAGTGCAAGAGTTACAAGGAGCAGTAATTGAATCGCAAACACAACTTGCTTAGCAACGCCAAGAGACAGCTACTAACAGTGATTCAAACCGCTTCCCTTTGCCTGATCAATTCAATAGGGATCCTAAACTCTATAGAAGCTTCCTGAATCAATGTTGACTGCACTTTCAGCTGCTACATTACTGATTTGCAACCCCAGGCTCCAAGACAGGCTTTATTATATATGTTTGTTGAGGAGGCCATGACATGGGTTTCCCTATACTTGGAGCAAGACCATGAGATTCTAGGAGATTTCGAGGGGTCTGTGATGACCATGAATTTAATTTTTGATGATCCAAATCGCAGTGCAACTACTGAAACTGTTATACTGAACTTGCTCCAAGGAAGATGTACTGTTGCTGAATATGCTGCCGAATTTTGTCGATGGGTAACTGATACCACCTTGAATGACAGTGCAAATCGCTTTCACTTTAGCAAAGGATTTTCTGAGAATGTAAAAGATGAACTTTCCAGAATAGATACGCTCAATGCTATTGATGACTGTTTTAAAATAAGATTAAGATCGATAGACCATTTATGGATGATTTGAGAAACAAAGATCTGTTGACTTTAGTTCACCGTTTGATCATCAACCAATGGCTAAATCATTTGCCAACTATGAACCTGAACCCAAACTTATGCAGATTGGAGCTCTCAGCTTTGCGGAAAAGAGACGCAGACTTGAACTGAATCTTTGCCTCTATTGCGGGCAGTCAGATCACTACGCCCTCAGGTGTCCAAATAAATCAAGACGAGCAAGACAAACCATTGCAGCAGTCAGTCAGAGAATTGTCCACATCTAGGGATCCATTACAAAACCCTTGTCTTCCATAACACAAGGAGAAAATGAGATTGTCTGTTATCACCAACATTTTTCTGTAAGCGTCACTCTTAAAGAGAAAGATCAGTTATTCTCCACCTCAGCAATGCTGGATTCCGGGGCTGGTGGTAACTTTATGGATTTGAAGTTTGCTGAAGAAAATTGCATCACCCAAATACCTAAACCATCCCCAGTACATATGGAGACAGTGGATGGCTCTCTACTCACCTCTGGATTAATCACTCATGAGACTGTTCCTCTGCAGTTAAGTATCGAGCCCGGACATCAAGAGTTAATATCTTTCAACCTGATTTCTTCTCCTCAGTTTCCTGTTATTTTAGGAATACCATGGCTATCAATTCACAACCCTACTATTGACTGGCAGGCCCGAAACCTTGCCTTTCACTCTGAACATTGTGAGTTACATTGTCAAAAGAGAAACATCTCACCTACTATTATCGGCGTGACATTGACTAACCTAGAAAAAATTTCCCCTCAATAACAAAACTTTAAAGACATTTGTGATAAGAAAAATGCCGACCAATTACCACCTCACCGGGCATATGATTGCCCAACAGAGCTTGTACCAGGAGCCCCAGTTCTTTTTGGTCACCTTTACAATCTTGCACAAACAAAACTGTAGGTGTTAAGGGACTTTCTACAAGAGAATCAGGCGAAGGGGTTTATCCATCCCTCAACCTCTCCTGCTGGAGCCCCGCTATTCTTTGTTGAAGAGAAAGATGGAACCCTGCGCCCATGCATCGATTACAGAGAATTAAATAAAATGACAGTCAAGAATCGTTACCCACTTCCATTAATCACAGAACTATTCGAGAGACTAAAAACAGCAAAGATTTTCACCAAGCTTGATCTGCGGAGTGCATATAATCTTGTTCGCATTTGACCTGGAGATGAATGGAAGACTGCCTTTCGGACAAGATATGGGCATTATGAATCCTTAGTAATGCCTTTTGGACTCTAATACACCAACTACCTTTCAACATTTCATAAATTATGTTTTCAGAGACTTGTTAGAGACCAATTTGTGATAGCTTATCTGGATGATATACTCATCTTTTCAACCAATGTACAGGAACACCGGGATCATGTCCTGTCTTAGAACTACTACGACAAAATAAATTATATATTAAATTGGAAAAATGTGAGTTCGAACTGACCTGTATACAGTTCTTGGGCTACATCATCTCTTCTGTAGGGCTGAACATGGATTCCAGCAAGATCCAAGCCATCCTAGATTGGCCTACCCCCAAGAACATAAGAGATGTGCAATGGTCCTTAGGGTTCGCAAACTTTTACTGGAGATGTATAAAAAAAATTCAAAGTTTGTGGCTTCCATTACTTATGTGACAAGACAGACACTTTTTGGGAGTAATGTACCCTGCAGAGCTTCTTTCAAAGATTAAAGAAACTTATGATAGGGACCCACTCTTAAACAATCCACCAAGAGATTTACACATGGACTTTCATGAGGGCCGCTGGACCTTTGAAAAAAGAATGTATGTCCCTGAAGAGGCACGACTTAAGGTCCTTCAGCTGGTGCATGATTTAAAATCTGCTGGTCACCCTGGAATTAGAAAAAAAAAAAAAAAAAAAGGTAGACCTCCTTGCAAAGGAGTATGTTCTCTCATGTGAGACTTGTGCCCGACACAAAGTACCACGCTCCCTCCCGGTAGGTCTGCTACAGCCTCTCCCTGTGCCATCGCGACCATGGGGATCCATTTCCATGGATTTTATTGTGGACCTACCTCCTTCCAAGGTATTTATGATTGTCATGGTGGTGGTGGACCATTTAACTAAGATGGCTCATTTTGTGCGCATCATTAGCATTTCTTCAGCTGAAGACACTGCTGAAATGTTAGTATGAGAAATTTACAGACTGCATGGGCTCCCAGATGAAATAATATCTGATCAAGGAGTCCAGTTCATATCACGACTATGGAAAACATTCTGTTCTACACTGGGAATTCAGTCAACCTATCAACTGCCTTTCATCCACAATCAAATGGGCAGACTGAGAGAACTAATCAAACTTTAGAGCAATATCTTCGTTGTTTCATCTGCCATCTTTAGGATGACTGGACCGAATATCTACCGTTAGCAGAATTTGCTTACAATAACTCCTGCCATAGTTCCATCTCTCAAAGCCCATTCTTCGCCAACTATGGATGTCATCCATCTTTTATCCCTGTAATTCCCATAGAGTCATCTTTACCAACTGTAAATGCAAGGGCGTCTGCTTTACAAAACAATTACTGAAGAAGACCTTACGCGAAGTTCAAGAATCCTATAAGATTCTTGAACACTGAACTCCTTGCTCCTCCCATGAACTTCCTATATAAGCCTTACCTCTGCTCTTCCTGTCGCCAGATTATTGTGGTCTGATCCTGCTTACATCTATTGCTGTTGGAAACTACTTTGGCTTGTTACCCCGACTCTGAAACTCTCCTTCTGCATTGACCTTGGCTTGTGACCCCGACTACGAAACTCTCCTCCTGCACCGACCTTGGCTTGTGACCCCAACACTGATCATAGGTCTAGCTATTTAGACTTCCCTATCTGTTGCAGACCTGAGAACTGAGCTTGTCTGGTGTTGTTGGCCATTGGTTTCCACTCATTACAGGCATTCTCCTAACAGGGGGCAATTGTCTTGCCCAATTAACCAGGCACTCCTTAAAAGTGTGGGCTGACCCGAAAGTTAAACAAAAACTGATTTCTCCCCATACCCCCTTGCTATACAGTATCTCAGGAAAGTGAATATACCTCTAACATTTTTGTAAATATTTTATTTTCTCTTTTCATGTGACAACACTGAAGAAATGACACTTTGCTACAATGTAAACTAGTGAGCATACAGCTTGTATAACAGTGTAAATTTGCTGTCCCCTGAAAATAACTCAACACACAGCCATTAATGTCTAAACCGCTGGCAACAAAAAAGTGAGTACACCCCTGTGAAAAGTGAAAATGTCCAAATTGGGCCCAATCAGCCATTTTCCCTCCCCAGTGTCATGTGACTCGTTAGTGTTACAAGGTCTCAGGTGTGAATGGGGGGCAGGTGTATTAAATTTGGTGTTTTTGCTCTCACTCTTATACTGGTCACTGGACGTTCAACATAGCACCTCATGGCAGGCTATACATAAAGATTGTCTAGGCTATAAGAAGATTGCCAAGACCCTGAAACTGAGCTGCAGCACAGAGGCCAAGACCATACAGCGGTTTAACAGGACAGTGCACGTGAATGCACATGCTCAGCATCATATCCAGAGGCTGTCTTTGGGAAATAGACGTATGAGTGCTGGAAAAAGGGTAAGCCACTTGCCCCAATCTATAGCTGGCTATCATGGTAAGAAGCATTGGAAGGCTAACAACAGTTATAAACAAGGCCAAGGAAAAATCCAAGGAAAAAAAAAAGCTTAACTCACTGACCAGCCCGCAGACAACCAAGTAAACCTGTCTAACGGTATGCGTTAAAAGCAGGGGTTTAGTCTGCACACATTTGCAAATGCATGCGTAAGCCACAGAGCCTCGTCAAGGCACCCTGCCATCTGTGGTACCTAACGCTAACTTATAAGGCTACTTTCAAACTGAGGCGTGCGGGCGCTGGCGGTATAGCGCCGTTTTAGCGGCACTAGCGGGGCGGTTTTAACCCCCTGCTAGCGCCCGAAAAAGGGTTAAAAGCGGTGCTTTGCGGGCGGGTTTGCAGCGCTGCCATATTGTTTTCAATGGGAAGGGGCGCTTTAGGAGCGGTAAATACACCGCTCCTACAGCACTCCAAAGATGCGGCTTGCAGGACTTTTTGACCGCCCTGCAAGCCTAAGTGTCCCCACAGTGGAGGCACATGCATTCTGATGGATAGGTGAAGGCAGGTGGACTGAAGGGGAGCCACCCCTTCTTAAAAGTACAGGGGCCCACTAAACACCCAGCATATACCACAATGGCTGCAAAGGTGCGTTGCCTGACCATAAAATACAACAGTGATACAAAAAGGGTACTGCGGGTTGGTCAGTAAGTTAAGCTTGGTTTTTTCCTTGGATTTATCCTTGGCCTTGTTTATTACTCCTACATATGAGCGCTGCCAGCATTGCTGCAGAGGTTGAAGGGGTCAGCCTGCCAATGCTCAGACCATACGCCGCACACTGCATCAAATTGGTCTGCATGGCTGTTGTCCCAGAAGGAAGCCTCTTCTAAAGATGATGCACAAGAAAGCCCGCAAACAGCTTGGACAAGCAGACTAAGAAAATGGATTAATGGAAGCATGTCCTGTGGTCTGATGAGACCATGATAAACTTATTTGGTTCAGATGGTGTCAAGCGTGTGTGGTGGCATCCAGGTGAGGAGTACAAAGACAAGTGTGTCTGGCCTACAGTCAAGCATGGTGGTGGGAGTGTCATGGTCTGGGGCTGCATGAGTGCTGCCGGCACTGGCGAGCTACAGTTCATTGAGGGAACCATGAATACCAACATGTACTGTGACATACTGAAGCAGAGCATGATCCCCTCACTTCGGAGACTGGGCCACAGTGCAATATTCCAACATAACGACCCCAAGCACACCTCCAAGATGATCACTGCCTTGCAAAATAAGCTGGGGCTAAAGGTGGTGGACTGGCCAAGCATGTCTCCAGACCTAAACCCTATTGAGCATCTGTGGGGCATCCTCAAACAGAAGGTGGAGGTGCGCAAGGTCTCTAACATCCACCAGCTCCGTGATGTCGTCATGAAGGAGTGGAGGAGGACTCCAGTGGAAACCTGTGAAGCTCTGATGAACTCCTTGCCCAAGGGGGTTAAGGCAGTGCTTGAAAATAATGGTGGCCACACAAAATATTGACACTTTGGGCCCAATTTGGATATTTTCACTTAGAGGTGTGCTCACTTTTGTTGCCAGCGGTTTAGACATTAATAGCTGTGACACTTACCTCGTATGTGAGCCTGACGTGCAGAGGGAGACCTCTCGTATAGCCCTGGATTCCCAGATCACTGGAGTTGAGGACAGTGACCGTAGGAGCACAGTGGGGTATGAGTGCCTGGTGGATTCTCTGGAACCGAAGATGACGTCCGCTGGGAGGCACTGGAACTGGCTGGAGTGCCGAGTGCAGGTAAGCTGGATGCAGGTCAGCAGGGTGCAGGTAAGCCGGATGCAGGTCAGCTGGATGCAGGTGAGCTGGATGCAGGTCAGCAGGCAAGCCGGATGCAGGTCAGCCGGATGCAGGTGAGCTGGATGCAGGTCAGCTGAATGCAGGTGAGCTGGATGCAGGTGCGCCAAGAAGCAGCAAACGCACATGAGTGTGCACAGCAGGCGGAAGCAAGGTCAAACAAGCCGGGTCATACACAGCGGATCAGATCAACAGAATCGGCAGGCAAGGAATGGGCAAGTTCAGGCTGGTTCTGGTAGCAGGAGATCAGGTTTCGAGACAGCAGCGTAGTCAGAGAGCCAGGTCAGAAGGCGATCAGATGCAGATTACAGGAACAGGAAACAGGTGAAGCTGCAGATCAAACAGCAAGAGCTGAATGGTGGAAGCCCCTCTAAAAAGGCCACTGGGCGACAAAACTGCGTTACTGTGCGTGCGCGCACGATCTCTGTGATCGGCGCACGCGCATTGGCGCGCGCCTGTTCGTTACTGGGGACCTGTTGGGGGAGATGCGCCTGAGCCCTGTTGCAGTTCTGGAAGTAGTGTGTCCATGACATTGCCCCCCCCAAGGGCAACCTCCGGGTACCCAAAAGAGCTCTTTTCTGTGGATGTCTGCGGAAGAAGGCCTGGATTAGTTCTTGGGCATGCACATTTTGCTTAGGTTCCCATGAGTTCTCCTCTGGTCCATACCCCTTCCACTTGATTAAAAATTGAAGTTGGTTACCTCTCCTCCTGCAGTCTACGACAGCCTCCACTTCATACTCCTCTTCCTTATTATTAATAACAGGTTCGGGTGGCCCCGATCCTCTGTCCAGGAAAGGGTCAGGTACTGTGGGTTTAAGCAGAGACACATGAATCACTGGGTGCACTTTGAGCAACTCAGGCAAGGTAAGCTCACAGGAGACCTCATTCACTTTCCTTTTAACTGGAAAAGGGCCAATGAATTTGGGTGCCAGCTTTTTTGAAGGGCAAGCCATCTTGAGGTTGGTGGTAGATAACCACACCTGATCACCTGGTTGGAGACGTAATTCACCTCTTCTCTTCCTGTCATAAAGCCTCTTGTTGGTTGCCTGCGCTTTGGCCATTGCTTCTTGCAACAACTTGTTGTTGGGACCCAGGAATTCGACAGTGTTTTGTACTGCTGGAACTGGAGATTCCGGGATAATGTTAGGCAGGAAGACAGGATGGAACCCATAGTTTGCAAAGAATGGTGACTGACCTGTGGCTGAATGGCTGGCATTGTTGAAAGCGAATTCTGCTAGAGGCAAAAGTGCTACCCAATCATCCTGGACAAATGAGGTAAAGCAACGGATGTACTGTTCCAGGGTTTGGTTCGTCCTCTCAGTTTGTCTGTTAGTCTGGGGGTGGAAAGCAGATGACATGGAAAGCTCAATTTTCAGGATTTGGCATAGTGACCTCCAGAAGCGGGAGGTGAACTGGACTCCCCGTCAGATACAATGTTGGTTGGTACCCCGTGCAGCCTTATGATCTCCCTGACAAACACCCGGGCGGTTTCCAAAGCAGACAGAGTACTCTTTAGGGGTATGATGTGGGCCATCTTAGACAAACGATCAACCACTACAAAGATAGCTGTATGTCCTTCAGAAGGGGGTAGTTCCACTACAAAGTGCATGGCAACATGCTCCAGGGTCTGTCAGGAATTGGTAGTGGTCTGAGGAGACCCCGGGACTTGGTCCTGGCAGACTTGCTTTGGGTACAGGTGACACATGATTTGACATAGTCCTTGCAATCTTCCTCAAGCTTCGGCCACCAAAAAATGCGCTGGATTAGTTCACGAGTCTTGTGAACCCCAAAATGTCCAGCCAGTGGATGGTCGTGACACAGGCTCAGAACTTCTGTCCGGCAACTTTCTGGCACAAAAATTTTGCTGTCCTTCCAAAGCATCCCATCCCTGGGTATCAAGGTTGATCCTGGAGGACCGGACACCCCCTCTGAGGCTTGGTTTAGACCGGACATCAGGTCTGTCTGGAAAAGCAGAAAGTTGCCCTCAGATAAAATGGTGTCAGGGACTGAAGTTTCCTTGGGGTCATCGTACATCCGAGAGAGAGAGAGCGTCAGGCTTGATGTTCTTTGATCCTGGCTGGTAGGTGATGTGAAATGAAAATCTGGAAAAGAATAACGCCCCTCGTGCTTGGCGCGGCTTCAAACGTTTGGCAGTTCATAAATATTCCAGATTTTTATGATCCGTGTAGATAAGTATGGGATGTGCAGCTCCCTCTAGCAGATATCGCCATTCTTCGAGCGCGGCCTTAATAGCCAGAAGTTCACGGTCACCTACATCGTAATTCTTCTCGGCAGGCGAAAGCTTCCAGGAGAAGAAAGCTATGGGGTGCATGAGGTCCTTGAGTCCTTGACGCTGAGAAATAACTGCCCCCACAGCTGTTTCTAAAGCATCAACCTAGGTAAGGAAGAGATCCGGGTGGCTCAAGATGGGGGCAGAGGTAAAAAAGCCCCTTTAGGGTAGAAAAGGCGGCTTGAGCCTGGGGATTCCACTGGAATCGGATGTTTTTCTTGTTAGCTGGGTGATAATTGCAGAAAATCCCTTGATAAACCTTCTGTAATAATTGCGAAGCCAACAAAACGTTGCACCCCCTTCTTATCCGAGGGTGCAGGCCAGTCCAGGACAGCTGTAATCTTCTGTGGGTCCATCTTGAACCCCTCTGTGGAAATTACGAGGCCCAGGAATTGGATACTCTGCCACTCTAACTCACATTTTTCTGGTTTGGCATATAGCCCATGCTGACGGAGTCGTCAGGAGTACCATCTTGACGTGTTTCCGATGCTGATCCAAGGATGAGGAAAAGATCAGGATAATGTCTAAGTAGGCTATGACGAAGATGTCCAGATAGTCTCTGAAGATATTTATCAGGTGCTGGAAGGTAGCAGGGGCATTACACAGTCTGAAGGGCATCACTAGGTATTCATAGTGGCCAAACCTGGTACGGAAGGCCGTCTTCCACTCGTCCCCTGTACGAATGCGAACCAAATTGTAGGCCCCACGAAGATCGAGTTTGGTGAACACAACAGTAGTTCTCTGAATAAGCTCAGGAACCAGGGGTAAGGGATAGCGGTTCTTGACCATGACCTTGTTCAGCTCCCGGTAGTCCACACAAGGACGCAATGAGTGGTCCTTCTTCTCCCCAAAAAAGATCCCTGCCCCAGCCGGGGGATGGCCGGATGAACCCCCTCTTAAGGTTTTCATTAACATATTCCTTTTACACTTCCAACTCCCGCTCAGACAGGGGGAAAATCCGCCCGAAGGGGATTTCAGCTCCGGGCAGTAACTCAATCGGGCAATCGTAGCAATGATGTGTAGGAAGTGTCTCTGCCCCTCGTTTACTACCCGGTTTCCCCCAAAATAAGACCTAGCGTGATTGTCAGTGATGGCTGCAATATAAGCCCTACCCCCCAAATAAGCCCTGCACTGTTTCCCCGAAAATAAGCCCTACCCTGAAAATAAGACCTACAAGGACTTTAACTAGGGCTTATTTGGGGGGGTAGGGCTTATATTGCAGCAATCACTGACAATCACGCTAGGTCTTATTTTCAGGGCAACAGGGTAAAAACGTCCAAGAACTCGTGGTACTGTTCGGGTACCGCTGATCGTAATTCTGAGTCAGCTTCCAGACCCAGCAACGGGCCAGATAACTTGGAGGGTAAGGGCAGACAGTGTCCTTGGCAGTAGAGAGACTGAAACTTGATTTCTCCGGAGCCCCAATCAATCTGCGGGTTGTGGGCCTGAAGCCACGGTAGACCCAAGATGACCGGGAACAAAGGGGAAGCAATTGCATCAAACTTAAGCAGTTCCTTGTGGTTTGAGATAGTAAGTGGCAGTGGAGGAGTCTCTTGAGTCACCTGGCCAGATTTAATTCGGGATCCATCCGCCAAGAAAATGGAAAGTCCTTGAGCCCTGCGTTGGAGTGGAATGCATTGTTGATTGGCAAAAACAACTGCATGCACCAGAGTCTATTATTGCAGTAACAGACACAGTCTTTCCGGAAAATTGAAGGGTGATGGGAATCGCCAGGTGAGTAGAGGGAGCTGGGTGACTGTGTGATGGAATGGGTGAAGATCTACGATACTTGGCAGGACATGAATGTACATAGTGGCCAGTTCCCCCGCAGTACAAGCAAAGGTTGAGCTGTTGCCGACGTAAACGCTCTTCAGCGGATAATGTGGTTCTCATTAGTCCAACCTGCCCAGATTTATGAAAGTCCGGTGTTAGTTTGGTTGGTGCAGGATTAACTGGGACTGGTCTGAGAGGAACAGGACGAGAGGTTGTCGGCACTTGGGGTAACAACCAAGTTAGTTGGGTCTGCTGGGTCACCCTCTCCATCTTGCATTCCCGAAGACGACGATGAATAGTTAGGGTAATCAAGGATTCCAGAGGATTTGGTACACCGACCCGAGCCAGTTCATCTTTTAATTCTTCTGACAAGCCTAGGCGAAACTGGTGCCGTAAAGCTGCATGATTCCAGTGGGTATCTGCGCTCCAGCGCCTAAAGTCTGTTATATAGTCCTCTACCACTCTGCGGCCTTGCAGGAGTGTACTAAGAGCAGCCTAGGCAGTGGAAGTTCGTTGGGGGTCATCATAAAGAAGTGACAATGCGTCGAAGAAGGATGACAAAGAGTCCAGAGAAACATGGTGTTCTTCCAGCAGTGAAAAAGTTAAGGGTAGTAAGGAAAAGTACAGCTCGCATGCATTGCGGATAGTCCGAAACTTGCTTCGATCCCCAGAAAACTTCTCCGGAATTGGGACCCTAGGTTCTGGAGATGACATCATTACAGGGAGTGTGGGGGAAGCCTCTGACGACAACCCACTGAAAGCAAGGTTTGTAATACTCGTCCGGGACTGCATTTGTCTGTCAAGGTGTTCATAGCTGTCCTGGAGGGATTTCACCTCTTGAGTGAGGACAGAGAGCAATTGGCAGATTTCATCAGTAGCGGAGGTCCCTCTTGCAGGCTCAGGCATGGCTGTTTGATAAGCAAGGTCAGACAAGCCAGGTCATACACAGCGGATTAGATCAACAGAATCGGCGGGCAAGGAATGGTCAAGTTCAGGCTGGTTCTGGTAGCAGGAGATCAGGCAGGCAAGCAAACAGGATCAGGGTCAATGGAGAGCCAAGGTTCAGGATTGGAGACAGCAGAGTAGTCAGAGAGCCAGGTCAGAAGGTGCAGATTACAGGAACAGGGCCTGTTTGTTACTGGGGACCTGTTGGCGGGGATGCGCCTGAGCCCTGTTGCAGTTCTGGAAGTAGTGTGTCGGGTTATTTTGAGGGGACAGAAAATTTACATGGTTATACAAACTGTACACTCACTACTTTACATTCTAGCAAAGTGTAATTTCTTCAGTGTTGTCACATGAAAAGATATAATAAAATATTTACAAAAATGTGAGGGGTGTACTCACTTTTGTGAGATACTGTATATGCCCGGGAGAACCCTGTATTTGCCCTGGGACTTGCCTCTCCATCTGTATTTTATAAGTGGCTTGGGTGTGGGTTAAACCTGGCTGCATACTTTCTACATGATTTTGGTATTTTTCCTTTTGAAACCTTTAAGGATTGGTATAAGCTGGATGCTAGAGCTGTTTTTTTAGTATCTAAAAATCAAACATTTCTTGCAGATGCAAACTCTGACCTCTCCTCTCTCTTAATGGGATGCTGAGTTAGGAAATCACACTTTGAAGGAGGACTGGGCTAGAAGGTGAACAAACATGGCTAAGAGTTCATTCCATGTTCTTGCCATTGAGTAGGGATGGTCCCGATGTTCGAATCGAATGCAAGTTCGACTCTAACATCAGGTGTTAGTTTGTTTGCAAATGAACCGAACATATGGGACGTTCATGGCAAATTAGAGCGCAGTGGAGTACCCCATAATGCACTGCAAGACCATAGTGCATTAACGGCTGCTGACTGACCAAAGCATGCAATTGAGATATGCATCATAGAATAGGGGATTATTGTGGTGCCAAAAGAAAACTGACGTACATAGATAAAATATACAATGCTTTATTAACAAAAGTTAAAAAATGGTACAGTATTACATTTCAAAGGTGTGCACCAAAAGGGAAGAAATATAAAAGCGCAACAATTCGTAGCAAGGTTTACAAGACTTAGCCTAGGAGTGTAATGGCCAATCCTGTAAGCAGGTAATGGAAGGTCCTACATGTTTCGCCTAAAGTGGCTTCCTCAGGGACAGTTGGTTATACCTGTATCGCTACTGTAGGTTCTACAATGGAAAATTCATAGTCAGATATGAAGTAATGACAACAAAATCATGCACGCTGTATTTAACATAGATAAATTATTATGACTTTGTGGGGTTGTCAGACATGATCATGCATCAGACCATATGGAGCAAGCCGAATCCAGTCACCTCCACCCAAGCCACCCAAGAACCATCCGGCATCCCAAAATGCCTGTAGATGGAAAGATACCCACCCGCAAGTCACCCGGGGCAGACGTGGAGGGAATCCGGAGCAACTCCAGGATATCAAAGCACATTAAAAGACTGCAGGGGATAAATAAGAAGACCTGGTAAGAAAAGCGGTATATATATATTGAACATAGGAAAAAAGGTTCCAGGAATAATCTGGATCCATAAGTCAAAAAACGGGGCATAAAATTGGACTAGCATAGTCTCTAAATTATACTTACAGTATGTATAATATTGAAGCAGAGGAATTTAGAAACAGGACACCCAGAAGACTACAATGATACTGTCAAAGGTGACAATCCAATGGTGGCAAAAAGTGGATGGATAATCTAAAAAATGTAATGATCAGGGAAAAAAAAAAAATCACCAATGGCCAATCACAGCACGATCTGCTGTGAGAGCCATGATTGGCCAAAGGCAGGTTGCAAGGGGCTAAGTCCATGCCCCATACTATATAAGGCGGCCGTATGTAGTGTGATATGTGGAGGAGATCGAGAGAACCTGAGCTAGATTACGCAGGATAGTTAGTGGGGCATGCAGGCAGTTTAGTGTGTGTGATATATATATATATATATATATAGATATATATATCTATACATCTATATATATATATATATATATATATAAAAGGATTAGCATCAAATGTAGAGCATGAAGGACACCGCCACTCGCTGGTTCTTTTTAAGGGCTTTGTTTCAGCATTTTTTTTTAAGGACAAAACTACATTCAGCCTAGTTGGCTCTCACTTGCAGCACTGCAGCTCTGCAGCTCTGGCCTTACCCTCCAGGCCCTTGTCTGTCTCATACAGACTGTTTCACCGACCACCTCGGTGCACACAGCTAACAGCCTCTTGCTACACTGGCTCCCCCGTGGAGTCCTCCTGACTCCTGGTACTCTGACTTACTGTCTGCTGGGGTGGAGCCCAGAACTATGGTCAGGTTACTACTAAAAGCCCAGCACACACCTGACTAATCAGTATGCTGGCTGTTTTCAAAATCAGGACCAAGGACTGGGGATTTCATCCCACCCGGATCCCTCAGAAATCCCTGGGCTCCAGGTCCCAAAGTGGACCATTCTAAGAAAGGAGGAAACTGAAAAGCCAGTTTCATGTTACAAGCTCCCTGGAGCCCCTCAACCCGTCTGGTTGAGAATTCTGGGTCACAACCTCCTTCTAGACTCTGGCAGGGCAATGCTCTGCTACATATCCCCCCCCTGTTTCGACTCCGGAGGGGGCGTAACACACCAGCCAAACCTCTTCAAAATGGCACCTCTGTGCCAGTTACCACCAAGAGCCAAACCCAGTCTTATCAAGTGACTTTCCCTATGTCCCCCTGCTACACTGACTTGGGTACTACAAAGACACCCCAGTGACTTTTTACGGGTGCGCTTCCAAAAAGCACCATCTGCCCATTTTCCTTGGGGCAACACCTTTAAACACTTTAACACTAAGGGACTTACCAAGGACTTGGATATTGTTCCTCAACCTTTTTCTCTTTACTTCTAAAGTGGTCACATTTTTAAACACCTTTTTAGCCATAAGTGTGGGCACTTTTATTTTGGGAATTAAACGGTTTTAATGACACCTTGTTAAGCTTTGGGCCAGTGCCCTCAGACCTTTTACTCTTGCAACTTGGGAGGTTCCTGGACCTCTGGAAATCCTTCCCAGAATTACACCCCTGAACCTGTAGGGAGCCCAATTCTACTGCACCTATTCCCTCTTCTGTGTCTGTCATACCATTCATCTTCCTGTATTTTTTAAGATTAAGAGCAACCATGTCACCTTGACCATCAGGTCTTCCCTTATTTTTGTTGTTACCTATGGTAACCAAAATATTTACCAGTGCGTTGCACTTTTCCTCATTGTCCGAAGTATCGCCACATTTATCAGAACTCTTTTCACCAGTGTTCTGCAAGGCAGTGTCTGGAGGAGAATCGCACAAAGTGGAGTGGTTGTCTACCATGGCAACGTCACTAACCATCAACTGCACTATCACATGAAGCTCCTCCAGCGACTGTCCTGATACCTGATCCTCACTATCCAATTTCACCTTTGGATTGATGACCCCAAACACATCACATGTACTTGTGCCCTCTGGCACTTCCGCCCAGATTTTTGCCCTGTCCAACAGTACTCCAGAGTGCCTCTCATACACAACCTCTGTATGATGCAATCCAGCACACTGAGACAAATTTCCATAATACCAACGATTGCACTACATGCTTCCAAAATTGCAGAGATTGCCACAGTACAGCCTGTAATATGCAGCTCCATTTATGCATACCCCATGGTACAAAGTTCTTCAAACACAGGAGAGGACGGCAGGATATGCACCGGCTGTACACTCCAACATTCTAACATTTCTCTCAGCATACCTGTCATAAAAAGGCACTGTGATTCTACACTCAAGACCTTCCTGGGGTCCTTAATGTTTCTTGGGATGTGGAAAGACTCATTTACTGATGCCTTAGAGGTGGTGCTTCTTAAAGGGGCTTCCTCCCTGCTGGAGATATCCAACGCAATAACCTGGTGCTCTCCTAGAGCACAGCTAGGTATGGGAGTCACCACAAAACTCTCAGGTTCAGTGTCAATGATCTGTTCCAGGTCTTTTCTATGGATAACATTAGTTTGGTATACCACACCATTTACTCCTTTATGGGTTGTGGACACAACCTCTGCTATGTGATCAATCTCTCTTGACCCTTCCACCTCCTGAGGAATAACCTCTGCAACAGCAGCAAGCGAGCCCTTGCCTAAAAGCTGCTCTGCAGTCCCTCCATTTAGCACAGCAGAAATGGTGTCCACTCCATTGTTACACACTGAACCTTCTTTCAATAAAGCCAACAGACTTGTCGCCCATCTGTCCCAGTCTATTTTCTCTGTGCTCCCAGAGGTACCGCTCCAACTGCCAAAGGAGACACAGGTCAGAGTGGCTCCACAGCAGACACATTGCACATATCACTTTTATTTATACTAACCTGTGGTGATAGATGGTTTATGGCTAACAATTACAACAAGTTGATTTAACGCTGATATTCTAGGTCTGCCAAGCAAAATAGAAGTGTTTATAGCTTTGGTGCATGAACAGAACATGAACATGAATTTAACTAGTATTGCTGAATCTTGGCTTCATTCTTCACATGATTGGGCTATTAATATTCCTGTCTATGCTCTCTTTTAGAAAGACAGCATAAAAGGGAAAGGGTGGCAGTGTCCATCTCTATGTGAGAGGTAATCTAAAAATGAGTGTTAATGGAGAGCGGGATGGTGCTAAGCCATTAATGGTAAAGCTGCATATTGGTGTGCATGCTTTAAAGTTAATTATAGGAATGTTTAAGTCCCCCAGTATGAATGAGGTGGTAGAGACTTAGTTTCTTGCGGAGATCAAAAGGGATTCAAGGGCCAGGACAGTGGTAATAATAATAGGAGATTTTAACTATTTTGAAATTGACAATTTTTTGAAGCAAAACATTCTATGATGAGTCCCTAATCGATAGCCAGGAGCATATGGACACAATAGGCTTCCGGAAGTCATCCATCCAGACTCTCACAGAACACCAACTACAGCATCATGATCACGGATATTGAAAGAGAATGCAGCTTACACGGAGTGCAGGAAGGTGTCAGTGATATAAAAAATGTTTAATATAAATAAAAACAGAATCCATTTACACTGTAGTCCAAGGATATGTTGATATTCTCAGGCTACAGTGTAGATGGATATTATTTTTTATTTATATTAAAACATTAATATATAATATATATTAAAACATTTTTTCATCACTGACACCTCCCTGAGCTCTGTGCTTGTGTCTCCGGTTTTTAGAAACTGAACCTGGTAATCTAAAACCATGTGGAGCTTATGTTCATATAAAAGTACATCTGGGTAGCATTGACTATAACGTGATTTAATTTCATGTAAGCTGTAAACAACAAGCACATATTGAAAGGATAAAAACACTTAATTTAAGAGAGCAAATTCTCCAATGCTGAGGGTTTGCCTCCATAACTTAGACTGAATATTTTCACCAAAGAATGGGAATGTTTCAAATCAACTGTATGCGAACACACTGCAAATTATAAACCCGTAGGCAATATGTTTAAATATATACAAAGAATATAACAAAACATGTAAAAAGAAAATCAGGGCCGCAAAATTCAAAACAAACAAAAAGGCTGCGAAAAAGGGAAGGAGCAACCCCCCAAAAATTCTTCAATGATATTAATAGTGAAAAGAAGAGGACTAAACAAAATTTAAATACATTCTTTCCTGTGCATACAAAGCAAAAAAGGGATCCATAATGGGGATGGTATTGACATAATTGATATGCTTCAGAAACATTTAGACAAAATAAAGGTGAATAGAGCACCTGGACCAGATGGCGTACACACATGTGTCCTCAAAGAGTTGAGCTCTGTTATTTCAAAGTCTTTGTTTTTAATTTTTGGAGACTCTTTAGTGGATGGCTTGGCACCACTAGATTGCAAACGTGCAAGGTCAATGTGATGCCTATATTTAAAAGGGGATAAAAGTCTTTATCAAGTAACTACAGACTGGTAAGTTTAAGTTCTATAGCTAGGAAGATACTTGAGAATTGGATAAAAGATCACATACAAGAGTTTTTGTTTTGTTTTTGCTAGAAAACAATATTATAAACAATAGACAGCAAGGATTCATGAAAGGCCAAAGTTGTCAAACAAATCTGCTTTTATGAGGAAGTAAACAAAAACTTTAACAAAGGATTGGCTGTGGGTATCGTATATTTTGGACTTTGCAAAAGTAAAGTTTAAAGTCTACAGTCTCAGAAAATAAGATTTGTAATTGGACAGAAAACTGGCTAAATACTGTATTCAGAGAGCACTGATTTAATGATTCATACTCCGAATGGTCTAAGTTTATTAATGGTGTACTCCACGGTTCAGTGTTGGAACCCTTACTTTTTAACCTATTTCTAAATGATATAGAATCTGGGATTAAAAGTACAATTTTTGTTCTTGCAGATGATATCAAGAGATCTAGTGAAATATCTTTAAAACCTTACAGGATATCTCTATAACTTACAAGCAGACTGTAAGTTATAGAGTACTTAGTGTACTGTTTGGTTGGGCAACTGTATAGCAAAAAAGGTTTAAGGATGATCAATGTAAAAACTATGCACATGCATGCATGCATTCATACATCTTACATTCTGGAAGGAGACTTGGGGAGAAAATGGCTAAGGATTTGGGTGTTCTGGTAGATCATCAAATTAACCTCTTAGTGCCTGCACCTTCCAGCTCTTTAAGAATTTAAATACATTCTTTCCTGTGCATACAAAGCAAAATAAGGATCCATAATGGGGATGGTATTGACATAATTGATATGCTTCAGACAAAATAAAGGTGAATAGAGCACCTGGACCAGATGGCGTACACACATGTGTCCTCAAAGAGTTGAGCTCTGTTATTTCAAAGTCTTTGTTTTTAATTTTTGGAGACTCTTTAGTGAATGGCTTGACACCACTAGTTTGCAAACGTGCAAGGTCAATGTGATGCCTATATTTAAAAGGGGATAAAAGTCTTTATCAAGTAACTACAGACTGGTAAGTTTAAATTCTATAGCTAGGAAGATACTTGAGAATTGGATAAAAGATCACATACAAGAGGTTTTTTTTTGCTAGAAAACAATATTATAAACAATAGACAGCAAGGATTCATGAAAGGCCAAAGTTGTCAAACAAATCTGCTTTTATGAGGAAGTAAACAAAAACTTTAACAAAGGATTGGCTGTGGGTATAGTATATTTTGGACTTTGCAAAAGTAAAGTTTAAAGTCTACAGTCTCAGAAAATAAGATTTGTAATTGGACAGAAAACTGGCTAAATACTGTATTCAGAGAGCACTGATTTAATGATTCATACTCCGAATGGTCTAAGTTTATTAATGGTGTACTCCACGGTTCAGTGTTGGAACCCTTACTTTTTAACCTATTTCTAAATGATATAGAATCTGGGATTAAAAGTACAATTTTTGTTCTTGCAGATGATATCAAGAGATCTAGTGAAATATCTTTAAATCCTTACAGGATATCTCTATAACTTACAAGCAGACTGTAAGTTATAGAGTACTTAGTGTACTGTTTGGTTGGGCAACTGTATAGCAAAAAAGGTTTAAGGATGATCAATGTAAAAACTATGCACATGCATGCATGCATTCATACATCTTACATTCTGGAAGGAGACTTGGGGAGAAAATGGCTAAGGATTTGGGTGTTCTGGTAGATCATCAAATTAACCTCTTAGTGCCCGCACCTTCCAGCTCTTTAAGAGGTTTCAGATGCTGGGATGTGGGCATTTCCGTCATGGGACTGCCTTGATTGGCTGTCACAGCGGTTACATAATTGGAAAGTATCGATCGGGAATTTTTATGTCACACAATATTACCACAAATGTCTATAATTTCAGTTAAAAATACACTAATGTGTACCCTATATTTTCAATAGGTGATGCTTTAAAAGCCCCCTATAGGTCATCAGTTTAGCGTTATGGAGAAGGTCTGGTGCTTGAAACATTGCACGGCGATATGTAACATGTGTATCACAATTGACATTTTAGTGTGTATGCGTTTATGTTTGTACATGCGTTTATATTGGGGTAGGGGACCTCAAAAAGTTTGAAGGGATTTTATGTGCTTAGGTGTAACTTTAATTGTTTACAATATAAAAAACGTTTTTTACCTAATAAAATCCCCTATGTAATGATTTTTTGGTGACGAGTTCGTTCTTAATGTGACCCCGGATGTCTCCCCTGTGCTCCAATGAAACTGACATGAGGACCCGGAACTCACGGTTTACATGTTGCTTCCGGGTGAGCAAGAAGGCAGAGAGCGAAGGTGTGTCCACTCAGCTTCCTCCCCTCTACCTGGCGGCACAAACTATGCAAGTTCCAGAAGACATGGTGGAGGTGCCTGTTTTCAGGGGCACCGGACTGCTTTCCTCTGACAGGCAGAAGTCAGGTAATCAGATATACACACAAAAGTATGGACCTGGCAGCATCTCCATAAATATGGAATATATAAACAAAGTCAACCAGCGCAGACCATAAAACCTAACTGAAAGCAGCTGTAGTACTGAGGATAAATTTATCAAATCCCAAAATCATAAGTAAAGAAAAAAGGCAGTACAGCGCATAAATAAATCCTAAAATAAAGCAATCAATAACCGTCCATATAAGAAGTGAATGCAGATAAAATCCAACAATTTCTCCGGTGACAAACGTGACATGCAAAGCTTGTAGGGTGACTGTAGTGAAATGGACCTCCACCTTCAGTAGCACAAGCCGCTCACCTCTACAGATGGACCCCTGAGTGAATCAGTCAGGTCAAATCAGCAGTTCCCTGACAGGGATAAAAGCAGGAGATGATGTATACAAAACTCGATCAGGCTTCAGCAACAGATACTCTTGCAGTTATGACATGTAAAAAATATAAAGGAGATCTAGTGCTCTCTGTATATCACTAAAAGTTTTATTCCAAGATAAGTAAAAGCACTTACAAGCATAGCACTGTACCCCAGCGCGAAGGACAACAGCGTGTGTAAGGATAGATGATCCACATCGGATAGACGAACAGAGCGCGGGTGACGTCACAATCCAGTCACGTGGATAATGCCGTACGCGTTACGTCCCTAAAGGGGGTGGGACTTCCTCAGCGGCGACGGCTGGAAGTGACAGCACCTGCTTAAATGCATATCTGGGATTAGGGATAACCAATCAACACCAATGCGTACCTCTCTCCATGACAACGCAGGGAGGGATACTTGGCGGCGCAATATATCAACAGGAACCGCTGCAAAAATGTTTCACTGCGGGGTCCTGTTATAAAATGCCTTTTTATAGATGGCCCTATTAAGTCTAAAAAAGCTAGAACACATATAAAATAGAAATTAAAATTAATATTTGACATCCCGCGCTCAGGACGAATATCCTAGGATCATCCATATTCCATAATACAGGTAATGTATTAAAAATACATAAATGAATAAAAACAACACGTCAGTCCCTAAAATCAAACACTCGAACAAAATCAGAAAAATTCAAATAAAATCAAAAATAAAATATAAAAAAATAATAAATAATAAAAAAAACAGAAAAATTAATAAAGAAATTAATAAATCAACTACTAACGATCTGAGATAAAGCAATTAATGTCAAAGTCGACGTTCAGGCCCCCAGAAATGAGAACCTTGGTCTCATGAATCCAATGGGATTCTCTGCGACTGAGTTGACGTAGGAAATTGCCCCCCCTCCAATGTTTATTTACTCTCTCAATACCCCAGAAGCTCAATCCCCTGGGATACTGGCAAAGAATATAAAATAGATCAACTTATTACTTGCACAACAGTAGGGGCTGTGTACATGCTCCAATGTGAGTGTGGCCTTCAATACATAGGAAGGACTTCCCGCCCCCTACATGTACGCTTAGGAGAACATGTCAACAATATTAAGAAGGGATTAAAAACACATGTCTCCAAACATTTCAAGTTAGTGCATGGTCAAAACCCCAGGGGATTGAGCTTCTGGGGTATTGAGAGAGTAAATAAACATTGGAGGGGGGGGCAATTTCCTACGTCAACTCAGTCGCAGAGAATCCCATTGGATTCATGAGACCAAGGTTCTCATTCCTGGGGGCCTGAACGTCGACTTTGACATTAATTGCTTTATCTCAGATCGTTAGTAGTTGATTTATTAATTTCTTTATTCATTTTTCTGGTTTTTTTATCATTTGTTAATTTTTTATATTATATTTTTGATTTTTGATTTTATTTGAATTTTTCTGATTTTGTTCGAGTGTTTGATTTTAGGGACTGACATGTTGTTTTTATTCATTTATGTATTTTTAATACATTATCTGTATTATGGAATATGGATGATCCTAGGATATTCGTCCTGAGCGCGGGATGTCAAATATTAATTTTAATTTCTATTTTATATGTGTTCTAGCTTTTTTAGACTTAATAGGGCCATCTATAAAAAGGCATTTATAACAGGACCCCGCAGTGAAACATTTTCGCAGCGGTTCCTGTTGATATATTGAGCCGCCAAGTTTCCCTCCCTGCGTTGTTATGGAGAGAGGTACGCATTGGTGTTGATTGGTTATCCCTAATCCCAGATATGCATTTAAGCAGGTGCTGTCACGTCCAGCCGTCGCCGCTGAGGAAGTCCCGCCCCCTTTAGGGACATAACGCGTACGGCATTATCCACGTGACTGGATCGTGACGTCACCCGCGCTCCGTTCGTCTATCCGATGTGGATCATCTATCCTTACACACGCTGTTGTCCTTCGCACTGGGGTACAGTGCTATGCTTGTAAGTGCTTTTACTTATCTTGGAATAAAACTTTTAGTGATATACAGAGAGCACTAGATCTCCTTTATATTTTTTACATGTCATAACTGCAAGAGTATCTGTTGCTGAAGCCTGATCGAGTTTTGTATACATCATCTCCTGCTTTTATCCCTGTGAGGGAACTGCTGATTTGACCTGACTGATTCACTCAGGGGTCCATCTGTAGAGGTGAGCAGCTTGTGCTACTGAAGGTGGAGGTCCATTTCACTACAGTCACCCTACAAGCTTTGCATGTCACGTTTGTCACCTATAAATATGGAATAGACTCCCTCAGGAACTAGTTCTGGCCAACTCAGTAGATCAATTGCTTACCAGGCCTTTTCTGGAACTTTTTGTTCTGACATGCACTGTGAGCTGTAGGTGTAGAACCATCTCAAGGATGATCAGAAGAAATGGACAGCACCTGAGTTAAACATATGAGTGTCACAGCAAAGGGTATGAATACTTAGGACCATGTGATATTTCAGTTTTTCTTTTTTAATAAATCTGCAAAAATGTCAACAATTCTGTGTTTTTCTGTCAACATGGGGTGCTGTGTGTACATTGAGGAAAAAAAATGAACTTAAATGATTTTAGCAAATGGCTGCAATATAACAAAGAGTGAAAAATTTAAGGGGGTTTGAATAATTTCTGTCCCCACTGTATTTCACCCCCTCGATCACCCCCCCCCCCAGTTAACCCCTTCACCCCCTGTCACTGTGTCACCCAGTGCTGTGTTCATATTTTTTTTTTATCACTGTACTGGTGTCATTAGTAACACTAATCAGTGTTAGGGTAATTAGTATTAAGCCCAGATAGGTCTAGGGACCCCCCCATCCCCCCTTAATAAAGATTTAACCCCTTGATAACCCCCTGTCACCATTGATCACTGTATAAGTATCACGGTTGATGCTGGTTAGCTAGATATTTTTTTATAGCATCAGGGCACCCGCCATATATTACCCAATAAAGGTTTAACCTCCTGATCACCCGGCGGGTGACATCAGTTAGGTTTTAGCGTCAGTCAAGGTCTGCATCGCCCCAGGCAGCGTCAGATTAGTGCCAGTAGCGCTAACACCCATGCACGCACCATACACCTCCCTTAGTAGTATAGTGTCTGAACGGATCAATATCTGATCTGATCAGATCTATAATAGCGTCCCCAGCAGTTCAGGGTTCCCAAAAACACAGCGTTAGTGAGATCAGCCCAGATACCTGTTAGCACCTACGTTTAGCCCCTCTGCCCAGCCCACTCAAGTGCAGTATCAGTCGATCACTGTCACTTACAAAAACACAACAAACATAACTGCAGCTTTCGCAGAGTCAGGCCTGATCCCTGCGAACGCTAACAGTTTTTTTGGTAGCGTTTGAATCAGCCGCTGACAGTCAGGTGCTTTTTTTCCTGTGAGTCTCACTAGTGTACCAGTAAATTTAGAGACCAAAATGTCAAATCGAAGGTACACTAGTGAAGAGGCCTACACGTTTCTAAGCATGACAGATAGTGAAGAGGATGTCACTCATCTGTCAGATTCAAGCTCAGAATACGAACCAGTAGACAGCAGTGGCACCCTGACAGATAGCTCTGATGATGGAGTTGTAGTCCCTGCCAAGGTCAGGCGTACCAGACCCCGTTCTTTTGCTGTCATTGAGGTGCAAGTGGCCTAGTACATCCTAGTCGTACATCCAGCACTGCAGTTTCATGTGGTGACGTGGCAAGTCCCATAAGTGCAGTTCAAGCTGGTGAGGTGGCTAGCACGAGTAGAGTCCCGCAGCCACCAAGAAGACAAAGACAGGCCCGTCAAGCCCATAGTGCCCTTCCTGATGCATTTGCTAATCCTAATTGCAGCATCCACTTCTGCAGCACCTGTACTTCCCCCATTCACTGGCCAACCCGGAATTCAGGTGGAAACAGTTGACTTTAAGTAACTTGATTTTTATTCGCTGTTTTTCATCGAAGATCTCTATAGATCTATTGTGGACCAAAGCAATTTATATGCTGGTCAATTCATTGCCGCCAATCCCCAGCTGACCCTTGCCAAAGATTGGAGACCAATTATGGCTTCCGAATTTAAGACCTTTCTGGGCCTATCCCTCCTCATGGGCATAACTAAAAAGTGTGAGTTGCGGTCATATTGGTCCACTGACCCAATTCACCATATGCCCATGTTCTCTGCCTCCATGACCAGGACACGATACTTTTTTTGGGGGGACTTGGTGTCATCCTTATTCAGAAAGGGGTACCACCTAAATGTGGACAATTATTACACGAGCGTGCCACTTTTTAGTCATTTGTTTGATCACGGAATTGGTGCATGTGGCACCGTGCGATCTAATCTAAAGGAACAGTTTGAAAGTAAAACAAAAAAGTGAAATAAATGAAAAAAAAAAAAGAAAAGCACCCCTGTCCTCAAGCAATGGTGAATGCAAGCATCGGTCTGGTGTCATATGTAAACAGCAATTGCACAATGCATGTGAGGTATCACCGTGAAGGTCAGATCAAGGGCGGTAATTTTAGCAGTAGACCTCCTCTGTAAATCTAAAGTGGTAACCTGTAAAGGTTTTTAAATGCTTTTAAAAAGGAATGTAGTTTGTCGCCGCTGCACGTTTGTGTGCAATTTTAAAGCATGATGTGTTTGGTATCCATGTACTCTGCATGTACTTGGCATAAGATCATCTTTTTTATTTCATCAAATATTTGGGCAATATAGTGTGTTTTAGTGCATTCAAATTTAAAAAAAGTGTTTTTTTTCCAAAAAAAATGAGTTTGAAAAATCGCTGTGCAAATACTGTGAGAAAAAAAAAGTTGCAACACCCACCATTTTAATCTGTAGGGCCTTTTCTTTAAAATAGATATATATAATGTTTGGAGGTTCAAAGTAAGTTTCAGAAAGGGCTTTGTCTTCAAGTGGTTAGAAGAGTGGGTGATGTGTGACATAAGCTTCTAAATGTTGTGCATAAAATGCCAGGACAGTTCAAAACCCCCCAAATGACCCCTTTTTTGAAAGTAGACACGCCAAGCTATTTGCTGATAGGCATGTTGAGTCCATGGAATATTTTATATTTTGCCACAAGTTTTGGGAAAATTACCAACTTTTTTTTTTTTTTTTTTTTGCACAAAGTAGAAAATATCTTTTTTTCAAAATTTTCGGTCTTTTTCTGTTTATATCGCAAAAAACACCATCAAAAGAAATCTCTATTTGTGGGAAAAAAAGCACACAAATTTTGTTTGGGTACAGCATTGCATGACCGGGAAATTACCAGTTAAGTTAAAGCAGCGCAGTGCCAAATTGTAAAAAGGGCTCTGGTCATTGAGCAGCCAAATCCTCCGGGGCTGAAGTGGCTAAAGTAGTATTTTTTGCTACAATATTACTTCGAACCCCCAAACATTATACATTTTTATTGTTTTAGCAGAGATCCTAGAAAATAAAATGGCGATTGTTGCAATAGTCACACAGTATTTGTGCAGCAGTCTTTCAAACGCAATTTTAAAAAAAAAATATATATATATACACCTTAATGAATTTCAAATAAAATAAAACACAATAGTTACCCCAATTTTTTGTATAATGTAAACGATGATGTTAAATAGATACACAACATGTTGTGCTTTAAAATTGCGTTTGCTCGTGGAACAGGGACATACTATGGTACTTAAAAATCTCCATAGGCGATGATTTAAACATTTTACAGGTTGCTCTAACAATCGTGGCGATACCTCACATGTGTGGTTTTAACACGGTTTACGTATGTGGGCGCGACTTACATATGCATTTTATTATTTATTTTACTTTCATTTTTTTATTTTTACACTGTCCCTTTATTTTTTTTGATTACTTTTATTCCCATTACAAGGAATGTAAACATCTCTGTAATAGAAATAAGGATGACAGGCCCTCTTTATTGAGAGATATGGGGTCAAACAGACCCCCGAGCTCTCATTTACCTTTTTTTAAAAATTTTTTGTTTTTGCATTCTAACTTTAAAAACCAAAAAAATTATTTCTTTTAGGCCCGAGAACCGGAAGCGATGTCAGGTGTCGCTCCGTTCCTCCAAGGGCATATAGAGCAGTGGCAGCTATCCTGGCCTCACTCGACTTCCTGCCCAGCAAACAGCTGCATCAAATCACTTCTGGGCTTTACCGATGGCTCCGGTAAGCCTCGAAACGGCCAGGAAGCGACAGGAGGGGTATTCTAAAAGTGATCCTACCCACGGGACCACTTTTATCTAACACAGAACAGGCCATAGTAAAAAACGATACCGGGGTTATGGCTAGCTGCTGCCATAACCCCGGTATTAAACGTCAAAATAACATATTTTTACTGTGGGCAAGTAGACAAGTGTTTTTTTTATATATATATATTTTTATTGAAATTTGCGTCATAGAAATTTACATAAGAAAGAAAAAAAAACACAATTAGCAGCATGGAAATGTACGATAAAGCCCATTAGTGCCCTAAGTATATTTATTTTAATGTAAATTAACATAGGTTACCGTGAAAAATATTAAGAACAATTTACAGGTGCACGTTAGTGATTGAGCAATAATTATCATAATTAAATATAAAAAAAAGAAAGGGGAAAAAGTGGCGACTTGGGCCTGTTGACAGAGCGTCCAATAATATATAAGGACAAATTGGTTTTATGGTCACATGGAAGAGTTTTAGGATAATAAGGTTGCAAAATCAGGTTGTTCCATAAAAAATATCCAGGGGAGCCATGCATCTTGAAAATGAGAGTACCGGTCGTGCAACTGTGCCGATAATTCTTCCATTATCAAAACCTTGTTTAATTCAGTTATCCAATCTATTATTGAAGGAGTGTGTTGAGATTTCCAATGTCTCGGAATTATCAACCTGGCAGCCACTAAAAAGAAAAGGAAAATCCCCTTCTTAACTTTTGAGGCAGATTCTGGGAACATAGATAGCAGTGCTATTTGGGGAGTTTGGGGCATTGTCTCTGAGGCAAAGGTACTATATATTTTAAAAACATTGTCCCAAAATGTGTGCAAGGCAGGGCAATTCCTCCATATATGTTGCATAGTGTCTACATTAGATAGGCATCGCCAACATTGGTCTGATGTATTTGGGAATATTTTATGTAATATCCATGTAATATCCAAGGGCAGCGATACCATCTTGTAATAACTTTATAATTTTGTTCCTGTATTTTACTTGCAACAGAAGATTTATGGGTCCACGTACAGGATTTACAAACTTCTTCCTCCGTAAAAGCAAATCCTAGCTCCCTTTCTTATTCCACAAAGTAACAAGGTTTGTCAGAAAAAATCGTATGCCGCGTACACATGGCTGGACTTGCCCACGGACTAAACTCCGTCAGCATTTCCGACGGAAAGATTTAGAATATGTTCTATATCTGAGTCCGTTGGAAATGTCGGCAGAAAAAGTCAGATGGGGTATACACACGGTCGGAATGTCCGACCGAAAGCTCCCATCGGACTTTTTCTGTTGGGAAGTCCAGCCGTGTGTACGCAGCATTAGTTAGAAAAAAGAGTTATAAAGGAGAGAAACCGTATGGGTAGGGGGGTCAGGTTGTGTACATAGAGAGATTCAAAAACAGTAAAGGGGACAATGAATGTCCAAAATATAAAGATAAGGCGAAAGAGGGCACCCTCGACGATTTCCGTTATTGATATAAATGGGGTCAGAAAAGATGCCGTTGACTCCAACCCTAACCAGAGGTGAGTCATATAGGGCCATAATTTCAGTTAGTAAGCTCGGGGGACAGGCAAAAATGAAGTCCCAGGATAGGCGGTCAAACGCCCTCCCAGCATCTACCACTAAGAGGCAAGAAGGGAGATGTTTTTTCTTTGCGTAGTCTAATGCGTACACACGATCGTACATTCCGACAACAAAATCCATGTTTTTTTTCGACGAATGTTGGCTCAAACTTGTCTTGCATACACATGGTCACACAAAGTTGGTCGGAAATTGCAAACGTCAAGAACGCAGTGACGTATGACGGCACTAGAAAAGGGAAGTTCAATACCAAGTGCGCCACCCTTTGGGCTCCTTCTGCTAATCTCATGTTAGTAGAAGTTTGGTGAGAGACGATTCGCGCTTTTCAGCCTTGTGCTTTTCAGATCGTTATTACTGCTCTTCAGTTTGTGCTTGTGGGTTCGTGTCTGTTCTTCAGTGCGTGTAGTCAGTTTGCATTTGTTTGTCAGTGCGTATTATTATTATTATAGTACGTATTCGATTTTCAGTGCGTTCTTGTCTGCTCGTTTCTGATTTTCAGCTCGCTCTTCTCAGGCCTTTCTGTTTTTCATTGCTTTCTGTTAGTTCGTTCTGACCAGCTGACCGTTTTGAAGCCATGTTGCGGTTACGTACTCGTAGTAGAGTTCATGCTGTTCGGGGGCTTGGTGTTGTGGTTCTTGCTTTGACCCAAGCCTAGTTCATGAACAGGGTGGGGAGGAGTTCATGGACGAAGAATTGGTTGCTCCAGCGTGACCTATTCTCTCATATGCCTTTGTTGCGGGAGATCTGTGAGAATAATCCTGATGATTTCAGGAATTATCTCCGGATGACAGACCTCGTTTTTCACCGTTTGTTGGCTTTGCTGTCCCCTTATATTAGCAGGCAGGACACCAGCATGCAGCAAGCCATCACTCCCGAGCAGAGGCTAGTCGGTACGTTGCGGTATTTGGAGACAGGGAGAAGTCTGCAGGACATCAAGTTCTCAAGAGGCATCTCCCCCCAGGCTCTGGGGATTATTATTCCAGAGACCTGTTCTGCCATCATTCAGGCCCTGCAGAAGGACTATATTAAGGTTATTAAGATTTCTCCCTTAACATCACATTATATGTGCTTCATGTTTGCTAATGTATTGTATTTCTTTCATCATTCCCTAATTACAATGATTGTAATATGCTGTGAATGTCCTCTTTGTCCTCATGCATGCTTGAAGCTTTTAAACTTCTTTTTTGTCCTTCATGCATATTTGCCTTCACTAACCTCCCCAGCATGCTATCCTGGGCCCATACACACCTAGTCTAGTCACTTAACAATGTATTTTAGCAGCTCCATAGTAGTGCTTTACCCTAAACACCCCCCTAAAATGTGTACAAATGGTATTTGTGTCCTTAAATTCATGCAGAGTGCCAGAGGCTTTTTTTGGGGGTCCCAAAATCATTTGGAACCCTCCCTCCCCCCAACCGCTAAGTCAACCGATACCAATCCTCTATCTGCTGACTTTGCCAAACCCATACACACTATACCTACCTCTTTTGTGGTCAGATTTCTGTATGAATTGTCCAAAGCATGTAATGAAAGGGCCTGCCTGAATACTTTCAAATGGTACTGTTTAAAGTTTTGTTCTCCTATTATCTTGATTGCATAATGTAAAAAAAGTGCTTCAATTTGTACAGTGTGTATTTATATTTTTGTATCATGACACTTCTTACCTGTCCAGTGGGCTGCCAATAGTGTAAGTTTGAAGGGGCTGGCCAAAGTAAGACACATTATTTATGCATTCAGCACTCAATGAAGTGGAGAGGGTTACCTGTCCAAAACATCTCCCCCCCCTAAAATTTTTACAATGGGCCATCAGAGGGGGTGAGGCATCTGATAAGTGGACCTTCTATTTTTGTCTTTAAATACTCCTTCAAATAAATGTTAGTACTGATTTTGGCCAAGAATGTTTGTGTCTAATCTGCTTGCAATGTTTATGTGCAAAATTACAATTTTTTTTTTCTTGTTTCACTCCACAGTTTCCTTCAATGCCACAGGAATGGCAGACTGTGGCATCCCAGTTTGCCCAGCGGTGGGACTTTCCCAACTGCAGAGGGGCAATAGATGGGAAGCACGTCCACATTGTCCCACCCCCCAGCTCAGGGTCATACTATAACTGTAAGGGGTTTAATAGTATTGTGATGTTGGCGGTGGTGTCGGTGACATATGAGTTCCTGTATGTGGACGTGGGGAAGAATGGCCGGATGTCGGATGGTGGAGTCATCACCCAGACCGAATTTTACAGACGGCTCCAGAATGGTGGCTTGGGATTTCCACCTGCTGAAGAGAACGTGAAAGGACTCCCGTTTGTCTTTGTCACTGATGAAGCATTTGGTTTGGGATAACACTTGATGCGGCCGTTCCCCATGAGGACCCTCAGCCCGGAGCAGAGGGTTTTTAACAACCGGCTGACCAGAGACAGAAGAGTGGTGGAAAATTCCTTTGGAATAATGGCCAGCCGGTTCCGCCTATTCCTTACTGCATGGTGGAATATAAAATCAATCATATCGTTATGGCATGCTGCATATTGCATAACTTTTTAAGAAAAAATGCATTGAACTACGTGGCCTCAGTTGGGACTGAGGCCAACTTATTACCGAAAACAACAACCCTGACGGCTCTTGAAGCTGGCCGTCCTGGCTTGCCCCCCCCAAAGCACCCGTGAAGTTTGTAAAAAGTTTGTGAAAAGTATCTAGAGTACTTTGCGGCTAGGGGGGCCATTGATATGCCACAAAATGTTGTTAATGTATGTAATGCATTACTGATAAAAATATTCATTTTCAGCACCATGACTGAAATTTGTGGAGTCACGAAAATGGCGTGATTGTGGCAAATTATAAAGCACTGTGGGAGTTATTTAGAAAAGGAAATTCCACTGCAAAAGTGCACTTGAAACTGCACTTGTAGTGCAAAGTGCATTTGCCTTTAGTAAATAACCCCCATTGTCACTGTAAACACCAACTTACTACAAAAATTGCTATTGAGCATTGAAAGAAGAAGCCACAGATTGTTGAGTAGAAAACATTTTACTCAAAGCACATTCACATGTGCGTTAGAAAAGGGTTTTTGAACAAACCAACATCTTTGGTGTATAACCTTTTTTTTCACATTAGAAATATCCTTTTTTTGGTTAAATGGGCATGTTTCAAACCATTACATACATAACTCAGGAACTTACAAAGTTCAACTTAGATAAAATGAAGGCAATATCAGAAATTAGTATGTCCAAACTGTGTTGATATTGCCTTCATCAGATGGGGTGATGTCACCCCTGTAAAAGCCAAATTTTGAAGATGCACACAAATTGTGATTCAAACTGGGGATTTCCCTCCTGATCCCATGCCTAATGTCAGCATGTGCTAGCTCCCATCATGGGGGATCAATGGACGTGTTTTGGGGGTGCAACCCCTTCCTCTCACCTACTTGAGTTGCGAGGAAGGGGTTGAACCCACCAAAAGTGTACATTGACATCCTGTGATGGCAGATAGCACATGTTGACACACCGTGTGCATCTTCAAAATTTGGCTTTTAAAATACTTTAAAACTTGTTTTTAAAAGCAAAAATACACAATAAAACTGTACAATTTTTGTGTGTTTTATATTCTGCTTAAAGCATCAGTGATGTTCTTCATTTTTTGTTGAACATCATTGATGTTTTCCTTTATATTTTCTAAATCACGGTTGCACCCCATTATCTCCCCGATGACGATCTGGGCACTTTCACTTGTGAAATGAGATTCTTCTTCCACAACATCCACATCACCTAAAATAAAAAAACATGCCATGTATTATAAATATGCAGGCATACATCTATTACCTGAAGCTGTGGTCTCAGACACTCACCTGTTGTGGTGACTATTTCGGCCACTTCATAAACCTTTCCTTCCTCACCCTTTTCTTGTGGTTTTGGGATTTCCCCTTCTTTAGGAGGTGTGGGGTTCCTGGTGTTCTCCGATGTCCTGAGTCTTTTCTCCCCTATGTGAATAAAAAAAAGGTATACTTAGCACACAGATATTTGATGGCAGAAATAGGTATATGAAACATTGCTTGGAAGTTTCGTACAATTGTCTGTTTTGGCAGAGTTCCAAGCTGAAGAAATTTTTATTTCCTTTCTAAAGCTGGAATACTTACCTTTTTTGTACAATTTTCACACATGAGACACCCCTAGTATCCACTGAAGCACCTGTGTGTAACACCCTACAAAGTTTGTTCTGGTGTCCCACACTGGTGCTCCTGTGTCCAGATGTGTAAACAGCTGCTGAGTGTCCTCTCCTTACACCGAATCAAGTTTCCATTTCATTCTAGTTACAAACCAGTCTAGACAACAAACTTCTTTTAATACAAATAGGCCTGAAAAAATGTAACCTGTATTTGCCAAAAACATCTTATAGGTGGGCGAACGAACGATGTTTCCTACGACCGATTACTGTGCCCATGAACATGAAAGTTGACATTTTAAACTGTACAACAGTAAAGAAAAGCACATGGAGCAGCATGCAAGTAATAATAATAATAATAATAATAGGAACACACGACAACTACTTACTTTTTTGTTGAACTCTCTCAATCTTTCTATGCTGATCCTGCTCCCTCAGTTTCAGGTCTGACCAGCGTTTCCTCAATTGATCCTTGGATCGTCGTACCCCAAAATTCCTGTGCAGACTTTTCATAACTTTAGCCATGATCTTGGCCTTTCTGACATTTGGGTTTGGGTAAGGTTCATGCTTCCCATCATAGTCGGCCCTCTTCAAGATGTCCACCATCTCCACCATCTCTATAAAGGACATATCTGAGGCCTTAAATCTCCTCTGGGATTGGGACGTTTGTGGCTCCGGGCTTTCGTCGTTGCTGCTCTCCTCTGCATGCACTTGCTCTTTTGCCGCCATGTGCTCTCCCACTGCGCCAAAAGACAAGGGGCGGGGAATAGACTAAAAAGAATGTCAGGGACGGGCGGAGTTTCATGCATGCGTAGTGTATATAAAGCGTAACACGCGTGCGTCGTACGATCTGTGAGAGAAGGAAGGAGTATCGGAAGCGCCGATCGTTAGAACAAAGGTACAATTTTAACTTGGTACATCAGTGGCCTATACTGCTTATAGATTGAGGCCTATATTGGGTCAAGATTATGAGAGTTTCACCTGACATTAGGGTTTGTCTTGTGTTGTGTCTTGCAGAGAAAATGGATCCCTTCAATGATAGGAAATTTCTATCAATATTCATTGATATGTTCAGGGAGTTGCCCTGTCTTTGGCAGGTGAACCACCCATTTTTTTATAACCAAACAAAGAGGCAGGCAGCGCTGGAGAAACTGCTTGAATTTGTGAAGCCGATGATCCCCACGGCAGACATCAAGTATTTAAAGTCCAAAATTGGTGGCATGAGGAGTACTTATCTTAGGGAGCGCAAGAAGGTCCAGGATTCCCTGAGATCAGGAGCAGCAGATGACATTTATGTCCCCAGGCTGTGGTACTATGACAGACTGCATTTTCTGTCAGACCAGAGTGAACCCAGGCCAGCACTCTCCAGTCTTCATTCAAGGCTTCCTTCCCCCCCAGCTGAGGCTTCCGACGACCAATCTGGGCCTTCCAGGCAGCAACATGTGGAGGAGCCCAGCTTGAGTCAGGTATAGCATTCTTAAAAATATTTCTGGTTGTCAAATTAATGATGTTAAATAGATGTTATTTTTGATCACTAATTTATGATTTCACAAAGTGTTTTACATATCAATAGACAGTAGTAGACAAAAAAGATTGTAACAAGAATGAAAAATGCTGGGGTCAGAATCATAGTCGTTTCTATTTATTAACATTCAATTTGCAACAGCCATGATCTGAAAATTGTGTGTGATTGCTGAACAAAAAAATAAACTATGTCCCTTTTTCATACACAGGAAAGCCTCAGCCAGGCAGTGGCAGCCAGGAGGTGGCTGGGCCCAGTAGCCTGCCCGAATCCCAGGTCCGTCACCTCCGCATTCCAACAAAAAGTCCCAAGAAGAGGAGTAACCTGGAGGAGGTTGCAATTGGCCTATTTCGGAAGGGTACTGCAGCTCTCAGAAACCCCCCAATAATCAAGAGAAATATGCCTACATGGCAAAATGCAGGAAATGGAGGAGGGCCCACGCCTCTTATGTGAGTATCTGATCTTACAAGCCCTAAATAGGGGTTGAGGGGCAATCTAACAAACCAAAGCCACGTTTATGAGTTCAACCATGGTCCTCCTCCTCCTTATCCACCTCCTCCATCTCCTGCCACAACTACAACACCAAAGCCACAGCCTGAAAGGAAACCTGGAAGGAAGTGTGTAAGGAAGACAGGAAAGTGATGGCCTGGGTTCAGTCTAGTCTGACAAAAGACGCAGGCTGTTGTATGACCACAGCCTGGGGACATATATGTCATCTGCTGCTGTTCCTGATCTCTTGTAGTCCTGGACCGGATTGTGCTCACTATTATAAGGACTCCTCAGGCCACCAATTTTGGCTGTAAAATAATTGATGTCTGCCCTGGGGTACAAAGGCTTCGCAAATTTCACAAGTTTCTCCACCGTTGCCTTCCTCTTTATTTTGTTATGACCCAGAATAAATGGATATTTTTTTTCTGAAATAATTGCCTTTTTTATTTCAAAAAGGACAGTTTGTTTGTGAGTAGGCAGGTACATTTCAAAAATACAATGTCAAATTAACAAGGGACACCATAAAATAATTCAAGATCATAATGGTGTTGTGGTAACTTGACACACAAAACGAGAAAAAATATTATGGAGATCACTATAAAAAAAAATAGGAGATCTTGATAAAAAAGAAAAAAATATATAAACAAAAATTAGAAACATTATTATGGAGGTCTGACGAAAATAAATAAATAATATGATTCAGGAGATCACGAGAAATAATAAAGAAATCAGTTTGTCAGAACTCTGTGTGAATATGAGCAGCAAAACAACTTCATTATTCTAGCATTATAAAGAAGAAAATGCTCTGCATTAAAATATTTTAAAAATTGCAGCGTGACGAATGTGCTATCTCCATTACGAACGCTAGTTTTACCAGACCGATCGCTTCCATCTCATAATTTATTCTGAGCATGCGTGGCACTTTGTGCGTCGGAATTGTGTACACAAGGTCGGAATTGTGTACACACGATCGGAATTTAGGAGAACAGATTTTGTTGTCAGAAAATTTGAGATCCAGATCTCAAATTTTATGTGTCGGAAAATCCAATGGATAAAGTCCGATGGAGCCTACACACGGTCGGAATTTCCGACAACAAGCTCCGTTCGCACATTTGCCATCGGAATGTCTGACCGTGTGTACGGGGCATAAGAGGGTAATCGTTTCGATAGAGTTATCCCTTGTTTCTCTGCTAGGGACAAACCCTACTTGGTCCAAATGGCAAGTGGTTTAACAATGAGCTGGATGCATTCCTAAATGCACAAAATATAACTGGATATTAACATTTATTGGTAATAGCACCAGAGATTGTTGATCCAGGGAATATCCAATTGCCTTCTGAGGAGCAAATTTGACCATGCTTAGAGGTTGTTTGCCTTCTGCTGGATGAACTGTGGGTATATATATAGAGGTTTTATATTTATTTATTCTATTTTTTTTTTTTTTAGTTTAACTAGCACGTGTGTGTATTTTTTCAACCTGATTAACTATATAAACATGGTCTCTATAACAGGCAGTGCAATTGGACTGTGGTGTGCGTGTTGAGATGTGAATATTATAGTATAGTTTTGCATTGTACAATGAGTGATTATAGCTTCACATTGTGTTGTATATTTTGGAATATTGGTTCTTCATTGTATGTATAAATTTTGCTGTATATTTTAGAATGGAAAATCCCTTTTGGTAGTGGTTATATATAGATAATTCAGTGTAGTTTTCATTGTAAACAAGGTAATCAATTTTGTTTCGTATAAAGGGGCTCACAAATATGCCTAGATCAGCATATGCATCAAGTACAGCTTATATTAGTGATACATCTGGAACACACTGTTAAATGAAGATATCAATTTTATCCATTGCATTCCTTAAGATGTTAAAAACCCTTGTAAAGTATCTAACCAAAAGTAAACAGCGCAATGCACTAAAATAGGAGGAGGACACTGGTAAAAATAGATACATTTACCTTAACTAGATGGTGTCTGCAATCTGGCTATTAATATTTTCAAGTACTCTGGGGTTGATTTACTTAGGGCAAATAGACATGTGCAGAACGGAAAAATGTATTTTGTTTCGTTTCGGATAGATTTGTTATGTTACTAATTTTGTTTTATTGATTCGTTGATGAATTCGTTTAGCTTTGTTAAATTTAGTTTATTAATTTCCCTGCCCCAAAGCACACCCCCCCTCCCCATGTTGAGGGTATGTGGCCTGGCATGGCTTCCTTGCCCCCTCCGGCCCCCCCTTCCTGGCCTGCCGGGCTGCATGCTCAGATAAGGGTCTGGTATGGATTTTGGGGGGGACCCCTTCTGTTTTATTATGAGTTTTCTAATGAGAAAATAGGTAAGTGTGGCGCTAAACAATACATGTGCGTTATTGGGTGAAACCTGACAGAATAGATGTCTGAAAGGAGAAAAAAACAATAAAGTGTATTTAATGAGACACAAATATAATCGTGTATAGACTGATATCTAGACGTTGAAGTCAAAAAATCAATGACACAAGAGTGATGATAAAAATAATATAAGTGTTAAACCAATAAACACTAAAAGGACCCTATATAGACTGGTAGTGACACTAGTAGGATCGGGTCACCGTGAAATAGTGGTGAACTCATGAAAAAAATATTTTAAACTCGCAAGGATCTCTTAAGGGTACGGTAACACAAATATATGATAAACATAAAGTGAAAGAGTGAAAGTGAAGATGATGCATCACAATAACGGCATGAGCTGCTAACAAAACTAAAAGTCCAATCTGGATGGATAAATGGCTAACATAGCTAGAAGTCCAACATAAATGAATAGGTAGACATCTAGGAATGTAGCAGGAAGGTCAGCAGCAACCGAAACCTAATGGTATGAGGCCCTTAGATCCAGGGATGGCATCCACAAGGTAAGGTATCCAACATATGTGAGAAGGGGATAGGCAAGAATACCCTTACCGGCAATGGTGGACTCCACAGCCAGCGGCTTAGGAGTCAGACAAGCTTAAGATGAGGATAAGAGATGTTTTCCACAGCAGCTGGAGATGGTGGAGAAAACTGCGGCACTCACCAACCAAACCTCTCTGGTTTCAGAAACTCCCGATATCCCAGGGTGCAAGTGGGGAACTGTTTACAAAGATGTTACCTCCATGGAGTTGGAAAAGGTCCTCAAGAAAAATGGGATCAAAAAAGAAGACTTCCCCATAGTGTAAATAAGCTTTTTGAGGAGCTTTATTTAAAATTACAACAATAAAATACACCCTGACCCAAAAATTAGAGTCAGGTATAGAGCAATAAAAAGCGCTTAGATCAAAGATAGTGGCAAGACAGGCATAAACACCCGCCGCGTTTCGTCCGATGGGACTTCAACTGGAGTACATGACTGTCTGCCACACAAGCCTGTATATATATATGTAAAACCTATAATTACTGAATCCTAGCAGCTGTTTGCGCCATGTACGCCGCCACTTCCGGGTCGCTCGGAGAATGGCGTCAGCATAGGTGTTAAGCCAATCACAAGGGCTATAGGTATGGCTCTTAGCCAAGCCTCAATATGGTATATCCAATAGGAATGTAGTGTGGACGGCGTCACCTCTCACGTTCCACATTCAGGAGCAGGTGACGCCCGTCCACCAATTAAATCCCGGGGCCGGGGAACGACGCACCCAGCGGGACACATCAGATCCCATGACCAATCATGGCCAGAGTGGGAGAGGTGCACGGCGTCCAGTAGGAGACCGCGCTGAAGACGTGTGACGTCAATCCGGTCAAAGCCGGAAATGACTAAGGGACTGTGGAACGCATATGCGGATCAAGCCTCACTGTGGTGAGGCTGATGGATGTAAACACAATACATACTGCGGCCTGGAACGCAAATGCGATCCAACCCTCTTAGTGGGGGGGGGGGTAAGTGCCATACACAATGGAAAGGAAGCTAACCATGGCGCAAGCATTGCTAAAGAAATGATGTTTATAATGTATTACAATCCAGACAAAACTAAGAGAGTTTATAAAACATTAACAGAAAAAATCTAGAAAATGGTTAAAAATAATGGATATTAATATACACATATTTGTAAGTAATAACGGTATCCATATTTAAGACTGAATAGTAAATATTAATAAGCACATATTATAACAGTAGCCCTATCGAAGGTTATAATAGGACAGGGGTATATGGACATATAATGTAGAAACTACCTGTACCCAAAAAATAAAGTGAATAATGGTCAATTTAAAGGGTCATAATTAATTAGGTAGTATGGGAAGAAAACTCATAACAGTATTCTACAGTACAGTGTTTACCCATCATTTATGTTTAATTTACTTATTTAATCGTATTATTAAATATTTTATTTTATTTTTTATTTTATTTTTTCTGGTTTCCATTTTATTTATAATGACCCATAGGTCACTAATTGATAGTTTACACATTTCTACTGTAGAATACTGTTATGAGTTTTCTTCCCATACTACCTAATTAATTATGACCCTTTAAATAGACCATTATTCACTTTATTTTTTGGGTACAGGTAGTTTCTACATTATATGTCCATATACCCCTGTCCTATTATAACCTTCGATAGGGCTACTGTTATAATATGTGCTTATTAATATTTACTATTCAGTCTTAAATATGGATACCGTTATTACTTACAAATACGTTTATATTAATATCCATTATTTTTAACCATTTTCTAGATTTATTCTGTTAATGTTTTATAAACTCTCTTAGTTTTGGCTGGATTGTAATACATTATAAACATCATTTCCTTAGCAATGCTTGCGCCATGGTTAGCTTCCTTTCCATTGTGTATGGCACTTACCCCCCCCACTAAGAGGGTTGGATCGCATTTGCGTTCCAGGCCGTAGTATGTATTGTGTTTACATCCATCAGCCTCACCACAGTGAGGCTTGATCCGCATATGCGTTCCACAGTCCCTTAGTCATTTCCGGCTTTGACCGGATTGACGTCACACGTCTTCAGCGTGGTCTCCTACTGGACGCCGTGCACCTCTCCCACTCTGGCCATGATTGGTCATGGGATCTGATGTGTCCCGCTGGGTGCGTCGTTCCCCGGCCCCGGGATTTAATTGGTGGACGGGCGTCACCTGCTCCTGAATGTGGAACGTGAGAGGTGACGCCGTCCACACTACATTCCTATTGGATATACCATATTGAGGCTTGGCTAACAGCCATACCTATAGCCCTTGTGATTGGCTTAACACCTATGCTGACGCCATTCTCCGAGCGACCCGGAAGTGGCGGCGTACATGGCGCGAACAGCTGCTAGGGTTCAGTAATTATAGGTTTTACATATATATACAGGCTTGTGTGGCAGACAGTCATGTACCCCAGTTGAAGTCCCATCGGACGAAACGCGTCGGGTGTTTATGCCTGTCTTGCCACTATCTTTGATCTAAGCGCTTTTTATTGCTCTATACCTGACTCTAATTTTTGGGCCAGGGTGTATTTTATTGTTGTAATTTTAAATAAAGCTCCTCAAAAAGCTTATTTACACTATGGGGAAGTCTTCTTTTTTGATCCCATTTTTCTTGAGGACCTTTTCCAACTCCATGGAGGTAACATCTTTGTAAACAGTTCCCCACTTGCACCCTGGGATATCGGGAGTTTCTGAAACCAGAGAGGTTTGGTTGGTGAGTGCCGCAGTTTTCTCCACCATCTCCAGCTGCTGTGGAAAACATCTCTTATCCTCATCTTAAGCTTGTCTGACTCCTAAGCCGCTGGCTGTGGAGTCCACCATTGCCGGTAAGGGTATTCTTGCCTATCCCCTTCTCACATATGTTGGATACCTTACCTTGTGGATGCCATCCCTGGATCTAAGGGCCTCATACCATTAGGTTTCGGTTGCTGCTGACCTTCCTGCTACATTCCTAGATGTCTACCTATTCATTTATGTTGGACTTCTAGCTATGTTAGCCATTTATCCATCCAGATTGGACTTTTAGTTTTGTTAGCAGCTCATGCCGTTATTGTGATGCATCATCTTCACTTTCACTCTTTCACTTTATGTTTATCATATATTTGTGTTACCGTACCCTTAAGAGATCCTTGCGAGTTTAAAATATTTTTTTCATGAGTTCACCACTATTTCACGGTGACCCGATCCTACTAGTGTCACTACCAGTCTATATAGGGTCCTTTTAGTGTTTATTGGTTTAACACTTATATTGTTTTTATCATCACTCTTGTGTCACTTATTTTTTGACTTCAACGTCTAGATGTCAGTCTATACACGATTATATTTGTGTCTCATTAAATACACTTTATTGTTTTTTTCTCCTTTCAGACATCTATTCTGTCAGGTTTCACCCAATAACGCACATGTATTGTTTAGCGCCACACTTACCTATTTTCTCACTTTCGTTACAATTAGTCTGATTGTTGTGCTGGCTGCTTTTTTGCTTTGGTTGGCGCATTATTATTTATGTTTTATGAGTTTTCTAATGTCAGCATTCTTTTGTTTACATTTCAGCTATTAGCGGGGAAACCCGCTGACAGCTGATCAGTCATCGATTGTTAGGGACGCTGTGGAGAGCTTCCCAGCCCGCTTCTTACCAAACATTTGTCTGAATTTATATTCGGACCGAAACAAATTGCACATGTCTAAAGGCAAACAGACTGTGCACTTTGCAGAGCTTCGTAAATTACCAGAAGCTCTGCTGACTTCCATCATCCAATCAAATGCAAGCAAAAATGCTGGCTTTTTCACTTTCCTTGCACGTGATTGGGTATTCTTAGCAAAGTGAAGCTTTACCTCATTTACCAAGCTCTGGAGCAACACAGCTCTTGTAGAGTGCAACTGCACTTTACAAAGTGCATAGTCGATTTTCCTTTCGTAAATCAACCCCAATGTCTCAAGGTGAGAGCATTTTATTTTACATTCCAGGTCAGGTCAATCAACATGGTTTCTAACTATGTAATCACCATGACACCTACAACACAATGATATTAGTCTGGGCATCCAGGCTTCCAGGGGTTAAATTCTGTGCTGATATTTGGAAATAATAGTGGAAGGAAGGAGACAGGAATTATGTAAATTCTTATAGGAGTTTACAATTTAAATTTTTGTTGACAAATGTTTGGCAGATTTAGAAAATCATGCCTGAAAATCAAATCCATTTTATTAACTTTAATAATATAACATAACATAATAACCTAAACAGATTCTGAAACAGTATACCTGACACAAGGTACTATTACATTGTTTTAGTACAATAAATATTGTTGTGCTATGTCATAGAAAGAAAGTTTAAAAAAAAAAAAAATACAAAGATCTGACCCATCTCTAATGCCGCGTACACACGGTCGGACTTTTCGGCTACAAAAGTCCGACAGCCCGTCCGACAGACTTTCGACGGACTTTTGGCGGACTTGCAGCGGACTTGCGGCAGACTTTAACGAACGGACTTGCCTACATACGATCACACAAAAGTCCGACGGATTCGTACGTGATGACGTACACCGGACTAAAATAAGGAAGTTGATAGCCAGTAGCCAATAGCTGCCCTAGCGTGGGTTTTTGTCCTTCAGATTAGCAGATTTCTGGGTCCAGCGTAGTTACGACGTAAAGATTTGAAGCATGTTTCAAATCTAAAGTCCATCAGATTTGCGGCTGGAAAAGTCCACTGAAGGTCCGGGGAAGCCCACACACGATCGGATTGTCAGCCGACTTTGGTCCGTCGGACTTTTGTAGACGAAAAGTCCGACCGTGTGTACGCCCCATAAAAGTATACCAAAAAAGACAAGTACTTTGAATTATAAAAAAATTGAAGTAAAGACAGACAGCTCAACCTACAGTTAAATATGTAGGGGTGAAGTGCATAATTTTAACCAGTGTACATCACGACTCCAATTGTACTCCAGATCACCTGGTGTTGTCTGTAAATCCTTATAAGCCCCTGTGCGGCCCCCTGACACCAGTGCACCCCAGAACTGCCTATATCATCTAGTGACTCTAGTGTGCCCCTGATGCCCTGGTGGTTCCAAGATAATCCTTTGTCAACTAGTGACTTCTGTGACACCCTATGTCTCCACACAGCATTCAATACCCTACCGCATCATCTAGACAGCCCTTTGTCTTCTCTTAGTTAATTTGGACCCTTCTCTGCGATAGTTTGCTCGAAACATAATTCCGCCTGATGTACCCCAGTCGTCTACTGATCCTAGTGCTCTTTTTTCTCAAAGACTGAATACCCAGGGTGTCATTTAAGTTCAGGTGATTCAACATCCCAGCACTCTTTAGATTTGGATCAACTAGAGGCCACTCTCTACAGCAGCTGACCTTTGACTCCAACACAGCCTTTTTCAATGCAGTTGTCTTTCATTCCTGGGACCTCTATTCTTCACCTGCCACCTACTCCATGCTTCTCCATTAGTTGCTCTGGGTTGATAAATTTATGTAATACACACTTTGAGCTACAGCCACAGAACTGTTGAATAGACTGTGTTAAAAGGGCCTATTAGAGAAAGCATTGGTGATCCGGTAACCAACAACATTGCTGCATTTTTGGCTCTCTTTCTTAGAATCATTGATGAGCCCACTCAAGCCCCCTCTGCAGCAAGTGCCCTCCTATGCCTGCATCAAGGTTCCCTTAGAGTAGAACAGTAGGCAATTCAGTTTTGACCTCTCACAGCTGAATTCAGCTGGCATAACAGCCGGCTCCAGGTAGGGTTTATCTGATCAAATTAAAGATGAACTGAGTGGATGTAAAGTTCCAACAACTCCTAATAAACTGGTCATCCTGGCTATGCAACTAGGCATTTGCTTTCAAGAGTGTTCCCATGGGAGGTCCTGTCTGTGAAGGATTTTCTTCCTCTTTTTCCACCAACCTGAAAGGAGCTTATGCAACTTGGCCGCTCATGATTATCCTACAAAGAAAGGTCCGGACGTCAATACTAATACCTTTGTATTTACTGTGAACAAAGCAGATACCTTTTTAAGCAGTTGTAATAGGTCAAAGAAAGGGCCAAATGAAAAATCTTTAGGAGTCCAAAGTCTCTATTGTTCAATCCACTATGTTTTTCATTAAAAATATTATTCCCCTTTGTGACAATTGTCACCACTTTACTTTCTATGTTGATCCGTGGGCGGGATCAAAGTTGAATCCTTTTGATGATCTTTTATATAACATTTTTATTTTACAGTTACAGAACTCCCTTGGTTAAAGTGGGGTTCCACCCACAAAAACAAAAATACATAAAAAAATCCTAAAAAAAACCCCAAAAAAACATTTGGATATATATTTTTTTTAACTTACCTCTAAATGCCTGTTACTAGGGGGTCCCTCGTAGTCTGCCCCTTCCAGTGCCTGGGCTGGTGACATCACTTCCCCCTCGGCACAGGAAGGGCTCCGCTCTGCTCCCTCCCTCCTGTCAATCATCTGGGACCCATTACAGGTTCCAGGTGACTGAGCGGCCAATCACGGCGCGCGGCGCCGCTTGCGTATGCGCAGTGAGTGCCAGGCTGTGAAGCCACAGCCCGGCGCCCACAGTTGCAATGCCGGCGCCGCTGAACGGAGGGGGAGACGAGCAGGGCTTCGATCCCCCGCATCGCTGGACCCTGGGACAGGTAAGTGTCCAATTAAAAGTCAGCAGCTGCAGTATTTGTAGCTGCTGACTTTTAATTTTTTTTTTTTTCATGGGCCCCCTGGGTGGAACTCCTCTTTAAGTTGGAGGCCAACTTTATGGGAATACCCCAGTACTGAGTATTACTTTACCAATAATAGTGACAAGTTGACTCTCCACTGCACTTCATCTTCTAATTTACAAATTTGACCCTTGGGACTCCCTTAACGTGCTATTATTATGTGCTATGGTCATTTATATGTGTATTGCAGGGTTTGGCGGAGGCCAGTAGTGGCGGTCATTCACCTTGTTTGCTTCCGGTCCTCCCACTGTGTGGCGGGGCCAAAACCAAACTGGGTACAGGGTCCATCGACCCTGTACTACTTCCGAAAGGAGTAGGGGAATTTTCCCCATTCGTTTATTATGTTTCTACAATTAAGACTGGTACAATTGTATACTATTTCTATACTCTTGCTGGGTGACTCTCCCTTGGGACACTCACCCTCATTTCTTCTCTCCACTAACTTGTTCACTAATTTTTCTGTATTTCTTTTTCACTTTGCTGCGATCCCACAGCTCCGGGCTCTGGCCGCCCCGTTGACTCCGTCTTTCGAGGAAAGGTGCCTCATGATTTTCTGGGAACTGGTAAGTGATAACCTTTTTTCCCTTGTGCATCATGGCGACCACTAATCAGAATCACCCCTTTGGATTTATTTCCCATAATGTACAGGGCCTGAATTCGCCAGTTAAGCGTAGAATGGCCTTCCAACATTATAAATCACTTAGGGCCGATGTGCTATTTCTCCAAGAAACGCACTTCTCTCCAACCTATAACCCTACTTTTTTACACCATTATTACCCCCAATTCTACTTAGCGAATGGACCTGGGAAAACTGGAGGGGTGGCCATTTATTTTTCTAAGCGAGTGACCTTCTCACTGGAGAAACTCGTGGCTGACCCAGAGGGCCGCTACCTAATGGTGGTGGGTCCTCTGGAGGGCAATTTAGTTTCTTTAATCTCATATTATGCTCCGAACGCAGGGCAATTGCCCTTCTTTTGGAAACTTTTGCACAAAGTGACCCCGGAACTACAGGGCACTGTCTTGTTTGGGGGTGACTCCAATGTGGCCCTGGACTCCATACTTGATAAGACGAGGCGGCTCTCAACTCCCCGGAGCCATTTCCCAAAAATCGGCTTTAAGCTGGCTAAAATGTTACACTATCATAATCTAATTGATCTATGGCGGGAACTTAATCCATCCAAGAAAGACTATACCTTTTACTCACATGTCCATAACACCTATTCTAGAATAGATCATTTTTTCACGGTTCCATCGGCAGTCTCCGTATTCCACACTAGTAAAATAATAGACGTGACGTGGTCTGATCACTCAGCAGTTTAGACAGCGTGTGACTCCTTACAATGTTATTCAGGCCCGACCCCTTGGAGATTGAATGACTCTTTACTTAGTAATCCCTCGATCTGCTTTGATATCGAACAAAAGATCACAGAGTATTTTGCACAGAATTACCCTTTGGACACTTCTGTGGTGAATACTTGGGCGGCACATAAAGCAACTATCAGGGGATATTTCATTCAGACTGCCTCAAGGCTGAAGAAAACCTCTGATTCAATAATTAGCCAAAAGGATTGCAAGCTGTCCAAGCTGGTAACCCGACACAAAGACAATCCTGATCTGGATCTGAGGACTCAGATTGACTCGGCTAGACTGGAACTAAACCTTTGTTTAACAACCAGGGCAGAAAAAAACCTTAGATGGACACAGGCAAAATTTTATACCCAAATAGATAAGCCAGGAACATTGCTAGCACGCAGACTGACTCCCAGGCCTCGTCGCAGGACAGTCCCAAAGATTAGACAGCCTAACGGGTCCTTTACACAAAACCTGCAAAAGATACTAAATCTTTTCCATTCTTATTTTACCTCCTTATATAAAGAGCCGGAGACTCTACAACCTGGTGCTATAGATGATTTTATCAAAGACCTACCTCTCCCATCTCTCTCTGACTCCCATAAGGAGATAATGGATGAGGCTATCACATTAGAAGAGGTAATGTTGGCAATAAAACAAGCTCATGCTTCAAAAACTCCGGATCCAGACGGGTTCTCCACCTCTTATTATAAGAAATTTGCCCAAATATTACCGCCCCATTTATTGGAATTTTTCATGGCCCTGCGTGATGGGGCTCACTTGGGGGGAGACCTAAATAGAGCTAACATCTGCCTAATACCAAAGCCTGACAAAGACCACAGTGAGGTGACAAATTACCGCCCTATATCACTTATTAATGTGGATTTATTAACAAAAATTTACGCTAATAGACTTAATACCTTCCTAGCAAAATATGTCCATATGGATCAGGTGGGCTTTGTCCCGGGAAGATAGGCGGCAGATCAAATCCGCAGGGCCGTGGACATTATATCTTTGCTCTACTCTGATTGGGATGGCTTAGGAATCAGACGGGGAATGTTGTTGTCATTGGACCTTCATAAGGCCTTTGATTCCCTTTCTTGGCCTTTTTTGTTCCATATTTTGAGCAAATGGAATTTTGGATCTAAATTCCTCTCTCTATTATCTGTACTGTACTCTACCCCCTCAGCTAACATTGTAGCTTTTGGCCACAAATCGGATCTGCTACAAATTAGAACAGGAACCAGGCAAGGCTGTCCTCTTTCGCCACTCTTATTCATAGTTGCTATAGAAACATTGGCGATTGCCATCAGGTCTAATCCTAATATACACTGTGTATTCAGCGGAGGCAGAGATCATAAATGCGCATTATTTGCAGATGATCTTTTATTATTCGTCACAGACCCTATCACGACCCTGCCTAACTTGGCTTCACTTCTTTCTGACTTTGGAATAGTATCGGGCCTGAGGGTCAATCAGAATAAGTACTGTTAAAATGATGACCCTTCCTAGAATTCTTTATTATTTTAGGTCCCTTCCGATTTCAGTTCCTACAACATTTTTTAAACAACTCCAATCATTAATTTTCAAATTCATCTGGAGCCGGGGAGGTTGCAGGATGGCCCGATCTTCCTTGTATGTCTCAAAGGGGCAGGGTGGATTAGGGGTACCACATTTTTTGCGTTACTATAGAGCGGCCCAGTTGGTACAACTTTACCAAATTTATTCTACAACCTATCGCCCTGATTGGAATAACCTAGAGGCACAAGTGAGCTCTCCACTTCCTATGGACCTTCTAATGTGGCTGCCTTCTAAAGGAACGCAGAGCCATTCTGAGCCCCTCTCTATCTCACTCACTGGGCCTTTGGGATAGGATGTGCAAAGTATACTCTCTTAGGTCACCACATACTCCAGTAGCCCCCATTTTTGGGAACCCGCACTTTCCCCCAGGTCAACATCCACAACAGTTTGCTTGGTGGATCAATAAAGGCTTGTACAAGATAGCACATTTCATAGATCATAGGGGCATCAGAAAACCCTCCTACTTTCGAGACACTCTAGACATACCCCCGGCCGAGACCTTTCGACTCTCCCAAATTACTCATTATTTACGTTCACTATGTAGAGACCAGGGGGACATCACCACTAGAACGTTCTACGAAAATAAATGCTTAAGAGGGCCTGGAACGCGAGGTAGTATTTCAGAGTTGTATGTTTTACTAACAGACCAGGGCTCTAAACTTTCCTACCAATTAGCTTGGGAGGCAGACCTGGGGGAGACGATTGATGAGGACGTTTGGTCCAAGTGGTCAACCATGGTGCACAGGGGAATTGTGAACACTTCCCTAGTTGAGGCGAACTATAAGGTATTGTCACGATGGTACCCAGTTCCGACACGGATAGCCAAAATCCACCCAGATGCATCGCCTCTCTGTTTCAGGAGGTGTGGTCAAGAGGGCACAATGCTCCACACCAGGTGGACATGTCCGAAAGTCAAGAGATTTTGTATAAGAATTTTTAACTTGGTTTATTCGGTGACTGGAGTGAACATACCTAAAAATGTTAAGACAGCCTTATTTTCTGATCTTTCGAGCAAACTACCCAGGAACCTCAGATCCCTTATCTTTTTTATCCTCCTAGCAGCTAAGATAACCATAGCGTTTTTTTTGCCCTGCTTGTACCCAGTTAAACAATAGATTTTGGACTCCAGAGGATTCTTCATTTGGCACCATCTTTGATTTTATTGAACTGGGCTCAAGCAATAACTTTGTCCACATTTTAATAACCTGTGAAAAAACGTGTCTAGTGCCTCTTTACCTTTACCTCTTGGACTATTTTAAGCAATGTCCACAGCAGCCGGGAAACTCCATCCAGTTGTCAGGGCTGGGCTCAGCCCTTCCTTCTCTGAGCTGGCCGCTCAGCTGTCGGCTAATTGCCAGCTCCCATCTCTCTCCACAGTTACCCACCTGTTGTTGATTCTGCTCGTCAGTCCTGCCTACTTAAAGCCGTCTAGCTCACTTGATCTCTGCCTTCGCCTTTGTCAACATCACAGAGACTTTCTCCTGCAATCCTGTTAAAGACTTGCTCAGCTGACGTTCCTTCTGGCTCCTGATCCTGCTTGCTGTACTACTACGTTTATCTCTGACTCTCTGACATTTGCTTGGCTTACTGAACTCTGGCCTGTTTTGACAACGTTTACTCTGTTTACCTTATTATTATTATTATTATTATTATTATTATTATTATTAAACAAGTGTGATTTAACTATACTTCTGTCTCAGTCTGATTCATGGTTCCTGATAGTAGGCGAAGGCCATGAATTCAGAAGATACAGTCAATCCACTTGTTGGTAATATTTTTTCCTGATTGGATGAGCAAGATCACTGCATGGATCGGTTTGCCATAGTGTTAGAAACGCTCCTGACTTGCACGGCTCACCTGGAAACTCCCACTGTGGCTGCTCCGGTACAACCTGAGTTGCAGGCCGTCCCTGCTGCTGCTCCAGTCTATGTGCAGGCACCCGCCTCGAGTATTACCTCTGTAAGAGGTATGTCTGGTTCCGCTCTGCTTCCCCAGCGATTTGGGGGCGATCCAGTTCAATGCAGAGGGTTTCTAAACCAGGTTGAGATTTACTTTGAGATGCTGCCCCAAGCGTTTACCATGGACAGAAGCAAAGTAGGCTTCGTGATATCTTTGCTTTCTGAAAGAGCCTTGGCCTGGGCAAACCCTCTATGGGAGAAGCGAAAACCTGTTGTCTTGAGTTACCCTGAATTTGTGGCCTCCTTTAAAAGGGTATTTGATGTTCCCGCATGCTCCGCTTCTGCTGCCAAGTGCCTCAAGTCCATCAAACAGAGTACGAAAAGTGTTGCCGACTACGCCATTGAATTCCATACTCTGGCAGCAGAGGTTGCTTGGAACAATGAGGCCCTTGTGGCTGCTTTTTCTCATGGTCTCTCGGATTTCATCAAGGATGAGATAGCAGCCCGAGATATATGCACTGAGCTGGAGAGGTTGATCACATTTCCCATCCTCATTGACTCCAGACTCGGAGAAAGACTCCCTTTTAAGGAGTGCTTGCAAAAGCCTCCTGTACATTTGCCTCCCAGCTTTGCAGTCCCACCCATGCCTCCCTCACCTCCCATGCCTCCTGGTACTGAGTCGGTCAGTGAAGATGAACCCATGCACTTGGGCTTCATGCATCTCTCTGCGGATGAGAGAGCCTTTAGGAGGAGGGAGAGATTGTGCCTTTATTGTGGCCAGGCAGGTCACTTTTTGAAGTCTTGTCCTACCCGTCCAGGAAATGATGGAACCTTGAGGTCCTGTCATGGACAGACCTTAGGTGGCGTTGTTTCATCCCCAGTTATCCAGAAGGATAAGTCCCTGGTTTTGGTCACCCTTTCTTGGGCTGAGTCGTCCCTCGAGATACAGGCTCTAATCGACTTTGGGGCTGCAGGCCTGTTCATTGATGCTGCCTTTGTATTGCAGCACTCGATTGCCATTGAGGCTCTTGACAGGAGACCTCTACAGCATGCCCAAGTGACTCATGAGACGGTTCCGTTGTCCATGGCCATAGGGGCTCTTCACCATGAGATAATCCAATTCCAAGTTATTTACTCACCTAGGTTTCCGCTGGTTATTGGTTATCCTTGGTTACAGAGGCACAACCCCTCTTTTGATTGGCTCCGTGCTGAGGTTCTCTCCTGGTCACCACAATGCAGTGAGACAAGCTTCCAGAAGGTAGCCAAGGTCCTATGCACCTCTTCACTCTCCTCCCTGCCAGAGGAGTACTGCAATTTTAGCGATGTCTTTGACAAAGGTCAAGCCGGTAGTTTGCCTCCACACCGGCCTTATGATTGTGCAATTGACCTTCAACCTGGTGCCATACCCCCTCGTGGCCAGGTTTACCCTTTGTTGGTCTTGGAGGATAAGGTCATGGAGGAGTATGTTGCAGACGCACTCTCGAGGTTTCATCTGCAAATCCTCGTCTCCTGCTGGTGCTGGTTTCTTCTTTGTGAAGAAGAAGAGCGGTGAACTGAGACCTTGTATTGATTATAGGGGTCTCATTTGTTTCACGATTAAGAATGCCTACCCGATTCCATTCATTACAGAGTTATTTGACCGCCTTAAGGGAGCAACGGTTTTCACAAAGATTAAATTGAGAGGGGCATACAATCTCATGTGGATTAAGCAGGGCGACGAGTGTAAAACTGCGTTTAATACCAGAACAGGCCATTATGAGTACCTCGTAATGCCTTTTGGCCTTTGTAACACCCCGGCAGTTTTCCAGGAATTTATTAACGATGTCCTCCGAGATTTGTTGCAGCTATGTGTGGTGGTCTATCTCGATGATATCCTCATATTTTCCAAGTCCCTGGAGAGCCACCACACAGATGTCTGTCGTGTGTTTCAGAAACTAAGAGAAAACAATCTCTATTGTAAACTGGAGAAGTGCGAGTTCCATCGTGAACAGGTTAAATTCCTGGGCTTTTTTCGATGGACCCAGAGAAACTTTCGGCAGTCCTACAGTGGCCCCGACCCGTGGGTTTACGTCCTCTGCAGCGTTTCCTGGGCTTTGCCAACTATTATCAGAAGTTTATTCGTAACTTCTCGTCTCTGGTCAAGCCCCTGACTGATATGACCAGAAAGGACAGTAACCCACAGAGTTGGTCTCCGGAGTCCATTAAGGCCTTTGAGAGTCTCAAGGCTGCCTTTGTTTCTGCTCCTGTGTTGGCAAATCCTGATCCTATGTTACCTTTTATCCTTGAGGTTGATGCTTCTGAGACTGGTGTTGGCGCCCTTCTGTCTCAACGTCCTAACTCTGAGAGCTCTATGCATCCGTGTGGCTACTTTTCCAAGAAATTGTCACCTGCAGAGTGCAATTACGAGATTGGTGACAGAGAGCTGTTGGCGATCATTTTAGCCCTGAAAGAATGGAGACATCCCCTTGAAGGTACCACTGTGGCGGTTCTCATTCTTACTGACCATAAGAATCTCACATTCTTGTCTGAGGCTAAACGCCTCTCTCCAAGAAGGGCGCGATGGGCTCTTTTCTTGTCGAGTTTTAATTACATTGTCTCATTCTTACCTGGTACTAAAAATGTAAGGGCTGACGCCTTGTCACGACAATTTTCCTCCACTTCCAAGTTGGAGTCGGTTCCGGTTCCTGTGATTCCTCCTGCGAAACCTTATGACCACTGCTTTGTCCCAGAGAGTCTCCGTACTGCCGTGCTCCAGACTTACCATTCTTCCAAGGCAGCTGGCCACCCTGGGAAGAATCAACTCGTTTGGGCCATTTCTCAACAATTCTGGTGGCCTAGTCTACGGGCTGATGTAACTGCCTTCATAGCTGCCTGTTCCATGTGTGCTCAGAGTAAGACTCCACAACACCTTCCAGTGGGCCTCCTACAACCCATACCCAATGGAGAGAGGCCCTGGACCCACCTGTCTATGGATTTCATTGTGGAGTTACCCAACTCCCAAGGCAACACTGTTATCCTTATGGTGGTTGACCAGTTCTCAAAGATGTGTCATTGTATTCCACTTAAGTAGTTGCCCACTTCTAAGGAATTGGCTTCCATTTTTGCTCGGGAGATCTTTCGCTTACATGGGCTACCCAAGGTGATTGTCTCGGACAGGGGTAGTCAGTTTGTGTCCCGGTTCTGGTGAGCCTTTTGTGCACAGTTGGGAATTCAGCTTGCTTTCTCCTCTGCGTATCACCCGCAGACTAATGGGGCCGCAGAATGAGCCAATCAGTCATTGGAGCAATTCCTATGTTGCTATATTTCTGACCATCATAACAACTGGTCAGACCTATTACCGTGGGCAGAGTTTGCTCACAACAGTGCCTTGAATTCTGCTTCCCGATTGTCCCCATTTATGGCGAATTATGGTTTCCAACCTTCCATGTTGCCTTACTCGTTTGTTCTGCAGAGTATTCCTGCATCCCCGTGTCCATAAAACTCTCACTTTTCTTTCACATCTGTAATGGTGGCCAAATCTCTGAGAGGCATGCAGTGGGCTATGCAAGAGCGTGTGCAATTTGTTCCAAAACTAAATCTCCTACTTATGCACCTGCAGGTCCTCTTCTCCCACTGCCCATTCCCAGAAACCCCTGGCATCACCTTTTTATGGACTTTATCATTGACTCTTTCTGATGGCTGCATCAGATGTGCAAATTTTAAAGATCAGCACCATTGAAAAGCCCCACTTATCTGACACAGGGATAAAGCTTGGCTTCCCACCAAAAACATTTGTCTGAACATTCTCTCCAAGAAGTTTGCCAAGCATTATCTTATATGAGCACTGCAAAGATAAATCCAGTCTGTTACAAACTTTGTCTGTCTCTGTATCCCAAGTTACGAAATTCTTTCCATGTTTAATTAATAAAACCTCTTGTCCTGAACAGATTCTCTTTAGTCTCCAGCTACTCCCTCAGCCAATTCATCCCAAAATTACAAGGTTCTGCAAATTTTATACTCCAAGATTTCCTGTGAAAAACCTCAGTACCTGATTGACTTGAAGGGCCTTGGTCCTGAAAAAAGATCTTAGGAAAAAAAATTCCATTTCCATACTCCATTAAAACCAGGACCATGAAAGGTAGGGAAGACCTGTAAAAGGAGGGGGTAATCTCACACCCAGTGTCAGGTGTCCGGCTGGCATTTTGGGTTTATAACCCAGAGCACCAGTGTGGCCAATCAAGAAAGAGGTCTCCTGACTGGCACGGCAGCTATTCAGGAGACAGCTTTATATTTACGTCGAGCCCCCATGCTGCCAAGAGTCTTACCTGCAACTTCATGCCTCATGACTATTTGTGCCTGTTGAGTCCCACTGTGATCTGAAATCCTGGTGTCTCCTATGTTGCTCCTGACTCACACTGTGTTCCAGAGTACTGGTGCCTCCTTAGTGCCTTCTGAGTCCCACAGTGCTCCAGAGTCTTCATGCCTTCTCCCTGCCTGCCTCCAAATCACAGTGTGGTCCACTGTGCCTCCTCCAACTCCAAGTATACCTCTGTGAGTTCTTGAGTCCCCAAGTGTTACATAGTCAGGTTAAAAAGACACAAGTTCATCTAGTTCAACCAGGAAGGAAAAACAAAACAAAAAAAAAACAAAAACAAAAATACACAATCCCATATACACAATCCTATACCCACGGTTGATTCAGAGGAAGGCAAAAAAAAAACAGCAAAGCATGATCCAATTTGCTCCAGCATGGAAAACATTCCTTACTGATCCCCCAAGAGGCAATCAGTTATTCCCTGGATCAACTTCACCTTTAAATGTTGGTATCCAGTTATATTATGTACATTTAGGAAAGAATCCAGGCATTTTTTAAAGCAAGCTACTGAGCTAGCCAGGACCAGCTCGAGGGAGTCTGTTTCACAATTTCACAGCTCTTACTGTGAAGAGAACTTTCTGTATTTGGAGATTAATTCTCTTTTCCTCCAGGAAGTAAAGAGTGCCCCCTTGTCCATTGTGATGACCTTATTGTGAATAATTCAACACCAAGTTCGCTATATGGACCACTTATGTATTTATACATCTTGATCATACCCCCCTTAATCTCCTCTTCTCAAAAGAGAATGAATTCAATTCCTAAATTCAATTCATAGCTGAGCTCCTCCATGCCTCTTATCAGTTTGGTTGTCCTACTCTTCACTTTCTCTGAATCCCCAATATCCTTTTTGTGAACTGGTGCCAAAAACTGAACTTTTCACATTCCAGATGAGGTCGTACTAATTATTTGTACGGGGAAAAATTATATCTCTCTCTCTGGGATCTATACCTCTCGTAATACAAGAAAGGACTTTGTTAGCCTCAGTGTGTCATGTGTCATCTACATCTAGTGACTCCTAGTGCACCCAGTGTGCCCCTGTGACACCTGTGCCCCCAGAAAGCATCCAATATGCTTCTGCATCATTTGGCAGTCCTTTTTTCAGTGACTATGATCCCCGTCCCAAACATAGTGTGGCTGAAGCTAGTATTAGGAAGACTGTGTTACAGGTAAAACATATAGTTAACAAGGTCCTTAAGGAATACATAATCCAGTATGAAAATTTGCCTCTAGGAGATTCCTGCATTAAAACCAGTCTGCTATCCTGTCTCTTTGTGCAGGATTTCGGCAGAAAACTTGTAGTGGGTTGTTCCTCTCACAGTTCTGCTCTGTGTACAGCTTATGTGCAGCACAGAGATTAGGTTATGACTACTCTTACAAGTTAATAAATGGGATTTGCAAAAGCATTTAGTGCACACAAAGTGGATGTATATGCTTAGTGGCTATTGAGAAATGTACTTGAATTAAAGTTTTTGGGTCTGGAGTTGAGCTTTAAATTGAAGCATTTTATACAGTATTTACAGACAGTTCTGCTTCAAACTGCTTTCTCTATGTACGGTTTAGTGCATTTCATAATTATTTTTCATTCATTTTCTAACTTAAGTTTTGGAAATTTGACAAAGTTTCAACATACCCTGTGACCTTTTTGTCCTTCAAAGTTTAACTGCAATTTGTAAATGTTTGTGTTGTTTTTCAGTTACCTCAATCTCATCTTTATTCTATGCCCCTTTTGATGTATTAACTGTAGAATTTTTGAGGATGCAACAAGGTGGAAGTTCACTCTGTACTACAAAAAAAACTCTTGTAATCACATCAGTCTATTTCAAATGTTAATTAGAAAACAGAGTCAATACATTTTGTGTACACATTTGTAGCTCTAAAACTATTTTTAGCACTGGAATTGATGTAGTTATAAAATGTAGTTTGCGTTAAAACATTGTCGTATACTGACACTATTTATGTGGTGTTGAGAAAAGTAACTTGCAACCACCAGAAAATATTTTAAGAGCACCAATCATTTTGGGGCCCACAAGTTATGTTGTGCTCACTAAATTCAAAGTATGATCATGTAGTATAATTCAAAATCTGACACATATTGGAAAGAGTCCTCCATATTCATATACATTTTATGCTGTGCAACATCCCACAGTACTTTTATATAGTTTGGAGTTTATTATGCTAGTTTTTATTATATTTGTTTAAATTATTTTCAGTTAATAATATCAAGAACAAGTTACTGAATAGTTTTACAAGTCAAGCCAGTGGCACATTACAATTGTAAATTATGTAAATGTAAAAAAAAAAAAAAACTTTCCACGCTATCCCTGTGTATAAACCACCTATTACTCAATTTTCCACATTTTGTCATGTTACAACCAAAAATGTAAATGTATTTTATTGGGATTTTATGTTATCAGCCAACACAAAGGCCAACACAAAATGGCATAATAATGGCACATAATTGTGAAGTGGAAGTTAAATGATAAATGGTTTTCCAAACTTTTTACAAATACATTTGTGAAAAGTAGGGCACGCATTTGTATTCAGTCCCCTTTACTCTGATACCACTAACTAAAATCTAGTGGAACTAATTGCCTCCAGAAGTCACCTAATTAGTCACCTAAGTCACCTAATTAGTAAATAGTCCACCTGTGTGTAATTTAATCTCAGTATAAATATAGCTGTTATGTGAAGCCCTCAGAGGTTTGTTAGAGAACCTTAGTGAACAAACAGCATCAAAAAGGCCAAGGAACACACCAGACAGGTCAGGGATAAAGTTGTGGAGAAGTTTAAAGCAGGGCTAGGTTATAAAAAAATCTCAAACTTTGAACATCTCACGGAGCACTATTCAATATATCATCCGTAAATGGAAAGAGTATGGCACAACTGCATACCTAACAAGACATGGCCGTTCCACCTAAACTGACAGGCCGGAAAGGAGAGCATTAATCAGAGAAGCAGCCAAGAGGCCCATGGTAACTCTGGAGGAGCTGCAGAGAACCACAGCTCAGGTGGGAGAATCTCCACAGGACAATTATTAGTCGTGCACTCCACAAATCTGTCCTTTATGGAAGAGTGTCAAGAAGAAAGCCAACGGAAGTCACGTTTGAAGTTTGCGAGAAGCCATGTGGGGGACACAGCAAACATGTAGAAGAAGGTGCTCTGATCTGGCTCTGGTTTTAGTCATGAGACCAAAATGTAACTTTTTGGCCTAAAAGCAAAACGCTATGTGTGGTTGAAAACTAATTCTACACATCACCCTGAACACAACACACCTAAACATACAGCCAGAGCTACAATGGAATGGTTTAGATCAAAGAATGTTCATATGTTAGAATGGCCCAGTCAAAGTCCAGACATAAATACAATTGAGAATCTGTGGCAAGACTTCAAAAATTGCTGTACACAGATGCTCTCCATCCAAATTGACAGAGCTTGAGCTATTTTGCAAAGAGGAATGGGCAAAAATGTCACTCTAGATGTGCAAAGCTGGTAGAAGCACAAACAATTGCAGCGAAAGGTGGTTCTACAAAGTATTGACTCAGGGGGGCTGAATATAAATGCACGCCACACTTTTCACATATTTATTTGTAAAAGATTTGGGAAACCATTTATCATTTTCCTTACACTTCACAATTATGTGCCACTTTGTGTTGGTCTATCACATAAAATCCCAATAAAATACATTTATGTTTTTGGTTGTAACATGACAAAATGTGGAAAATTTCAAGGGGTATGAATATTTTTTCAAGGCCCTGTATATACTATAGGAAGCAGCTAGCACCACTATGCATCCAACCACACATACAAAATGCAATACATATACAATATCTCACAAAAGTGAGTACACCCCTCACATTTTTGTAAATATTTTATTATATCTTTTTTATGTGACAACACTGAAGAAATGACACTTTGCTACAATGTAAAGTAGTGTGTGCACAGCTTGTATAACAGCTTGTATAACAGTGTAAATTTTCTGTCCCCTCAAAATAACTCAACACACAGCCATTATTGTCAAAACCGCTGGTGACAAAAGTGAGTACACCCCTAAGTAAAAATGTCAAAATTGGGCCCAATTAGCCATTTTCTGTCCCTGGTGTCATGTGACTCGTTAGTTACAAGGTCTCAGATGTGAATGGGGAGCAGGTGTGTTAAATTTGGTGTTATCGCTCTCACTCTCTCATACTGGTCACTGGACGTTCAACATAGCACCTTATGGCAGGCTATACATAAAGATTGTCTAGGCTATAAGAAGATTGCCAAGACCCTGCAACTGAGCTGCAGCACATGGCAACATGGCACCTCATGGCAAAGAACTCTCTGAGGATCTAAAAAAAAGAATTGTTGCTCTACAAAAAGATGGCCTAGGCTATAAGAAGATTGCCAAGACTCTGAAACTGAGCTGCAGCACGGTGGCCAAGATCATACAATGGTTTAACAGGACAGGTTCCACTCAGAACAGGCCTCGCCACGGTCGACAAAAGAAGTTGAGTGGACGTGCTCAGCATCATATCCAGAGGTGATCTTTGGGAAATAGATGTATGAGTGCTGTCAGCATTGCTGCAGAGGTTGAAGGGGTGGGGGGTCAGCCTGTCAGTGCTCAGACCATACGCTGCACATTGCATCAAATTGGTCTGCATGGCTGTCCCAGAAGGAAGCCTCTTATAAAGATGGTGCACAAGAAAGCCCACAAACAGTTTGCCAAAGACAAGTAGACTAAGGACATGGATTACAGGAAACATGTCCTGTGATCTGATGAGACCAAGATAAACTTATTTGGTTTAGATGGTGTCAAGCATGTGTGGCGGCAACCAGATGAGGAGTACAAAGTCAAGTGTGTCTTGCCTACAGTCAAGTATGGTGGTGGGAGTGTCATGGTCTGGGACTGCATGAGTGCTGCCGGCACTAGGAAGCTACAGTTCATTGAGGGAACCATGAATGGCAACATGCACTGTGACATACTGAAGCAGAGCATGATCCCTTCCCTTTGGAGACTGGGCCGCAGGGCAGTATTCCACAATGATAACGACCCCAAACACACCTCCAAGACGACCACTGCCTTGCTAAAAAGATGAGGGTAAAGGTGAGGGACTGGCCAAGCATGTCTCCAGACCTAAACCGCCCACCTCACGCATAATGCCCAATGGGCTTTCTTAACCTCCCTGGCGGTATGATTATTTCGGATTTTAGGTGCTGAAAGCGGTACCATTATTTTGCATGGAAATTTGGCGTTTTATATTGTAGGTCTGTAAATCTTAACAATAACACACTTAAATCTGTCCAAACCAGAGTCTAGTAGATATCCCGGGTATGATAAAGTTTGAAACACAAAAACATAAATTATAATATAATAAATAAAAATAAATAATTAAAAAAAAAAAAAAAAAAATAGTAATAAAATAAATTTCCCCACAATTCACTATCGCTCAATTCTGCAAGTGTTCTAATTTACTATCGCTGTTTTCTAGCTGGTCTAAAGCCACTTTTGACGTAAAGGGACACTTTTTGGTTGCTATGGACAATCCCCAGTTTCCAGGCAGAAAGAACAGTATATATCATATAAAACTGCATGCAGGGCATGGGCCAAAGCACTGGGGACAAAAGGGATGTGAAATCATTTCATACAGTACTGTAATCTGTAAGATTACAGTACTGTATGTGTTATGATTTTTACTTTTTTTTTAATTTGCCGCCAGGCTCCGCCCCCGTGCGTTGCGCCGCTCGCAGGGAACGGAGCCTGGCACGGAGAGGCTTCGGAGGAGGACGGAGCCCTCGGACACTGCGGGTGACATCGCAGGATCCCGGGGACAAGGTAAGTAACACCGCCCCAGGATCCTGCAATGCGATCCCGAGTGTGGCTCGGGGTTACCGCTAATGGTACTGAATTTTAACCCCGAGCCACACTCGGGAAAACCGCCAGGGAGGTTAAAGGTGCAAGCTCTGAACCTTTGAGAAAGCCCATTAGGTGCTACGCGAGGTGGGCGGTGAAGTAATCATGCTGGGACTAGGTGGAGCTGTGTATGCAAGAGGATTATATTCTGAAATGCTTGTTTTTTACTTCTAAAATGTGAATGGATTTCTATATGGAAATAAACTCTTTTATTAGCGATTTGCACTATGGTTCTTTCCTCTTGCCTCCTATATGATTGACACCATGCTGAGAGTTGCTGAGAGCCACTGATTTGGAGTGTACAAGCAGTGGGAGCGGTGCAACTTATAACACTGCAAAGCACTTATAGACCTCTTGTAATTAGTGAGGTCCATTCAAACAGGTAAGAATACACCCATAGGTAGGGTGAAGGGCACTGTGGTGATCAGAGGCAATTACTGAAGAGTTTCTGGTGTACGGGACTGCACTTTTTTTTAGTAACATTGAATCATTTATTGATGGACTGTATATATATTTAAAAGAAAAGATAGACTCAGGTAAATTTATTATATATAGATGATTTTTACACTGTTTTCAGATATTTATTTATTCACTATATTGAAGAAGAGCACTGCACTTTTTTGTGATTGTAATTGTAAATTATGAGCACACACAATGGCCTTTTCACAGTTACATAGCAGCTCATGCACTTTGAACCTCTGTCCAAAATGCCCTCGCTATACTGCAAACCATTTAGGGCCACCTGTCTGCTCTACAGGATTGTGGGAATGTACACACATTGAAGTGAATTTTAATAGGTTGCCAACACACCAGAGTAGACAAAAAAAAATAAAATGCACCTGCACCTTTTTTTTCCCGATGCAGCAAACCACAATGAATGGTAGTGCATCACTGTGTGAAGTGGGTGCAATTCTTTCTGAATGGCAAGACGCCGACACTTGTAAGGTGTAAGGTGTAAGGGTGGGTTTTCACCTATGTGAATTGGATGCGGGTTTCCCTGCATCCAATTCGCATGACAGGAGATTGTGACCGGTTCTCTATGGAGCCGATTCATCTATCTCCTTTGCGACTGCGGAGCGGCTTGCACAGGAGTCCTGTGCATCTTTGGCTCCGTTTCAGGGCCAAATTCAGGCAAATGTTAGGCCCTGATTCATCCCTGAAATGGAGAACAGGGACGCACCGGACCCCTGGTGTGAGCTGCATCCGTCGGAGGTGTGAACCCAGCCTCAAGGTAGATAAAGGGGTTTATTTTCTTCCAAACCTTTAACTGATCTGTTAGGATGATTTCCTTCACATTGAATATTTTCTTTTCTGTTCCTAACATGGCTTACAATGATGTTACAGTGTACAAATTAGCTTTAATTAAAGTATTCTTAAAGGGTAAGTTCACCTGTACAGAAAAATCTGTAAGGCGAACTTACACAGGACGCCCTCCTTACCACCATGACCCCCCCCCCCCCCCAGTCCCGCTGACCTGGAGCACGACAATCACCCACTAGGAGACATCAGGTCGCCGCCTCACCGGTCCAGGGCTTACAAATCCCCCGCAGCTTAATCTCTTAAGTACCTCGTTGGGAGGTATGTTTAGGAGCATTCTAATTGGGCAGCGCCGATCAATCAGAACCCGCATAGCCGTCTTGTCACCGCGGGCGAAGAGGAGAGAAAGCCACAGGGATCTCAAATCCCCAGACCGGTACAGCGGCGACACAAGCTGTCAATGCGGGGGATTGCCGGACTCCAGGTTAGCAGGACTGAGGGTGGAGGGGATCCAGTGTAAGTTCACCTTACAGATTTTCTGTAAAGGTGAACTTACACTTTAAACCTAATGAAAAACATACTGCAGCTAAGCAGGACTTACATTTGGGGTTGCATTTGTTTTCTTTTCTATTTAGAAATTTTTATCTGATGATCCTGTCCTAGGATGACAACATTCTCTCACTGTACTGTGTCTATGGAGCAGTCACCCTAGAGAGAGCGTGGACTACAGAACACTTCCGCCTCTCCTCATCTCCTTAACATTTTGAGCAGTGTTCTGTGAGTCACATAAGTAAGCTGAGTAGCGCTGGTAATATTTTTTGAGATAAGACTGCAGAGTGCACAAGGCAGCACTAGATTTCTGGCAGGGTCATCTAATGTTTCTTGCACTTTTTAAACAGATATAATAAAACACTTGCAATGGTGTATTCAAACGAACCAAAAAGGAGAAAATAAGAAAAGTTCATTGTTAAAGTTTACATATACTTTAAAGGACTATCTTTCTATTGATATATAAAAAAAAAAAAATGTGTGGTTGTTATTTGTGCAGGAAGCCACCTTTTTGTCTCTTGATAGGTCTAGCGTGTCCAATTGCAATTCAGACCCTGATCACATTCCAACTTTAAAAGAGCACGCAGGAGAGCACAAATGCTTAGTGCATTACCACAGGATAGTGCACCCCCTTCTTCAGAGCTCTAAAGAAGGGGGTGCATTCCCCGAAATGTCTTCTTACCGACACGGTGGTGCACAGGTTAGGTCACTTGATGCCTCACTGGATCATGATTTGATATGATACAACAAATGAATTCTCCTTTTGTAAGTATGGATGTGGCTCTTTGTTTATTGTATTTTTAAGTCTTGTGGTATTCCACTAGGTGGGTTGCACTGTTGGAGCGTTCCAGTCAGGGGCGAAACTAGAAATAGCAGGGCCCCATAGCAAAATGTTGTATGGGGCCCCCCTGCAAACAGCCCCCCCCTCCCACAGCTGCCCTAGTGTCAATGCAGCATGACCTGTGCCACATACAGGGTGACCTGTGCCCAATACAGCGTGACCTGTGCCCAATACAGCCTGGTCTGCCTGTGCCCCATACAGCCCCACCTATGCAGAGGAAGAGGCAAGCCACCCAGATCAGCAGAGAGCGGGATTGCCCGCTGTAATAGCTTTCATTTGAATTTCCCGTCTTCCCGGGCTCATCGTCACATAGCCCCACCTCTTGACCCGACGCCTTTAATGACGTCACATGTCCCACTTCGGATCGGCGTTCTGTCTATCAAAGGCACCGGGCCAAAAGGTGGAGCTATGTGACGTGAGCCCCGGGAACACTGGAAGTTCTAATGAAAGCTCTTACATTGGGCAATTCAGCTCTCTGCTGAAATGGACAGCTCGCCTCTTCCTTTCCTCTCTCTTCCCCTGGCTGGGAGACTGTGCCGGCGGTGCTCTTATCCTCACTGGGCCCCACTCGGCTGTGGGCCCCATAGCGCCCGCATGGGTCGATATGGTGGTAGTTACGCCCCGGCAGTCCTCTAAGTGCTGGGCATGCTTGCTTGTTCCTGATCACATTCCATATTATCACACACAAAACTGCATGTATGCAAGTGAAAACATATTACAATCATTATTATAACATTATTTAGGCTTCATACACACAAATGGTTAGAGGCTGAAAATATGCTGGGTATGAAATGGCAGTGCTGGATTTATAAGTGGGCAAAAGGGGAAATGGCCCCAGGCCCTGCCTGCCAGAGTGGGGCCCAGATTTTCTTTATAAAAAATAAATAAAAATTAAACATATTTTCCCCCAAGACTTCAGTAGTGTGCTTGTTAAGGAAAGTCCAGTTTGCAGCTTATGCTCATGTCATGTCTCATGCCATCCACTCAACAGGCAGTTTTATTACACGAGGAAGGGCTTGCTGATACCTTTCCAGGTGTTAGCTCTCAGAATATATTTGAGCATGATGATGGTCACTAGTTGTTCAGGAAAAAAGGTTGTTCACTGGCTGGTTAACTGGCACTGAGAGCATTGTCCTCAAGATGATACAGTTTGATGAGTTAATTAAAAAAAAATCAGATGCTAAGTGCAGGAAGAAAGAGTTTTTGTAAATATTGTAGTCTGATGCATAACTGTAAAGTATAACTTGCAAGTTCCAATTACCTGTGTAATGTGTATTCTTACAGTCAAGAAAATTGAAAAAGAAAAAAAAAAAATCAGACAAGTGTCTTCTTTGGAACCCAACTTCATTTTTTGTTTAGAACAAATGCGTTTTATCATTCATTTCAGTTCACTTTTTTATTTGTCATTGAATTTTAAAGGGTAAGTTCATGCTTACAGAAAAATCCAGGACCACCCTCCTTCGCCCCTCCCCCCCCGGTCCCGCTGACCTGGACCACGGCACTCTCCTGTTCTAAGCCAGCGCGAGGAGTCTGGGGCTTAGAAATCCCCTGAGCTGAATGTCCAAAACATACCTCATCAGGAGGGACATTTTGGAGCATTCTAATTGGTCAGCGCCGTCACATGGGTGGCGCTGACCAATCCACATAGCTCGTCCTGTCAGCTATGGAGAAGATGCATGGATGCCGAAGGGATTTCTAAGCCCCAGACTCCGGACGCGAATATACCGGGGCTTAGAATGGGAGATTGCCGTGGCCCAAGTCAGCGGGACCAGGGGGGCGTGGAGGGGGTCCTGTGTAAATTCACCTTACAGATTTTTCTGTAAAGGTGAATTTACACTTTAAGGATAAGTTCACCCTTCTGAACATGTTACCCATATTATGGGTGTAACATGTAACATATTCAGCAACATCCCACCCCCACCAATCCCCCCCTTCATAGTCACAGCGGGCAGGGGATCCTTTCCCTCCACCCGCTGTCACAATTTGAAAACAGCATTGCCTCCACCCACACAGCCACGTCATTCATGTACAGAGTTCTGTGCATGAACGAACTACAATTACCGTCTTCCATTGCGGCAGACAGGTTGTTCTCCATGAACTGCGAGGGCATCGATGAGCATTTTCGTAGTTCATTGATTCTTCCTGCTTTCGAGTAACTGACCGCCCATACAAGAGGTACAGCTATACTGAGAGTCTGCAGGACCGTGGCATTACACCCATAATCTGCTGACCATGGATGCAATGCTCTGCAGGTTCCTAAGAAAAAATAATAATAAATGCACACTTTTTTAAATGCCAAAAATGTATTTTTTGTTTTTTTTGTTTTTTGTTTTTTAAACTTGTCTTTTAGTTTCTATGTTGAGGGGCCCCTAATTCGAAGTGCCCTGGTCTAAATCTAGCACTGAATGCTGGACATTTTCCAGTGCCTGGGGAGCCACAAGTACTGTACCTTTATAACACAAAATTTTGAGTTCAGGAACCATGTTGTACAAGCATGCACAAGTAAATTCTGATGAACAGAAGGCTGCAAACAGTCATTCACTTGTATGGCAGGCTGTCACTGAGCATGGGTAAATGCTGAGAATTCTATGCTTCAAATATTTTCAGCCTCTCATCATCCATGGGCATGAGGCCTTATAATTGTGGAATGTCACATGCTGCCTCAATTCATTTGGTGAGTATCAACATTCCAGCTGATCAAGAAAAACTCTAAATAAAATCAGAGTGTAAGTCCAGCTAAAACTTTATTTTATTTTTTAATCAAGTAGGGAATGGTTAGAACCCCTGTTAGATGTATATTGCTATTCAGGGCACCTTTAGAGCGATTTACCCTTACTTCCTGTCCTGCTAAGACCAGCTAGGAAGGGAGGGAAACTTTCCAACAGCAACATAGACAGAAATAAAGATATTTTAGTACATGGACAGCTAGAAACCCTGTCAGATCATTATTTTGTGTCTGGGTGTTATTTGTTCAAGAATAACACATTGATCTGTAGGCACTCTTAAGCCGGGTATACACGGCTGAATGTCAGAAGACATTGGCCAATTAAAGAAAAAATTACCGACATTCGGCCCATGTGTATGTCGGTCTGTCCGTTTGGCCAGCATCAGTCAGACGTGCATGCTGAAAAACCAGCGGGCGACCTACTCCTGATCAGCGTGCTCTGCCAATGGTGGATAGCGCTGATTGGAGAGTTCTGGTGTTCAGAACACAATAACTCAGCGGGGGAGATCGCTATACTAACTTTGCAAAGTTAGTATAGCAACTCCGACAGGAACTGACAGTTTCTTTTCATTCAATCCACTGGGTTGAATGGAAAAAAACAAATCGTGTGTACCAGGCTTTAGAATTAAGATCTAGTTTGTGTCTGGGTGTTAATTCTTCAAGTATATCACCTTTATCTGTAGGCACTGTTTGAATGAACATTTGGTGGTATTGAGAAATACACCAGAAGATTTGACCTTCTGAGTCAGCCTAGAATATTCTGAAACATTGCTGTTTGAAGAGCACTTCACTGGGATTTATATGCAAAGGACATTTGTTGTTTGTATATACTGCACTTTCATAGACTGAGCACTTTGGCAATTCTGTGATTTATTACTGGTTGCACTTTTTGCACATATAAATTTGCAGTTTATTGTACAGTTAGTACTTTGCACTTTGTTATCAGAAATTTATACTGACGCTGGTATTTTACTATTATAACTACATTTCTCCCTACTCCATGGTTCTGCAACTGGCAGCTTCGTTTTCTGTGTCAGTTAAGAAATCCTTTAAATATATCGTTGAGGTGCAATGCTTTGCTAAATCATGGGGACAACCTTTATTCTGAGATTATTATTTTTTTAAAACTTCTATTCTGAAGCACATTTAAATTTGCATGTTGCACATTTGGCAACTGTGAGTAAAAGGTTAAATACCAAACTAATAAACAATTTACAATTTTTGAAGTTTGGGTATTACAATATACAAAACATGACGGTATATAATCAACACTCAATATCAACTTGCCATAGGAAGAAAAATACTAGATATTAAAGGTAGGATTACCACAATTTTCAAATTTAAACAAATGATCCTTGAAAAAAAGTTGCCATAATATGTCAGTTTTGTATAATATTGCATTATCTATAAATTTTCATGATCATCTAGTGGTGGTAAGTATAACAAAGAAAACATTTATATTTCATCTAATGCAGGTTTATGTTTTTTTTTGTAACATTTTCTTTGTTTTTACATTTTGCCCATACAGGTAGAAAAAGAGGTAACGACAATTGTGGGCCAGTAAAAAAAAAAAAAAAAAAAAAAAGGAATTATACCCTTGTGAACAACAACAGGATGAGGCAATAGTAAAAGAACTAGCGGGGTCAGTATGTCAAAGTTGATTTACATACGTGTTCTCCAACATGAAAACAACAATTTGTCAATGATTTAACAAATTGCTTTAATGAACAAATTGAATTAAAATATTATTTATTTATAATAAGATAAAACACAGAAGTGGTTCGCGGCCAAGTGTTTGGTGCTGTTGTGTTCAGGACTTTCATTATTTGGTTCCAATGCTTTCTGCACTGAAAAAGTAAGTCCAGCATTGAGCCAGGGTTCACACTATTGCGAACACAGACATTGCATGTGATTCGCACCTGCACTGTTGTGTCGATCACATGCGATGTCTGTGCAATGCGAGTTTAGCCATTCAGTTGTATGGCTGAACTCACATTGGATTCGCATAAAAAAGGTGCAGGGACTTTTTTTCCCACACATGAATCACACCCATGCGATCCGATTCCTGTTCAAATCCACAGTTCGCACTGCAATCTGTGAATCAATCTGGGGGTGTTATTAACATTGTATTGACACCCGCATTGGTTCGCAGAGGGCAGTGTGAACTGCCTGCGGGAGAGATGCAATGCGGGAACCGGCACTGCAATTGTGCTGATTCCCACCCCGCTAAAGTGTGAACCCAGGCCACAGGCATAAAGGCTAAGTTTTTTGGTTAAGTGTTAAACATCAGATTTCAGTGTTAGTTTTAGGGTTAAAGGCAGAGGGGGGTTACATGTAAACAAAGTGAGATCATTCATTGAGAGTAAAGATTTGGGGGATGTCTAGGGTTCATTTTAGGAGAAGGCTAATTTGTTTCAATATTTCTATTACCAAAAACCACACTGAACAAAAGCAGGAGGTACCCCCGACACCAAAAACCACCACCCCAAGTTTTTTTTTTTTTTTAAAGTCCATCTAAACCACAACAGCAACTCATTGTAGGAAAACATATACAGTGGGGACGGAAAGTATTCAGACCCCCTTAAATTTTTCACTCTTTGTTATATTGCTGCCATTTGCTAAAATCATTCAAGTTCATTTTTTTCCTCATTAATGTATACACAGCACCCCATATTGACAGAAAATCACAGAATTGTTGACATTTTTGCAGATTTATTAAAAAAGAAAAACTGAAATATCACATGGTCCTAAGTATTCAGACCCTTTACTCAGTATTTAGTAGAAGCACCCTTTTGATCCGATACAGTCATGAGTCTTTTTGGGAAAGATGCAACGTTTTTCACACCTGGATTTGGGGATCCTCTGCCATTCCTCCTTGCAGATCCTCTCCGGTTCTGTCAGGTTGGATGGTAAACGTTGGTGGACAGCCATTTTTAGGTCTCTCCAGAGATGCTCAATTGGGTTTAAGTCAGGGCTCTGGCTGGGCGATTCAAGAACAGTCACGGAGTTGTTGTGAAGCCACTTCTTCATTATTTTAGCTGTGTGCTTAGGGTCATTGTCTTGTTGGAAGGTAAACCTTCAGCCCAGTCTGAGGTCCTGAGCACTCTGGAGAAGGTTTTCATCCAGGATATCCCTCTACTTGGCCACATTCATCTTTCCCTCAATTGCAACCAGTCGTCCTGTCCCTGCACCTGAAAAACACCCCCACAGCATGATGCTGCCACCCGCATGCTTCACTGTTGGGACAGGCAATGAGCAGTGCCTGATTTTCTCCATACATACCGTTTAGAATTAAGGCCAAAAAGTTCTATCTTGGTCTCATCAGACCAGAGAATCTTATTTCTCACCATCTTGGAGTCCTTCAAGTGTTTTTAAGCAAACTCCATGCGGGCTTTCATGTGTCTTGCACTAAGGAGAGGCTTCTGCCGGGCCACTCTGCCATAAAGCCCCGACTGGTGGAGGGCTGCAGTGATGGTTGACTTTCTCAACTTTCTCCCATCTCCCGACTGCATCTCTGGAGCTCAGCCACAGTGATCTTTAAGTACTTCTTTACCTCTCTCACCAAGGCTCTTCTCCCCCAATAGCTCAGTTTGGCTGGACGGCCAGCTCTAGGAAGGGTTCTGGTCATCCCAAATGTCTTCCATTTAAGGATTATGGAGGCCACTGTGCTCTTAGGAACCTTAAGTGCAGCAGAAATTTTTTTGTAACCTTGGCCAGATCTGTGCCTTGCCACAATTCTGTCTCTGAGCTCTTCAGGCAGTTCCTTTGACCTCATGAGCTCTGACATGTACTGTGAGCTGTAAGGTCTTATATAGGCAGGTGTGTGGCTTTCCTAATCAAGTCAAATCAGTATAATCATAAACAGCTGGACTCAAATGAAGGTGTAGAACCATCTCAAGGATGATCAGAAGAAATGGACAGCACCTGAGATAAATATTTGAGTGTCACAGAAAAGGGTCTGAATACTTAGGACCATGTGATATTTCAGTTTTTCTTTTTTTAATAAATCTGCAAAAATGTCAACAATTCTGTGTTTTTCTGTCAATATGGGGTGCTGTGTGTACATTAATGAGGAAAAAAAATGAACTTAAATGATTTTAGCAAATGGCTGCAATATAACAAAGAGTGAAAAATTTAAGGGGGTCTGAATACTTTCCGTCCCCTCTGTATTTTAGAGCCCTTAGACCCATTTCTTGTTACCTTTGAATAAAAACCAACAGGAGGGATGTACCCTGAGCAATAACGTGTATGAAATAAAAAAGAATAACATTACATGTCATTATTATAACCCATGCCAGATGAACCACTAGTTACCAAACATTTCTATTTTTTTTAAATACATACAAAAAAGAGTAGGACGTGTCAGAGGCGTAACTAGAATCTTCAGGGCCCCGGTGCAAGAAACCATGAATGGCCCCCATCTGGGGCATTGCTGGGTCTACAAAAGATCTTGGGCTAGAGCCCATAGCAGCGAGGTAAAGAAAGTCATACGCATGTATATAATATATGTATGTATATACAGTATCTCACAAAAGTGAGTACACCCCTCACATTTTTGTAAATATTTTATTATATCTTTTCATGTGACGACACTGAAGAAATGAAACTTTGCTACAATGTAAAGTAGTGAGTGTACAGCTTGTATAACAGTGTAAATTTGCTGTCCCCTCAAAATAACTCAACACACAGCCATTAATGTCTAAACCACTGGCAACAAAAGTGAGTACACCCCTAAGTGAAAATTTCCAAATAGGGCCCAATCAGCCATTTTCCCTCCCCGGTGTCATGTGACTCGTTAGTGTTACAAGGTCTTAGGTGTGAATGGGGAGCAGATGTGTTAAATTTGGTGTTATCGCTCTCACTCTCTCATATTGATCACTGGAAAAAAAGAATTTTTGCTCTACATAAGGTGGCCTAGGCTATAAGAGGATGGCCAAGACCCTGAAACTGAGCTGTATGGACTGAGCCACATGGTGGCCCAGTCCATACAGCGGTTTAACAGGACAGGTTCTATTCAGAACTGGCCTCACCATAGTTGCCCAAAGAAGTTGAGTGCACGTGCTCAGCGTCATATCCAGAGGTTGTCTTTGGGAAATAGACATATGAGTGCTGCCAGCATTGCTGCAGAGGTTGAAGGGGTGGGGGGGTCAGCCTGTCAGTGTTCAGACCATACGCTGCACACTGCATCCATTTGGTCTGCATGGCTGGCATCCCAGAGGGAAGCCTCTTCTAAAGATGATGCACAAGAAAGCCCGCAAACAGTTTGCTGAAGACAAGCAGACTAAGGACATGGATTACTGGAACCATGTCCTGTGGTCTGACGAGACCAAGATAAACTTATTTGGTTCATATGGCGTCAAGCGTGTGTGGCGGCAACCAGGTGAGGAGTACAAAGACAAATATGTCTTGCCTACAGTTAAGCATGGTGGTGGGAGTGTCATGGTCTGGGGTTGCATGAGTGCTGCCGGCACTAGGGAGCTACAGTTCATTGAGGCAACCATGAATGCCAACATGTACTGTGACATACTGAAGCAGAGCATGATCCCCTCCCTTCAGAGACTGGGCCGCAGGGCAGTATTCCAACATGATAACGACCCCAAACACAACTCCAAGATGACCACTGCCTTGCTAAAGAAGCTGAGGGTAAAGGTGATGAACTGGCCAAGCATGTCTCCAGACCTAAACCCTATTGAGCATCTGTGGAGCATCCTCAAACGGAAAGTGGAAGAGCGCATGGTCTCTAAAATCCACCAGCTCCATGATGTTGTCATGGAGGAGTGGAAGAGGACTCCAGTAGCAACCTGTGAAGCTCTGGTGAACTCCATGCCCAAGAGGGTTAAGGAAGTGCTGTAAAATAATGGTGGCCACACAAAATATTGACACTTTGGGCCCAATTTGGACATTTTCACTTCGGGGTTTACTCACTTTTGATGCCAGCAGTTTAGACATTAATGGCTGTGTGTTGAGTTATTTTGAGGGGACTGCAAATTTACACTGTTATACAAGCTGTACACTCACTACTTTACATTGTATTAAAGTTTCATTTCTTCAGTGTTGTCACATGAAAAGATATAATAAAATATTTACAAAAATGTGAGGGGTGTCACTTTTGTGAGATACTGTATATATCTGGGTGCAGATCTCCCACTTACATCAGGGTCCCCAGAGAGCTTCCCCCTACATCAGGGTCCCCAGAGAGCCTCCCCTTACACAAGGGTCCCCAGATGGCCTCCCCTTACATTAGGGTCCCCAGGGAGCCTCCCCTTACATCAGGGTCACCGGAGAGCCTACCTACTTACGTCAGGGTCCCCAGAGAGCCTCCCCTTACATGAGGGTCCCCAGAGAGCCCCCCCCTACATCAGGGTCCCCAGAGAGCCTCCCCTTACACCAGAGTCCCCAGAGAGCCTCCCTACTTACATTAGGGTCCCCAGAGACCCCCTCATTACATCAGGGTCCCCAGAGAGCCCCCCCTACATCAAGGTCCCCAGAGAGCCCCCCTTACATCAAGGTCCCCAGAGAGCCCCCTTACATCAAGGTCCCCAGAGGGCCCCCCTTACATCAAGGTCCCCAGAGGGCCCCCCCTTACATCAAGGTCCCCAGAGAGCCCCCTTACATCAAGATCCCCAGAGAGACCCTCCTTACATCAGGGTCCCCACAGAGCCCCCCCTTACATTAGGGTCCCCACAGAGCCCCCCCTTACATCAGTGTCCCCAGAAGGCCCCTTCCTTACATCAGGGTCCCCAGAGAGCCCCCCTTACATCAGTGTCCCCAGAGAGCCCCCCTTACATTAGTGTCCCCAGAGGGCCCCTTCCTTACATCAGGGTCCCCAGAGGGCCCCTTCCTTACATCAGGGTCCCAAGAGAGCCACCCCTTACATTAGTGTCCCCAGAGAGCCCCCCTTACATTAGTGTCCCCAGAGAGCCCCCTTACATTAGTGTCCCCAGAGAGCCCCCTTACATTAGTGTCCCCAGTGAGCCCCCCTTACATTAGTGTCCCCAGAGGGCCCCCACCTTACATTAGTGTCCCCAGAGGGCCCCCACCTTACATTAGTGTCCCCAGAGGGCCCCCACCTTACATTGTCCCCAGACACCCCTCTTACATTATTGTCACCAGAGGGCCCCCCTTACATTAGTGTCCCCAGAGGGCCCCCCTCTTACATCAGAGTCATCAGATGCCCCCCCCTTCTAGGGGTTCCCCATGTACCTGGCTAGTACCTGGGCTGGGGAGGTGGGAGGCGACGATCGGCAGCTCTATGGTGTCCACGGGCGGTGGGATCTCCATGAGGCTAGTAGTTCTCTTCCCCAGTGTATACAGTGAAGAGGGGAGGAGCCTCTGACCCAAGTATGTATCAGTAACAGTGTACAAGCAGAGCCGACTCACTTGTACACTGAAGAGTGAAACTGTTAGATGCTTGGATCAGAGGTCCCTCCCCTCTCCAGTGTGTAGACTCAGGAAGAGAACTACAAGCCCCAGGGAGATCCCGCCGCCGAGGGGCAACAGATCTGCTGATCTTCACCTCCCCCTCACTGCATTCTAAATGGACAGCCAGAGGTGCAGGGGGAGATGCCAGGTTGCCAGGTCTTGCGGCCCCCCCACAGCGGCAGAACAGCAGGGCCCAGTCGCAAGTGCGACCCCCATAGTTCTGCCACTGGGACATGTGTATATTACAAATTATTTGTATATAGTTCTGTGCAAACATTTTAGACACCTGGGAAAAAATGCTGTAAAGTGAGGATGAATTGAAAATTTAGAAATGAATAGATTTTATTGATCAATTGACAACATTCAAGTGTATAAACAGAGAAAATCTAAATCCAATCAATATTTTGTGTGTTCACCTTTAACAATAAAACAGCATTCATTATCAGTTTAACGCCATTTACGTCTGTGTGCGTTACTGCCAGTTTAATGCCATTTAGTTCTGTGTGCGTTACTGCCAGTTTTACGCCATATAGTTTTGTGCATTACTGCCAGTTTAACGCCATTTACTAGACAGTTTTTGACAAGTCCTTGATTAAAAATGTCTTCTTCCTCCTCCGGGCTTCTTCTTCTCCCTCCTGTCTTCTCCTTCTTCCTCTGGTCTTCTTCCTCCTGTCTTCTTGTTCGGTCTTCTATCTCTGCTGCTGCTCCCACCAATGACCCTCCTCTGATACTGCGTCCCGCTGATCTGTCTGTGCCGATGTCAAGCATTTCTTAGATAAGATGGGGGTGTGGCCGGTGGATGGTGTCATCCGGAGTGATGTCACTGACCCATCATGCCCCGGGCAGTGACATCATGGGGGCGGGTCGTCGGCAAGAGCAGCAGCGAAGGAAGGACACCGGACAAAGAAGACAGAAGAAAGAAGACCGGAAGAAGAATCGGGAGAAGAAGACCAGAGGAAGAAGGAGAAGACCGGAGGGAGAAGGAGAAGACTGACGGAAGAAGCTGGAGAAGCCCGGAGGAGGAAGAAGACGACATTTTTAAGGACTTGTCAAAAACTGTCTTTTGTATTTTGTCACACTACACTACTTTTTTTTGGCGAATGGGCAGGGGTACAATGTACCTGATACCCATTCACATGGGGGGGAGGCCAGGATCTGGGGGCCCCCTTGTTAAAGGAGGCTTCCACATTCCGACAAGCCCCCCTCCCACAGACCCCAACAACCATCGGGCAAGGGTAGTCGGAAAGTGGCCCTTGTCCCCATCAACATGGGGGCAAGGTGCTTTGGGGTGCTTTGCAGAGCACCCACCCCCCCCCCATGTTGAGGGCATGCGGTCTGGTATGGTTCAGGAGGGGGGGCGTTCGCTAGTCCCCTCCCTTTCCTGACCTGCCAGGCTGCATGCTCGGATAAGGGTCTGGTAGGGATTTTGGGGGTGACCCCACGCCATTTTTTAATGCATAGGATGCATTAAAGTGAAAAAACACGAGGGTTTACAACCCCTTTAATTGATAAATACACTCGATGCATAAATTACTATACAATTGAAAAAAAATTGCTATATTTTTTTCACAATTGCCTAAAACAATTGCATTGCTCAGGATATATACACTAGGGAAGGGCGAACGGTTCGGCCAGAGCATAAGTTCGGGCCGAACTTTTACTTTTTGGACGTTCGATGAACAGCTGAAAAAAATGGGGCGTTCGACCATTTGTTCTCCCCCACCCCCCAAACTGACCACAATGCATTGCGGCACTGAACAGTGCATTGCAAACCCTGACTGGATGAAGAAGTGAAAGCTTCAGCCAATCAGGGCACAGAGCACTGTCAGAGTCATGATTGGACACTGTCACCATGACTTTATCCAATCATGGCTCATTCCCGCCCCACAGTATAAAAGTATTCTTTCAATGGCAGCCATTTTCAGAGTGGAGAGAGATAGAACAGGGCTCTGTTCAGTGTTATTAGTTAGTGTGCTATACTGTGCTATTTTGCTTCAATTGTCTGTGTAGAATATTGGTGTCAGTCTAGGGATAGTGTGATGCCGCATACACACGGTTTGGAATTTCTGACAGAAAAAGTCAGATGGGAGCTTTTGGTTGGATAATCCGACCATGTGTACATGGGGCACATCAGACTTTTTCTGTCGGCATTTCCAAAAGACTTAGATAGAGAACATGCTCTAAATTTTTCCGTCGGAAATGCCGACGGAGCTTGTCCCATTGGCGAGTCCGACCGTGTGTACGCGGCATTAGTGTAGTGAAGAGGACCATCGTTCAGCTTTGCATTGTGTGCAGCTAGAGAAGGGACAGCTCAGATAGTTTCACTGTAGTGTAGTCAGACCGTGTCATTCATACATACATTAGTGTAGAGTAGGGGCAGCTCAGATAGTTTCAGTGTAGTGTAGTGAGACCGTGACAGTAATCCTTACATTAGTGTATAGCTAGAGTAGGGACAGTTCAGATAGCACCAGTGTAGTGACGGTTGAACACCGTCTATTTGATTGCGTTACTGCCAGTTTAATGCCATTTTCTTCTGTATGCGTTACTGCTAGTTTAACGTTATATAGTTTTGTGTGCGTTACTGCCAGTTTAACACCATATAGTTCTGTGTACGTTACTGCCAGTTTAACGCCATATAGCTTTGTGTGCGTTACTGCCAGTTTAATGCCATATAGTTCTGTGTGCGGTACTGCCAGTTTAAAACCATATAGTTTTTTGCGTTACTGCCAGTTTAATGCCATATAGTTTTGTGCGTTACTGTCAGTTTAACACCATTTTCTTCTGTGTGCATTACGGCCAGTTTAACGCCATATAGTTCTGTGCATCACTGTACGTTTGGCGCATTATATTGCAGTATATTATATTGTATCCCTGGAGGGTGTCTGTGTAGTGTGACTACTCAAATTAAAGTGCACCAAACACCTCTTTACATTGATTAAAGTGCATCTACATACAGATTTCAACTTCTTTTTTACATTTGCTTATAAGCACCGCCCCCTCCCTCCCATTAATGTCTGGGAGGACAACAAGGAGAGGCAGACGTTCCGATGGCACTGTAAGAGGGCCAGCAACAAATGTATCCACAGGTAAAGGTGGACGTGGTGGTCAGTCCTCAGGCAGAGCATCATTTCTTCTGTTTAGTGAGTTTACCCATGCTATCCAGCCACAGCATGCAGAGTAGGTGGTGGACTGGCTTACTAAACTTTTCTCATCCTCTGTCATTCAAGCAGAGACAAGTGTGCAGTCCCCTGCAGTTGCCAGAGTGGATAAACCTGCCTCCTTGTCCACAGCTATTCCTGCCATAGCCCCAGCATCAGGCATAGAGGAGTCAGCGGAGTTATTTGACCACAGTCAGCCACTTGCTCCTTGATGATGCCCAGCCATTACTGGATTCAGATGTTGGTTCTGAGGTTGAGGATGACAGGAACATGAGCCTAGAGAGAGGGAGGAACACTGGTAGACAATTTGGAATTCATGTTCCTCAAGCCGCAGCGTATTGCGATGATGATTGATGATGATGATGATGATACTGATGCGACTTGGGTGACAGATAGAGCAGAGGAGGAAAATGAAGGTGAGGCGGCACAACCCCAAGGAGGCCGACATCAAGAAAGAGTAGAGAGCAGCCACCCTGTTCCATCACATTCTGCAACTATTATCTCCCGGCCCACTCCCCAAAGCTCAGCTTTCTGGGCCTCTTTCAGTACATCTGCAGCAGATCGCACTGTTGCTATCTGTAAACTGTGTCTCAGGCACATCAAACGTGGCAAAAATATCAACCATTTGTGTACCACATGCTTAACAAGGCATTTAACATCCAACCACTCAGCCCGTTGGCAAGAGCACCTACAAGCCACACAAATGGGGCACAAATCTGTCCCTTCTCCTCCTTACCCACTTCAGTCTGCCCCTGCTATACCGAGTCATTACCTCTCAGCAGCCTCCACTGACAGGGATGATGGTATAGCACAGGGTGTCCCAGGTCCTAGCAACACACCTGCCAGCAGCACACCACCAGTTATAGACTGTAGCTGGCAAATTTCTCTGCCCCATCTGCTGCAGCAGAAAAAAAAAATACAGTCCCTGCCACGCACATGCCCAACGTCTACATGAAAGCTTGTCAAAGCTATTGGCTCTCCAACTTCTGCCTTTCAGCCTGGTGGATTCTACCCCCTTCCGTGAATTCACACAATGTGCTGTACCACAATGGCAGGTTCCCAGTCACCACTACTTTTCATGTAAGGCCGTTCCATCTCTCTACCATCATGTGAAAGGGAATGTTCTGGCATCGTTGGGCAAGGAAGTCAGCTGTAAAATCCACCTTACTGCTGACACGTGGTCCACCAAGCGTGGACAGGGACGATATATTTCGTTCACAGCACACTGGGTAATGCTGCTTGCAACTCGAAAGGATGCAGGACAGGGATCGATTCTGCAGCTTGTTGTGCCCCCATGTCTATACAGCTGATGGTGATGCCAGACATGTGAGCTCTACCCCCTCCTCCTCCTCCTCCTCTGCCACCTCCATGCCTTCCTCTGCAGAATTGTCCTATGAACATCAGGTACCCCCTAAGCGTTCAAAGGTCTATTCCCAGAGTCAGACTAAAAGGTGCCATGCAGTGCTTCAGCTGGTGTGTTTAGGGGACAGGAACCACACTGAAGCAGAGATTCATGCAGCTCTGCAGGGACAGGCCCAGAGGTGGTTCATACCATGCCAGCTAGAGCCAGGAATGGTGGTGTGCGATAATTGCTCAAACCTCTTGTCGCCCTTAGACAGGGAAAGTTGACATGTGCCATGCCTGGCACATGTCCTCAATTTGGTGGTGCGGCGTTTCCCAAATACGTACCCATGGTTGCAAGATGTGCTAAAGCTGGCCAGAAGAGTCTGTAGCCATTTCAGGCGGTCATACACAGCCAGTGCTCGGTTGGCTGAAATTCAGTGGGAAATCCACCTGCCTGTAAACCGCCTGATTTGTGACATGCCCACCAGGTGGAACTCGACTTTGTCAATGCTGCAACAGCTATACATGCAGCAGATGGCCGTCAACGAGTACCTGTGCGAATACGGCATGAAGACAGGCTCAAGCCGCCTCAGCTTTTTTTTCCCCACGCCACTGGCTGGTCATTAAGGATGCATGCACTGTATTGTCACCATTTGAGGAGGCCACAAGGATGGTGAGCCGTGACAGTGCATGCATCAGTGACACAATCCCTGTTGTGTTCCTGCTAGAGCAGACTCTGCGTGGCATTATGGACAGGGCACTGGAGGCAGAGCAGCAGGAGGAAGAGGAGGACTTCCTTTCCTCTCAAGGCCCACTTTATCCAGACAGCCTCATTCCTATGTCAGAGAACACACAGGAGGAGATAGGGGAGGAGGATGAGAATTCTGGCACTTTTAGGCTTTGAAGAAGAGGAAGACATGTGTCAATCTGTCAGCGATGGCTTTGCAACCCTAGGACCCTTGGGAGTAGTACGTGGCTGTGAGGAGGAAGTTCCAGATGCCGTCATCCTGAGTGACCCCAAGGAGTCTGCTTCTCAAGCCTCGGCAAATTTGAGGTGCATGGGCAACCTCATGCTTCAAAGCCTGTAAAAGGACCCAAGAATATGTGGCATAAAGGAGAAGGATGATTACTGGTTGGCAACCCTCCTTGACCACCATATTGATGGGAAGGTCTCAGAACTCATCCCGTCCCCACAGAGAGTGCAGAAGATAAAATCTCTTGAGAACACATTAAAGAGCATTTTATTGAATGTTTTTCCTGACTCCAGTAGGTTACAGTGTTGTGGAAAACGTTGTTTTGAGTCTTCTGTTGGTCAAGAGAGGAGCGTTGGAGAAGGCATCTGCCTAAGTGAGGCATTTCGGAATGTTTTTAGTCCTCGCTGCCCAGGGCTGTCAACTTCCACATCCCATCGGCAGCATCTGCATCACATGGTGGACAATTACCTCTGGGCAAAAACAGAGATGGAGAGCTTTCCATCTGACGATCCACTGACTTACTGGGTCATGAGACTAGACCACTGGCCAGAACTTGCCCACTGATAATAGAACTTATCTGTCCACAGACTCTGTGGACCGTTTGACTTTTATAAAAATGAATCAGTCCTGGATTACCAGCTATGAAGCCCCTGATGCTGATGTCACTGTTTAAGTCTTTTTGAGATGTGGAATCTCTGCAGGACTTCAAGGCTGCCTAGCTTTGAGGGTGTTCAATCATTTCATCTGGAGGAATGTTTTTGGTATAGGTTTCATGAGCACAATTAACAGCCAAAGACCAGTTTTTAGCACCTAATTGACAGGTGTATAACATTGCAATTTTTTTTGCCTTCATCAAGAGCACCTCTATAGGGTTACGGTGGGAAGGCGCCCCCGACACCCAAAGAGTAATTTTTTGCACCTGTTAGACAGGTGCATATCATTTCAATTTTTACAGCAAGGTCAATTCTATGTTTCATCTAGATTACCTCTATAGCAGTGGTTCTCAACTCCAGTCCTCAGGACCCACCAACAGGCCAGGTTTGCAAGATAGCTGAAATACATCACAGGTGATATCACTTGCTGCTCAGTGATTGCAGTATTCTAGTCTGCAACTCCCCAAGGTAATACTTAAAATCTGACCTGTTGGTGGGTCCCGAGGACTGGAGTTGAGAACCACTGCTCTATAGGGTTACGGTGGGAAGGCGCCACAACACCCAAAGACCAATTTTTATGCACCCGTTAGGGAAAATGTATTTTTTTGGCTTTATAAATGCAATTATTGCTGCAGCAGACTGTAGACAGGGTACAGATCTGCCACTTTACAGGTAGACTAAGGGGACCCCCTCCAGGCACTATATTGGAAGGAATTTTTCATTTTAAAAATAAAAAAAATCACTGCTCATTTAAAAATTACGTTTTTCACAAACTTTTTTTTTATTGAAACATGTCCCCCAGGCAGGACCCGGACCCCTATAACCATTGTATGCTCAATTACTTGCATATATGCCTTCAAAATGGGCACCTTTGATTTTTGATGGTCAGGTCCCATTGAGTTTAATAGGGTTCATTATCCAGTCTGAACTTTCGCGGTGTTCAGAAGCTCTGGTGCGAACCGAACAGGGGTCCGTTTGGCCCATCCCTAATATACACAAACGTGTCTGTTTGTTGGCAAGTAACTACTGTAATATAATCAAACTAGGCACCTAAATAGGCAGTAGTAAAATTTGCTAAACATTAACACCGGGATTAATTATGTCTATGTGAATAAATAGAGCCTCCAGTTCACATACACAATACATATTTTGTGACAGGGAGATCTATTCTCTGAAATCTAACCGAGTACTTAAAGTGTATTTCCACTTGTGCAGTCAAATGTGAGAAACCTCCACTATATGATTCTTACGTGTTCCCATTCAAACAGCATACCTAAATATAATTTGTATTTTTTTTTGTTTTTACCTTCTAGTGGTTTCTTTGAAGCAGGTTTATCCATAGGACTGCAAGCTATTCTGAACCATTTCAGAGACTGGTGACAGGCTCAGTTTTCCTTTATTAACACACCATGCAGAACACAAGCCTTCAAATCTTTAACCCTGTTGAAATCGAATTTACAACTGATAATGAGATATGGCAGCACAGTACAGGCTGGTTATTTATGGTAAATATTAATTCCACAGCCCCCTCCTTAAAGCGGAACTATACTCACCTCCACTCCAGGATTGCGATGTTCAGGAGCCTTTTTCTTGGTTCTGATATTTGGAAATTATGATTGGCCAGGCTGAGATCACATCACTCCCACACATGGACAGGAGTTTATTCAACCCAGCAGATGCTGAAATTGTACACTGCACTTTGTGCGGGCAGCTCAGTGTATAGTGTGAACAGGCAAGTAAGAATACTTTAATGCAAAAGAGGCATGGGGAGGTTGATTCACTAAAGCAAATGTGCACTCGCAAGTCAATTAAAGTACATGCAGCAACAGTCACAGCTGTGGATGTAACACACACATCATTTGATAAATAAAAAACAGTTCACAATTGTGCACATAGCTGTAGATCGAAGAGATGTATTTTCTTGGTTTACTGCTTATCACAAGAGCTAGGATCATGTGACTGGACTGCAGAATCATGGGGTTGAAGTTTGAAAGAACTGAGAAAATTACCTCTGTCAGCTGTTCTTTTAATTAGCCTCCTTTGAAACCAGTTGCAAAATTAACCCCATTGATGTTTTTCAACACAAACATCCTTTGTCACATGTCAGTTTTCTGGATGCCTCATATGTTTATTTTAATGTCTCCCTTATCATTAGGGATAGGCCGAATGGACCCCGGCTTATATGCAAGTAATTGGGCATACAATGATTATAGGGGTCCGGGGCCTGCCCTGGGGGACATGTATCAATAAAAAAAAAGTTTGTGAAAAACGTCATTTTTAAATGAGCAGCGATTTTTTTATTTTTATAGTGAAAGCCTAAAAATGAAAGATTCCTTCCAATATAGTGCCTGGGGGGTCCCCTTAGTCTACCTGTAAAGTGGCAGATCTGTACCATGTCTACAATCTACTGCAGCAATAATTACATTTTTAAAGCCAAAAAAATGACATTTTCCCTGCAAGCTGCCTTTATTTTGCTCAGCAACAGCTGGGGAGCCAGTGTGTATGATGAGGCCACAATGTAGTGCACTGGGAACAAGATTAGAGATTTTTTGGATACATTCTGGTGTCACTTTGACTTTGTATAGAAGTAACGGGTGCGTAAAAATTGGTCTTTGGGTGTCGGTGGCGCCTTCCCACCGTAACCCTATAGAGGTACTATTGATGAAAGCAAGAATTGGCCTTGCTGTAAAAATTGCAAAGATATGCACCAATCAAACAGGTGCAGAAAAATTGCTCTTTGGGTGTCGGGGGCACCTTCCCACCGTAACCTAATAGAGGTGTTCTTGATGAAGGCAAAAGGCAAAAAAAATTGCAATGATATGCATATGGTTGGTGTTTTTTCCACTTTTGATGTGCCTGAGACACAGTTTGCAGATAGCAACAGTGCGATCTGCTGCAGATGTACTGAAAAAGGCCCAGACAGCTGAGCTTTGGGGAGTGGGCGGGAGATAACAGTGGCAAAATGTGATGGAATAGGGTGGCTGCTATCTACTCTTTCTTGATATTGGCCTCCTTAAGGTTGTGCCACCTCACCTTCAGTTTCCTCCTCTGCTCTATCTGGCACCCAAGTCGCATCAGTGACCTCATCATCATCATCATCTCCATCTCATCCATCTTCATCATTACCACCGGAGACAACTTGGCAATACGTTGTGGCTTGGGGAACATGAATGCCAATTTGTCTACCAGTGTTCCTCCCTCTCTCTAGGCTCATGTTACTGTCATCCTCAACCTCAGGACCAACATCTGAATCCAATAATGGCCGGCATCATCAAGAAGCAAGTGGCTGATGCTGTGGTCAAATAACTCATCTGACTCCTCAATGGCTTATGTTGGGGCTATGGCAGTAATAGATGTGGACAAGGAGGCATGTTTATCCACTCTGGCAACTGAGTGGACTGTAAATTATAAACAAATATATACCACGCTGTCTATAAAAGAAATCAAACAAAAACTGAAAAAAAACTAAAGCAGCCAGCACAGCAGTGGATAAAGTTGCAAAAATGACAATTGGGTAAAATGTGCAGTGCTTATGTGATCATATAAACCATAACAAATAATATGAGTACAAAAAACGTGAATAATAAATGATGTGTTTAAAAATACTCCAAGCAGTCCTCTATCATGACATGTGATGTCTATAAACAGAGGAACTTGGACGTGTGATGTCCAAAAAAAGTCAGTGACAAACTTCAATCATGTGTGATGATAATCCTCAACCACATGTGGATATGATATAGTGACAGTCTTTAACTTCAAATATGTGTGATGTAATAACAGTTGATAGTAGATCCACCACCAAGGACACCAGAAGTTGCTTACCAGAGGGATTGAACTCAAATAGGTGTAGACCTAATGAGTCAATCAAGCTTTGTGGTATAATATACCAAGAAGATCAGATGCTCTATCCAGATATGACCTCCAGATGGACCTCCGAACAGGTGTAAGGTATGGATGAACTCAGTAGATATAGGCAGTCAGCCCCACCATTAAAAGTAAGAGGAAGGCATATGGCATATCTCCGTATGGAAATTTTAATACATGAAAAGCAAAGGAAATACACTCACTTGTTTAGCAGTAAAATCAAGAGCTTGTATAAAAGAAGACAGTGGTCTCAGCATATCCTCCCGATTAGGGATGAGCTTCGTGTTCGAGTCGAACCCATGTTCGACTCGAACATCGTCTGTTCGCCCGTTCGCCGAATTGCGAACGATATGGGCCGTTTGCGCCAAATTTGTGTGGCACGTCACGGCCCATAATTCACTGTGGCATCGCAGTGCATTGCTGGCTGATGATTGGCCAAGCATGCACTATGACCCGCATGCTTGGCCAATCACAGCGCCGTCTGAACAGAGAGCCGTAATTGGCCAAAGCCAAGGAGGATTTGGCCAATTATGGCTCAGGGGATTTAGTACACGCCCCACACTATATAAGGCCGCCTGCACGGCGGCCTTGTGTAGTGTGTGTTCCGGCGTTGAAAGAGATAGACAGAGAGACAGTGTCATTTGATTTAAGTTAGATAGATTAGGCAGGACAGTCAGTGAGTTAGCTGCACTTTCAGTATATTGTGTATATATATGCATCCCAGGTGTTGTATATATATATATATATATATATATATATATATACATTGTATTCAGTTTAGCTAGATCCATTCCTGTTATCTTCCTACTGACAGGCAGGCTTGTCTTGTTACAGTATTTACAGCTACCTGAAGAAAATTGCTGGTGTTCTTTTGATCCTATTAGTACCACAGTCAGGCAGCTAGACTATTTACAGTTAGTGTAGTGCGTCCTCCTCACAGTATTCAGTTAAAGCTACAAGTTAGTTTAGTGTGACCTCTGCACAGTGTTCAGCTAAAACTACAAGTTAGTGTAGTGCGTCCTCCTCACAGTGTTCAGTTAAAGCTACAAGTTAGTTTAGAGTGACCTCTGCACAGTGTTCAGCTAAAGCTACAAGTTAGGGTAGTGCGTCCTCCTCACAGTGTTCAGCTAACGCTACAAGTTAGAGTAGTGCGTCCTCCTCACAGTGTTCAGCTAAAACTACAAGTTAGTGTAGTGCGACCTCTGCACAGTGTTCAGCTAAAGCAACCTGTAGAAGGTTGGTGGTATTTTCCTGATCCTATCACTACCGCAGGCAGCTAAATAAGCTACAAGTTAGTTTTTTGCGAGCTCTGCACAGTGTTCACCTAAAGCTACCTGTAGAAGGTTGGTGGTGTTTTCCTGATCCTATCACTTCCACAGGCAGTTAAATAAGCTACAAGTTAGTGTAGTGCATCCTCCTCACAGTGTTCAGCTAAAAGTATAAGTTAGTGTAGTGCACAGTGTTCAGCTAAAGCTACAAGTTAGGGTAGTGCGTCCTCCTCCCAGTGTTCAGCTAAAGCTAGAAGTTAGTGTAGTGCGTCCTCCTCACAGTGTTCAGCTAAAACTACAAGTTAGTGTAGTGCGACCTCTGCACAGTGTTCAGCTAAAGCTACAAGTTAGTGTAGTGCGTCCTCTGAACAGTGTTCAGCTAAAACTACAAGTTAGTGTAGTGCACAGTGTTCAGCTAAAGCTACAAGTTAGGGTAGTGCGTCCTCCTCACAGTGTTCAGCTAAAGCTACAAGTTAGTGTAGTGCGTCCTCCTCACAGTGTTCAGCTAAAACTACAAGTTAGTGTAGTGCGACCTCTGCACAGTGTTCAGCTAAAGCTACAAGTTAGTGTAGTGCGTCCTTTGAACAGTGTTCAGCTAAAACTACAAGTTAGTGTAGTGCGAGCTCTGCACAGTGTTCACCTAAAGCTACCTGTAGAAGGTTCGTGGTGTTTTCCTGATCCTATCACTACCGCATGCATCTATATAAGCTATAAGTTAGTGTAGTGCGTCCTCCTCACAGTGTTCAGCTAAAACTACAAGTTAGTGTAGTGCACAGTGTTCAGCTAAAGCTACAAGTTAGGGTAATGCGTCCTCCTCACAGTGTTCATTTAAAACTACAAGTTAGTGTAGTGCGACCTCTGAACAGTGTTCAGCTAAAACTACAAGTTAGTGTAGTGCACAGTGTTCAGCTAAAGCTACAAGTTAGGGTAGTGCGTCCTCCTCACAGTGTTCAGCTAAAGCTACAAGTTAGTGTAGTGCGTCCTCCTCACAGTGTTCAGCTAAAACTACAAGTTAGTGTAGTGCGACCTCTGCACAGTGTTCAGCTAAAGCTACAAGTTAGTGTAGTGCGTCCTTTGAACAGTGTTCAGCTAAAACTACAAGTTAGTGTAGTGCGAGCTCTGCACAGTGTTCACCTAAAGCTACCTGTAGAAGGTTCGTGGTGTTTTCCTGATCCTATCACTACCGCATGCATCTATATAAGCTATAAGTTAGTGTAGTGCGTCCTCCTCACAGTGTTCAGCTAAAACTACAAGTTAGTGTAGTGCACAGTGTTCAGCTAAAGCTACAAGTTAGGGTAATGCGTCCTCCTCACAGTGTTCATTTAAAACTACAAGTTAGTGTAGTGCGACCTCTGCACAGTATTCAGCTAAAGCTACAAGTTAGTGTAGTGCGTCCTCTGAACAGTGTTCAGCTAAAACTACAAGTTAGTGTAGTGCGACCTCTGCACAGTGTTCAGCTAAAGCTACAAGTTAGTGTAGAGCGTCCTCTGAACAGTGTTCAGCTAAAACTACAAGTTAGTGTAGTGCGAGCTCTGCACAGTGTTCACCTAAAGCTACCTGTAGAAGGTTGGTGGTGTTTTCCTGATCCTATCACTACCGCATGCAGCTATATAAGCTACAAGTTAGTGTAGTGCGTCCTCCTCACAGTGTTCAGCTAAAACTACAAGTTAGTGTAGTGCACAGTGTTCAGCTAAAGCTACAAGTTAGGGTAGTGCGTCCTCCTCACAGTGTTCAGGTAAAACTACAAGTTAGTGTAGTGCGACCTCTGCACAGTGTTCAGCTAAAGCTACAAGTTAGTGTAGTGCGTCCTCTGAACAGTGTTCAGCTAAAACTACAAGTTAGTGTAGTGCGACCTCTGCACAGTGTTCAGCTAAAGCTACAAGTTAGTGTAGTGTGTCCTCTGAACAGTGTTCAGCTAAAGCTACAAGTTAGTGTAGTGCATCCTCCTCACAGTGTTCAGCTAAAACTACAAGTTAGTGTAGTGCGACCTCTGCACAGTGTTCAGCTAAAGCTACCTGTAGAAGGTTGTTGGTGTTTTCCTGATCCTATCACTACCGCAGGCAGCTAAATAAGCTACAAGTTAGTTTTTTGCGAGTTCTGTACAGTGTTCAGCTAAAGCTACCTGTAGAAGGTTGGTGGTGTTTTCCTGATCCTATCACTACTGCAGACAGCTAAATAAGCTACAAGTTAGTTTTTTGCAAGCTCTGCACAGTGTTCACCTAAAGCTACCTGTAGAAGGTTGGTGGTGTTTTCCTGATCCTATCACTACCGCAGGCAGCTAAATAAGCTACAAGTTATTTTTTTTTGCGAGCTCTGCACAATGTTCACTTAAAGCTACCTGTAGAAGGCTGGTGATGTTTTCCTGATCCTATCACTACCGCAGGCAGCTAAATAAGCTACAAGTTAGTTTTTTGCGAGCTCTGCACAGTGTTCAGCTAAAGCTATCTGTAGAAGGTTGGTGGTGTTCTCATACTACAGGCAGGCAGTTGATTTTGCTAGCTGCAGTATCAGTATATATATATATATATATATATATATATATATCCCAGCTTAGTGCAGCTACAGGCCTACAGGCCATTAGTATGTCTGGAAAGCCAACAAGGAGAGGCAGACAGTCACAAGCCAATAAAAGAGGGCAAGCAGGCTCTGTGTCTAGAGGCAACAGTGCTGGTCGTGGAGACGGCGCATCCTCATCAGCACGTGGCCGTGGGACATGCTTGGCCTTTTTTTCGGCAGCTGGCCGTGTTGAGCCGCAACATGCGGAAGACTTGGTCGAGTGGATGACCAAGCCGTCCTCATCCTCCTCATCCTCTCTCACCCATGCTCAGGGTACTTTGTCTGGCAAAGCAGCTGCCAACGCGGCCTCTTCCCTCGGCTCAATGGCATCAGTGACTCCTTCCCTAGCCCCACCATGTCCTCCTGAGGATTTCCTCGAACTGTTTCACCACAGTGTTGGGTACATGCTCCAGGAGGATGCCCAGCGTTTAGAAGGCTCTGATGATGATACTGAGCTAGATGAAGGCAGTAACGTGAGCACGGACAGAGGGGGTGCCCAAGAAAAACAGCAATCTGGCAGTCATGCTCCCCCTGCTGCAGCATACTGCCAGGTTTGCTCCAGTGAAGAGGAGGGAGGGGATGATGAGGTCACTGACTCAATGTGGGTGCCTGATAGGAGTGAGGAGGAGGAGGCACATCACCAACGAGGCAAGATGCCCTCCAGGGGCCGGCCTAAGGGCAGCACACTGACTGCATCACACCCCAAAGCTTCGCATGTGCAGGGCGCTGCTGTCTCTGCACGTTATTCCAAAAGTTCTTTGGTGTGGGCCTTTTTTGAGACGTGTGCATCAGATCGCACCGCTGCTATCTGCAACATATGTCTCAAGCGTATCTCGCGTGGCCAAAACATCTCCCGCTTGGGCACCACATGCTTGACCAGACATATGTTGACCTGCCATGCGGTTCGTTGGCAAGCGTATCTAAAAGACCCACACCAAAGAACAAAGAGGACCTCTCCTTGCTCCTCATCAGCTGAGATCTCTCCAACTCCACTATACCTTCAGTCCTCTCTGAGACCTGCACTGAGAGGAATAAAGGTGTAGAATTAGGTGTATCACAGCCAAGTACTTGCAGGCAATCTGCTTTCGGTACACTGACGTCAGATTGTACCAGGCAAATTTCCCTGCCCCAGCTGCTGCACCGCCGAAAGAAGTTCACTCCCAGCCATCCACATGCCCAGCGGTTGAATGCTAGCTTGGCAAAATTGCTAGCACTTCAACTCCTGCCTTTTCAGTTGGTAGACTCTGCCCCCTTCCGTGAGTTTGTGGAATGTGCAATTCCTCAGTGGTAGGTACCCAAACGCCACTTTTTCTCACGGAAGGCGATTCCGGCTCTCTACCGGCATGTGGAAGGCAATGTCAATGCCTCGCTGGACAGGCCAAAAGATGCCATGCAGTGTTTGAGCTGGTGTGCTTGGGGGACAGGAGCCACACTGGGGCAGAGGTTCTGTCAGCTCTACAGGGGCAGGTTCAGAGGTGGTTGACACCACGCCAACTTAAGCCAGGAATGGTGGTTTGCGACAATGGCACCAACCTCCTCTCTGCCCTCCGACAGAGACAAATGACCCATGTGCCCTGTTTGGCTCACGTCCTTAACTTGGTGGTGCAGCGGTTCTTGGGCAGGTACCCAGGCTTTCAGGATGTCCTGAGGCAGGCCAAGAAAGTCTGTGTGCATTTCTGCTGGTCATATAATGCCAGTGCTCGGCTGGCTGACCTCCAAAAGGAGTTTAACCTGCCCAAGAACCGCCTAATCTGAGACATGCCCACCAGGAGGAACTCAACGTTGGCCATGCTGCAGCGGCTGCACACGCAGCAGAGGGCCATCAATGAGTACCTGTGCGACTATGGCACCAGGACAGGGTCAGGGGAGCTTGTTTTTTTCCCCACACCAGTGGGCCATGATCAGGGATGCATGCACTGTTCTGTCACCATTTGAGGAGGCCACGAGGATGGTGAGCAGTGACAGTGCATGCATCAGTGACACTGTCCCCCTTGTCCACTTGTTGGAGCACATGCTGCGTGGAATAATGGACAGGGCACTTGAGGCAGAACAGAGGCAGGAAGAGGAGGACTTCCTTAGCTCTCAAGGCCCACTTTATCCAGACAGTGTTCCTGCGTGCCCGCCGATCCCACAGGAAGAGGACGAGGAGGAGGAGGATTGTGTCAGTATGGAGGTGGAGCCTGGCACTCAGCATCAGCAGCAGTCTTTAAGGGATCAGTCCCAAGAAACACATGGACTTGTATGTTGCTGGGAGGAGGTGGCTGCAGACCATGTCGTCCTTAGTGACCCAGAGGACTCCGGACCGAATGCTTCAGCAAACCTACGCTGCATAGCCTCCCTGATCCTGCAAAGCCTGCGTAAGGATCCTCGTATTTGTGGTATCAGGGAGAAGGACCAATACTGGCTGGCAACCCTCCTTGATCCACGTTACAAGGGTAAGGTTTGCAGACCTTATCTTGCCACCGCAGAGGGAGCAGAGGATGAAACATCTTCGGGAGGCCTTGCAGAAAGGTCTGTGCAACGCGTTCCCAGAGACTGGGAGGTTACAAACTCCTGTTTCTGGACAACGTGTTGCTGAGGTCAGTATAAGAAGGAGCGGTGGAGAAGGTGGCCATCTGACCGATGTGTTCAGACAATTTTTTAGTCCGCAGCCCCAAGGTATGATCGGTTCCAGCAACCATCACCAGCGTCTGTTTTACATGGTGCAGGAATACCTAGGGGCAAGATCTGACTTGGACACCTTTCCCACCGAAAATCCTCTGGGTTACTGGGTCCTGAGGATGGATCACTGGCCAAAGCTTGCACAGTATGCAATTGAGCTACTGGCCTGTCCTGCATCCAGCGTTCTTTTGGAACGCACATTCAGTGCTGCTGGAGGCTTTGTAAGCGATCACAGGGTGCATCTGTCCACCGACTCGGTCGATCGACTGACCTTCATAAAAATTAATCATTCTTGGATCACCACCAGCTACCAAGCACCTGATGCTGATGTAACCGAATAATTTTTTTTGAAATCTCAGATCCCTTCAAAGACTGCCTATGCTGATGCTGAGTGACTATCTTGAGTAATTATCCTCTTACTCCTCAATGATCACGCTGATGGCTTATAAGAACTTTTTTTTTTTTACTTTAAACAACATTAAAATCACTGCTCTCGAAAAAACTGCCGTTTTTAAAAGTTTTTTTTGCATTGATCCATGTCCCCTGGGGCAGGACTCGGGGCCCCAAACCCTTTTTAGGACAATACCATGCAAATTAGCCTTCAAAATGAGCACTTTTGATTTCGAACGTTCGAGTCCCATAGACGTCAATGGGGTTCTAACGTTCATGCGAATTTTCGGTCCGTTCGCAGGTTCTGGTGCGTTCTGAACCGGGGGGTGTTCGGCTCATCCCTACTCCCGATGCATTTCGACTTAGAAGTCATCATCTGGGGTGCTGGACCACTGTACTGGCTGAGTATTTATAGATACTGGTTACCCCCATAACAAGTGGCAGCTCCGTCTGATTGAAAGTGAAAATTATGTAGATTACTCCCTGGCTCCTCCAAAATGGCGCCCGGGCTTGCATTCCAAGCCTCGTTTTCATATGTAGAGGAGGATTACTTCCTGGTTCTGCCAAAATGGCGCCCGGACAAGAGTTCCAAGCCACCGCTATTCTGGGGGACACATAGGAGCAGATGAGAAAAGGCACCATCAAAATGTCAGTAAATGATGTTTTTGATTTCTGTGTGTTGGACTGAAAAAGTGGTGAGCATAGAGAATTTAAAGGAGCTATCTTGTTCACGAGGAGGTTTTGGTGTCAGCAAAGAATTTCTGTCAATTGCAGCCACTCTATTTATTTCTGAGGTTAACGATGTTGGGTCGTACCCCTTTTCTATGAATCTGTCCCTCAGTGTTGATGCTTGAGTAAAATAGTTGTCTACATCTGTGCAATTCCTGCGCAATCTCAGAAACTGACTACAAGGCACAGGCTATAACCAGGATTTTCTGGTGACAGCTGTCAATTGGTATAAACCTATTGCGGTCAGTATTTTTGAAGTAAGTTTTAAACTTAAATTGGCGTGAGACCATGTTGATTTCGAGATCCAAAAAGTGAATTTTAGATGAGCTAAACTCATATGTCAACTAAATCCCCCCCAAAAAAACGAAAAAGAGTTGGACCAACTAGTTTTAAAAGGTTTTAATGGGCAGATTCTAAATAAAAAAGAAAGGGCTTACCTAGTACCTACTGCACCTAGATTCCCAATCATGTACCATTTGCCCAAGATCCACAAGGATCCTGTTCGCCCTCCGGGTCGACCAATCATAAGTGGAATCGACTCTGTAACATCACGTATTGGTAAATATATTGATTTTTACCTTCAACCATTGGTCAAAGGTACTCCATCGTATCTTAAGGATAGGACTGATACCATTAGGCTACTTGAAAGTGTGGAGATTGGGGGGGACCTGCTGATGGCCACTGCAGACATGGCATCATTGTACACCTGTATCCCCCATACCAGAGGTATAGAAGCGGTCACACATTCCATTACCAATAAACAAAGTGAATATATTATTGCGCAATTACAATTCAATTTAATCCAGACCTGGTCACGGATGTGGAAATACGGGGCAATTTAGGTAACAGCGATCACAGGTCAATTAGTTTCAGTATAAATCACACAAATAGGAAACATAAAGGGAATACAAAGACACTGAATTTCAAAAGAGCCAACTTCCCTAAACTACAAACCTTGCTAAAAGGCATAAACTGGGATAAAATATTAGGAACAAAGAATACGGAGGAGAGATGGGTTTGCTTTAAGAGCATATTAAATAAGGGCATTAGCCAATGTATCCCATTGGGTAATAAATTTAAAAGAGCGAACAAAAGTCCTGGATGGCTTAACTCCAATGTAAAAATGCATATAAAAGCAAAGCAGAAGGCCTTCAAAAAATACAGGGTTGAGGGATCATCCTCAGCTTTCAGACTTTATAAAGAATGCAACAGGAAATGTAAGGGTGCAATTAGGACGGCTAAGATAGAACATGAAAGACAAATAGCGGAGGAGAGCAAAAAAAATCCCAAGAAATTCTTTAAGTATGTAAACAGTAAAAAAGGGAGGACAGACCATATTGGCCCCATAAAGAATGAGGAAGCACATCTGGTTACAAAGGATGGGGAGATGGCAAAGGTATTGAATTTATTCTTCTCCTCAGTCTTCACGAGTGAATCAGGGGGCTTCAGTAACCAAAACTGCAGTGTTTATCCTCATGACACAACACAGGAAGCACCTCCATGGTTAACAGAGGACGGAATTAAAATTAGACTTGAGAAACTTAACATTAATAAATCACCGGGACCAGATAGCTTGCATCCAAGGGTACTTAGGGAACTCAGTCAAGTGATTGCCAGACCGTTGTTCCTAATTTTTACAGATAGTCTACTGACTGGAATGGTACCAGCTGATTGGAGAAAAGCCAATGTAGCACCAATATTTAAAAAGGGCCCAAAATACATCCCTGGGAATTACAGACCAGTTAGCCTAACATCAATAGTATGTAAACTCTTGGAAGGGATGATAAGGGACTATATACAAGATTTTAGTAATAAGAACGGTATCATTAGCAGTAATCAGCATGGATTCATGAAGAATCGTTCTTGCCAAACCAATCTATTAACCTTCTATGAGGAGATGAGTTGCCATCTAGATAAAGGAAGGCCCGTAGACGTGGTGTATCTGGATTTTGCAAAAGCATTTGACACAGTTCCCCATAAACGTTTACTGTACAAGATAAGGTCCATTGGCATGGACCATAGTGTGAGTACATGGATTGAAAACTGGCTACAAGGGTGAATTCAGAGGGTGGTGATAAATGGGGAGTACTCTGAATGGTCAGGGGTGGGTAGTGGGGTTCCCCAGGGTTCTGTGTTGGGACCAATCCTATTTAATTTGTTCATAAACGATCTAGAGGATGGGATAAACAGTTCAATCTCTGTATTTGCAGACGATACTAAGCTAAGCAGGGCAATAACTTCTCCGCAGGACGTGGAAACCTTGCAAAAAGACCTGAACAAATTAATGGTGTGGGCGACTACATGGCAAATGAGGTTCAATGTAGAAAAATGTAAAATAATGCATTTGGGTGGCAAAAATATGAATGCAATCTATACACTGGGGGGAGAACCTCTGGGGGAATCTAGGATGGAAAAGGACCTGGGGGTCCTAGTAGATGATCGGCTCAGCAATGGCATGCAATGCCAAGCTGCTGCTAACAAAGCAAACAGAATATTGGCATGCATTAAAAGGGGGATCAACTCCAGAGATAAAACGATAATTCTCCCGCTCTACAAGACTCTGGTCCGGCCGCACCTAGAGTATGCGGTCCAGTTCTGGGCACCAGTCCTCAGAAAGGATGTACTGGAAATGGAGCGAGTACAAAGAAGGGCAACAAAGCTAATAAAGGGTCTGAAGGATCTTAGTTATGAGGAAAGGTTGCAAGCACTGAACTTATTCTCTCTGGAGAAGAGACGCTTGAGAGGGGATATGATTTCAATTTACAAATACCGGACTGGTGACCCCACAATAGGGTTAAAACTTTTTCGCAGAAGAGAGTTTAACAAGACTAGTGGCCACTCATTAAAATTAGAAGAAAAAAGGTTGAACCTTAAACTACGTAGAGGGTTCTTTACTGTAAGAGCGGCAAGGATGTGGAATTCCCTTCCACAGGCGGTGGTCTCAGCGGGGAGCATTGATAGCTTCAAGAAACTATTAGATAAGAGTTATCCCCCAGAGGAAGGCACTAAACCCCTGTGCCGAATACGCGTCGGGGAGGGGTAGGACGGAGCTGTCAGCAGAGGAGGAGGATTGCACATGCCATACCGCACGCCATACGATCAGCTGCTTATTATTTTACCTGTACAGTCTGGTGCACTCTAGCACCCATCCAATGTGAGTACCCTCTTGGAGGGCTTATTCTTTAATAAATGTCCTGGCTATATTGCACTATGGAGTCCCTCTGTTTGTTTTTTCTATGATTTTGGATCTTGGTTTTACCTGAGAGGAGTGTTTTTGCACCATTGTAACCTGAGTGAGCCTAGCAGTTTCACCTGGGAGGAGTGTCTTTGCATCATTGTATCCTGAGTGAGCCTAGGAGTGGCCCCAATGCTTATTTTGACACTGTTTAATTACTGTGTCACAGGACTGAAGGTGAGCGCAAGCACATGTGGGGTGTCACGGGAGAGCACAGTTTTCACGTGTTGTGATTTATACACCCATCAGAAGAAGCATGATGTTTATTCATTAAATGGACACTATTTATTCACGTTTTTTGTGATTTGTATTTATTAATTGGGATATACACTCATTTGTCACTGGAAAGTGTTTTGATATTTATATTTTAGCACGTTGCACTTTTATTAGTTACTACCACGATTGCACCTTTATATGCACTTGGTGGTTTATCATTTATAGTTATTTGCATTATATTTTACCTGTATGGTTTTATTTATCACATTACATGTGTTTTATATGTGAAAATATTTTTTATATATTTTATATGTGACACTATACTAGCGCAGAAGAGAGTTTAACAAGACTAGTGGCCACTCATTAAAATTAGAAGAAAAAAGGTTGAACCTTAAACTACGTAGAGGGTTCTTTACTGTAAGAGCGGCAAGGATGTGGAATTCCCTTCCACAGGCGGTGGTCTCAGCGGGGAGCATTGATAGCTTCAAGAAACTATTAGATAAGAGTTATCCCCCAGAGGAAGGCACTAAACCCCTGTGCCGAATACGCGTCGGGGAGGGGTAGGACGGAGCTGTCAGCAGAGGAGGAGGATTGCACATGCCATACCGCACGCCATACGATCAGCTGCTTATTATTTTACCTGTACAGTCTGGTGCACTCTAGCACCCATCCAATGTGAGTACCCTCTTGGAGGGCTTATTCTTTAATAAATGTCCTGGCTATATTGCACTATGGAGTCCCTCTGTTTGTTTTTTCTATGATTTTGGATCTTGGTTTTACCTGAGAGGAGTGTTTTTGCACCATTGTAACCTGAGTGAGCCTAGCAGTTTCACCTGGGAGGAGTGTCTTTGCATCATTGTATCCTGAGTGAGCCTAGGAGTGGCCCCAATGCTTATTTTGACACTGTTTAATTACTGTGTCACAGGACTGAAGGTGAGCGCAAGCACATGTGGGGTGTCACGGGAGAGCACAGTTTTCACGTGTTGTGATTTATACACCCATCAGAAGAAGCATGATGTTTATTCATTAAATGGACACTATTTATTCACGTTTTTTGTGATTTGTATTTATTAATTGGGATATACACTCATTTGTCACTGGAAAGTGTTTTGATATTTATATTTTAGCACGTTGCACTTTTATTAGTTACTACCACGATTGCACCTTTATATGCACTTGGTGGTTTATCATTTATAGTTATTTGCATTATATTTTACCTGTATGGTTTTATTTATCACATTACATGTGTTTTATATGTGAAAATATTTTTTATATATTTTATATGTGACACTATACTAGCGCGGGCACATTTATTATATATTTTTTAACTATTAGATAAGCACCTGAATGACCGCAACATACAGGGATATACAATGTAATACTGACACATAATCACACACATAGGTTGGACTTGATGGACTTGTGTCTTTTTTCAACCTCACCTACTATGTAACTATGTAACTATGTAATTCGCTACCAAACACAACTACTTCTGGTTTGACCAAAAGTTTTTCTTGCAACAGAAGGATGTGACTATGGCGGCTAAATTTGCCCCCAGCCTTGCCAACCTTTTTATGGCAAAATGGGAGGAGGATGTCGTGTATTCTGAACACAGGCCCTCATTGGTACTGTGGGCCAGATATATAGACGACATCCTGCTCCTATGGGATGGCACCCCTGAATCCCTCAGGGATTTCTTTGTGTTTTTAAATGACAGCGATTGGGGGATTTCGTTGACATATGAATTTAGCTCATCTAAGATTAACTTTTTGGATCTCGAAATCGAGATGGTCTCACGTCAATTTAAGTTTAAAACTTACGTCAAAAATACTGACCACATTAGCTTTATACCAGTTGACAGCTGTCACCACCAACCCTGTGCCTCATAGTCAGTTCCTGAGATTGCCCAGGAATTGCACAGATGTAAACAACTATTTTACTCAAGCATCAACACTGAGGGACAGATTCATAGAAAAGGGGTATGACCCAACATCGTTAACCTCAGAAATAAATAGAGTGGCTGCAATTGACAGAAAAACCTCCTTGTGAACAAGATAGCTCCTTTAAATGCTCTATGCTCACCACTTTTTCAGTCCAACACAGAGAAATTAAAGACATCATTTACCGACAATGGGATATACTTAGGAATGACCATGTTTTAAGCACTTGCTTACTAGGCACCTTAAACCCCCCTCCTATCCAGACCAATTTTCAGCTTTCAGTGCTCTCACACTTTGAATGGCAATTACTCAGTCATGCAACACTGTACCCAAATTATTTTTTTGTCCTTTTTTTCATACAAATAGAGCTTTATTTTGGTGGTATTTGATCACCTCTGGGTTTTTTTATTTTTTGCGCTATAAATGGAAAAAGACCGAAAATTTTGAAAAAAAATGAATTTTTCTTAATTTCTGTGATAAAATTTTGCAAATTAGTAATTTTTCTTCATAAATTTTGGCCACAATTTATACTGCTACATATCTTTGGTAAAAATAACAAAAAATTTGTGGAAATTATTTGGTCTGTGTGAAAGTTTTAGAGTCTACAATCTATGGTGCAAATCATAAAAAAATTATCACATCGGATGTACTGGTGGCCTATCTCATTTCCTGAGACCCTAACAAGCCAGGAAAGTACAAATCCCCCCCAAATAACCCCTTTTTGGAAAGTAGACATTTTAATGTATTTAGTTAGAGGCATGGTGAGTTATTTGAAGTTGTATTTTTTCCCCACAATTCTTTGAGATTTTTTTTTCCCACAAAATTGTCATTGTAATAGCTTATTTCTCTCACATGGCATGTGTATACCACAAATGACACCCCAAAATACATTCTGCTACTCCTCCTGAGTATTACGATACAACATGTGTGGGACTTTTTCACTGCCTGGCCACATACAGAGGCCCAACATACATGGAGCACCATCAGGTGTTCTAGGAGGATAAATTACACATCACATTTCTCAACCACCTATTACACTTTTGAAGGCCCTGGAGCACCAGGACAATGGAAACACCCACAAAATGACCCCATTTTGGAAAGCTAACACCCCAGCGTATAATCTATGAGGCATAATGAGTCTTTTGAATGGTTTATTTTTTTCCAGAAGTTTTTGGAAAATGTGGAAAAAAATGAAAACGCATTTTTTTTACACAAAGTTGTCTGTTTATAAGATATTTCCAACACATAGCATTTAGATAGCAAAAATGACACCCCAAAATACATTCTGCTACTCCTCCTGAGTATTACGATACCACATGTGTGGGACTTTTTCACTGCCTGGCCACATACAGAGGCCCAACATGCATGGATCACCATCAGGTGTTCTAGGAGCATAAATTACACATCACATTTCTCAACCACCTATTACATTTTTGAAGGCCCTGGAGCACCAGGACAATGGAAACACCCACAAAATGACCCCATTTTGGAAATCTAACACCCCAACGTATAATCTATGAGGCATAATGAGTCTTTTGAATGGTTTATTTTTTTCCAGAAGTTTTTGGAAAATGTGGAAAAAAATGAAAATGCATTTTTTTTTACACAAAGTTGTCCGTTTATAAGCTATTTCCAACACATAGCATTTAGATTAGGGTTGTCCCGATACCGATACTAGTATCGGTATCGGCACCGATACCGAGCATTTGCCCAAGTACTTGTACTCGGGCAAATGCTCCCGATGCTTCCCCCGATACCTAGAAGACAGCTGTGATCGGCGCGTGGGGGAGTTACAAGATTCTCCCCCAGCGGCTTTCACCAGCTTTAGTGACATACAGCGGTGATCGCTCACCGCTGACTGTCACTGCATCCTCCTCCATGCCCCCTCCGTTCCTCTGTGCCTCTCCACTGTCCCCCTCCGTTCCTCTCTCCTTATCTGTGTCTCTCCGCTGTCCCCTCCGTTCCTCTCTCCTTATCTGTGCCTCTCCGTTCTCCCCCTCCGTTCCTCTCTGCTTTTCTGTCCCCCTCCGCTGTCCCCTCCGTTCCTCTCTCCTTATCTGTCCCTCTCAGCTGTCCCCTCAGTTCCTCTCTCCTTATCTGTTCCCTCCGTTCTCCCCCTCTGTTCCTCCGTCCCCCTCCTCCTTCCTTTGTGAATAGACAGTCAGCTGACTCTGTCCATTCACATAACTGAAACATTGTAATCTTCTGTGATTACTATGTGTCAGTTTATGAATGGAGAGGAGCCGCTGTCTTCTCTCCATTCATTCTCAGTGCAGCTGAGGCTGCAGAGAAGGGGACTGGGGAATCTCTATCCTCTGTCTCTTTCTCTGTCTTAAGGGGGAGATATCAAAGGTCTGTTAAGACCCCTGATATCTCACCAAAGCCCCACAAAAGGGCTGATTAAAAAAAAAAAATAAAAAATAAAGAATAAAAAAATATTATTGTAAAAAATAAAAATTGTAAAAAAAAAAAAAATAACACACATACAACGTTCACCCCCCCCCCCCCCCCCAAAAAAAGCAAGCACTGTTAAAAAAAAAAAAAACTGTCACGTGACATTAAAAAAAAAGTATTGGTAATCGGTATCGGCGAGTACTTGAAAAAAAGTATCGGTACTTGTACTCGGTCCTAAAAAAGTGGTATCGGGACAACCCTAATTTAGATAGCAAAAATGACACCCCAAAATACATTCTGCTACTCCTCCTGAGTATTACAATACCACATGTGTGGGACTTTTTCACTGCCTGGCCACATACAGAGGCCCAACATGCATGGAGCACCATCAGGTGTTCTAGGAGCATAAATTACACATCACATTTCTCAACCACCTATTACACTTTTGAAGGCCCTGGAGCACCAGGACAATGGAAACACCCACAAAATGACCCCATTTTGGAAAGCTAACACCCCAACGTATACTCTATGAGGCATAATGAGTCTTTTGAATGGTTTATTTTTTTCCAGAAGTTTTTGGAAAATGTGGAAAAAAATGAAAACGCATTTTTTTTTACACAAAGTTGTCCGTTTATAAGCTATTTCCAACACATAGCATTTAGATAGCAAAAATGACACCCCAAAATACATTCTGCTACTCCTCCTGAGTATTATGATACCACATGTGTGGGACTTTTTCACTGCCTGGCCACATACAGAGGCCCAACGTGCTTGGAGCTCCATCAGGTGTTCTAGGAGGATAAATTACACATCACATTTCTCAACCACCTATTACACTTTTGAAGACCCTGGAGCACCAGGACAATGGAAACACCCACAAAATGACCCCATTTTGGAAAGCTAACACCCCAACGTATAATCTATGAGACATAATGAGTCTTTTGAATGGTTTATTTTTTTCCAGAAGTTTTTGGAAAACGTGGAAAAAAATGAAAACGCTTTTTTTTTTTACACAAAGTTGTCCGTTTATAAGATATTTCCAACACATAGCATTTAGATAGCAAAAATGACACCCCAAAATACATTCTGCTACTCCTCCTGAGTATTACAATACCACATGTGTGGGACTTTTTCACTGCCTGGCCACATACAGAGGCCCAACATGCATGGAGCACCATCAGGTGTTCTAGGAGCATAAATTACACATCACATTTCTCAACCACCTATTACACTTTTGAAGGCCCTGGAGCACCGGAACAATGGAAACACCCACAAAATGACCCCATTTTGGAAAGCTAACACCCCAACGTATAATCTATGAGGTATAATGAGTCTTTTGAACGGTTAATTTTTTTCCAGAAGTTTTTGAAAAATGTGGAAAAAAATGAAAACACATTTTTTTTACACAAAGTTGTCCGTTTATAAGATATTTCCAACACATAGCATTTGGATAGCAAAAATGACACCCCAAAATACATTCTGCTACTCCTCCTGAGTATGGCGATACCACATGTGTGAGACTTCTACGCAGCCTGGCCACAGAGATCCAACATGCAAGGAACACCGTCAGGTGTTCCAGGGACACATAGCATGCACATACCAAGAATTACACCCCAAAATACATTATGCTGAGCAAAGCGTAAACAAAAGATTACCTGTGGTTGTAGTAGCGCAGTTGTACACAGGAGGATAGCACTGGTCCAGGCAGCAGGCAGGGACTTGGTCAGCAGCGGCGAATACAATTGTCCAGGCAGCAGGCAGGGTTACTGTCCATATAAAGCCAGGGTCAGTGCAGGCAGAGATATTGTCCGCAGTGCCAAAAATATTGGTCCTGGTAGTAGGCAGGTCCATGTGGTGTGGTCAGTGCGACAGGCAGAGGCATGATGGCAGTAAGTCCTACAGGCAGAAGTAGGGCCTCGTTCAGGACAGAATGGGGACAGGGGTAGAGGCTTTTCCCACCCAAATCTCTTTGAAGCCTCCGAGTCTCCAGACCCTAATCTAGGATTGAGAAAACAAAAAAAATTGTTTTCTTCATCCAGAAAAACAATTCTGGAGCCCCTCAGAGACCCCTGTGTTGAATCCCACTAGTCCAGTATCAGGGTACAAGATCAGTCCAAGAGGCAGGCAAATATCATGGTCAAACAGTCCAAGGTCAGTTCCAGATCAGGCAGATGTATGTACAGAATCGTTAGGCAGAAGCATGGTCGAATAACAGTCCAGGGTCAGTTCCAGATCAGGCAGCGGTATGTACAGAATCGTTAGGCAGAGGCATGGTGGAATAACAGTCCAGGGTCAGTTCCAGATCAGGCAGAGGTATGTACAGAATCGTTAGGCAGAAGCGTGGTCAAATAACAAGCCAGGGTCAGTTACAGAGGAGGCAGTGGCATAAGGGGTGTGAGGGTAAATTACAGGAACGGAGGCTTACGTTTACCATACTTCACTAATAATTTAGTGAAGTATGGTAACGGCGAAAACATTCACCTACGCAGAGGCCTGGTTCAGAAGGACATGAATTCTTCTGAATCCTGTTCTGGTACACACCTTACATTTTTTTTGCCGTCGTTGGCCTGTCGGTTTGGGAGGGATCTTATCGGGAAAGTGGCGTTCGGAGAGTCGACTTAGAACATCTGATCGGATATTTTCTGGGGGGCCGTTCAGGAATATAAGGGCAGTGAAAACTTCCTCCTGGTAGCCAAGGAAGCGTTTGGGGTTTTGGGTGGAGTTACGATAAATGACATATGAATTGTAGATGGCCAAATGAAAAAAATAAATTGTGACTTTCTTATACCAATGGTATGTCCGTCTTGTAGCAAGGTACGGTTCCAGCATCTGGTCATTCAAGTCGACTCCCCCCCCATAAACAAATTATAATCATAGATGCATTTAGGTTTCTGTATGGGGCCATTTCTTCTGGGGATTTCCATGAAGGTATTATCGTGGATTGAAGACAACATGTACACATCTCTTTTGTCTCTCCACTTCACTGCCAAAATCTCGTTGTTTCGTAGACTTGCCGTTTCTCCTTTTCTCAATTTCTTATTGACCAGACTTTGAGGAAAGCCCTTCCGGTTCTTTTTTACGGTACCACATGCAGGCGTCTTCTTCCGATGAAGGTTGTGGAACAGGGGCAGAGATGTGTAAAAGTTGTCTACATACAGGTGGTAGCCTTTCTCCAGTAGGGGGTGTGTGAGGTCCCAAACAATTTTCCCGCTTGATCTCAAGTAGTCTGGGCAATTAGGGGGTTGCAGCTGGGTGTCCTTCCCTTCATACACTTTGAAGGCATACATATAACCTGTGACTCGGTCACATAATTTGTATACCTTCACCCCATAGCGGGCCCTTTTACTGGGAATATATTGTTTTATTTTAAGCCTGCCACTAAACTTAACAAGGGACTCATCCGCACATATGTTTCGGTCTGGGGTAAACAGCAGGGGGAATAGTGCAGAAAAATAATTTAAAAGTGGCCGAATTTTGAAAAGTCTGTCATAGTTTGGGTCATTTCGGTGAGGGCACTGGGTATTGTCATTGAAATGAAGAAACCTCAATATCATGAGGTATCTGTTTCTGGGCATTACCTTGGAGAATACTGGCATGTGTTGAAGGGGGTGGGTTGACCAATAGGACATCAAAGTGTTTTTTTTTGTGAGTCCCATATTAAATGTGAGCCCTAAAAAAACCTTCAACTCCTCCACCGTTAGGTCTTTCCACTCATAGGGATGGGCATAGTAGGATGTTGGATTATTCAAAATAAATTGCTGTGCATAAAGGTTGCACTGGGCCACAATATTTGACAGCATGTCCTCTGTAAAAATTAAATTAAAAAAATCTATTGGGGAAAAATTCTCCGTGTTCACCTGGACTCCTGGCTGGGCAGTGAAAGGGGGAATGTTGGCTTCTCCTGAATTAGGAGGAAGCCACAAGGGGTTCTGCAGGGCATAGGGAAGGCTGGCATGGGTCCTTGGCCTTTCTTGCCGAGGCACTGCGGTGCTGGTGGATGGCACTGCGGTGCTGGTGGATGGGACTGTAGTGCTGGTGGGTGGGACTGCCGTGCTGGTGGATGGCACTGCGGTGCTGGTAGATGCCACTGCCTCCTCACCAGAACGCCTTCGTTTGGCAGGCCGAATATCTTCCTCCTCTGAGTCACTCAGTGTTCCACTACTGAGGACTGGCTCATAATTTATGTCCGACTCAGAATCGGAGTCAGAAAGTGAATCTGAAAAAGAGAGCTCCCCGTTGCTCTCGTCAGCCTGGGACACTATTTGGTACGCCTCCTCGGCAGAAAAGCTTCTTTTGGACATGGTTGCTAAGCCTGCACTGATGGGCACTGATGAGGCGGCACTGATGAGCACAGATGGGCACTGAGGTGGCACAGAGGGGCACTGATGAGGTGGCACTGGTGGGCACTGATGAGGCGGCACAGGTGGACACTGATGAGGCGGCACATGTGGGCACTGATGAGGTGGAACAGATGTGCAGATGTGCACTGATGAGATGGCACTGGTGGGCACTGATGAGGCGGCACAGGTGGGCACTGATGAGGTGGAACAGATGTGCACTGATGAGGTGGAACAGATGTGCACTGAGATGGCACAGATGTGCACTGATGAGCTAGCACAGATGTGCACTGATGAGGTGGCACAGATGGGGCAGCACAGATGGAGTGGCACAGATGGAGCGGCACAGATGGGGCGGCACAGATGGAGCAGCACAGATGGGCACTGATGAGGTGGCACAGATGGGCACAGATGGGGACTGATGAGGCGGCACAGATGTGCACTGATTGCACAGATGTGCACTGAAGGAGCACAGATGGGCACTGATTGGCACAGGTGGGCACTGATGAGGTGGCACAGGTGGGCACTGATGAGGTGGCACAGGTGGGCACTGATTGTGCAGATGTGCAGCTGGACACTGATCACCGCTGGGCAGACAGGTGGGCACCGATTGGCACAGGTGGGCACTGATTGGCACAGATGGGCACTGTACTGATGGTGCACTGTACTGATGGTGCACTGTACTGATGGGCACTGTATGGATGGGCACTGTACTGATGGGCACTGTGTGCACTGTAGGCACTGTATAGTAGTTTTTGTAACTCACAGATCGCTGACAGAAACTCTCTCTCCTCACACGCTGTCTCTGTGTGAGGAGAGAGAGCCGGCAATGAGCGATGATCTCAAATGTTTACATTTGAGATCATCGCTCATTGGCCATGGCGATCGCGCTGTAAATGGCCGCTGTGATTGGCCATTTACAGCGATCTGTGATAGGCTGTGTCCAAGGGACACGGCCAACACAGAATTTCCCCGTTGCGCACTCGTGAGCGCGCACGGGGAGCGAGGAAAGGGGAGGCCGTCATATGACGGCCTCCCAGGAATTGACATCCGCGCTGTAGCCGTCATTCGGCTACGGCCGGATGTCAGGTGGTTAAAGGAAATACTCCCAGAACAACCTGAGGTCATCTTTAGAGGTGTGCCTTCTTTGCAGGGAAAAATTGCACCCAATATCATAAATCCCCCCATACGACATTCTTTTTTTCATAACTTAGTGGGTTATTTTCCCTGCAAAAAATGCACTGTATGTCAATACAATTCCTGTGGTAGACGTAAAAGCCTCGAGTTTAAATCGAACACTACAAACTGTACATATCCCATTAAAAAATTCTGCACTTGTGCTACCACACATGTCGTTTATCTGATTACCTGCCCCTGCGGGAAGCAGTATGTACAATTCGAGCTTTCTCTGTTAGAGTCAGCGAGCATATCGCTAAAATAAAAAGTGGTGACGTCAAACGTAATGTGCCTCGACATTATAGAGAGCATCACAGACGAGACCCTACTGGTTCTCAATTTCTTGTCATAGATAAATATACACCTCCTTGGAGGGGGAGGAGCTAAGACAAGGGGAGTCTCTCGCTTGGAGACTTATTGGATCCACCAATTGCAGACCTACTACTGGGTTGAACATAGAATGGGACCTCAATGCTTTTATCAACCAAGCATGATGCCTTTTCTCTATTTCTGGTACTTTAGGGTCCAGTTGGTACCTATTAGAATATCTTTTATGAGAGGTTTTTTATAAGTGTTTTTAAATGTTTTTATGAGGGTATTTTTATTAATTTTTCTGATAACATATATTTTAGAATGTATTTTGGATTTCTTATATTTTTTACTTGAATATATACTGGTTACATAGTTACATAGTTACATAGTAGGTGAGGTTGAAAAAAGACACAAGTCCATCAAGTCCAACCTATGTGTGTGATTATGTGTCAGTATTACATTACATATCCCTGTATATTGCGGTCATTCAGGTGATTATCTAATAGTTTCTTGAAGCTATCAATGCTCCCCGCTGAGACCACCGCCTGTGGAAGGGAATTCCACATCCTTACCGCTCTTACAGTAAAGAACCCTCTACGTAGTTTAAGGTTAAACCTCTTTTCTTCTAATTGTAATGAGTGGCCACGAGTCTTATTAAACTCTCTTCTGCGAAAAAGTTTTATCCCTATTGTGGGGTCACCAGTACAGTATTTGTAAATTGAAATCATATCCCCTCTCAAGCGTCTCTTCTCCAGAGAGAATAAGTTCAGTGCTTGCAACCTTTCCTCATAACTAAGATCCTCCAGACCCTTTATTAGCTTTGTTGCCCTTCTTTGTACTCGCTCCATTTCCAGTACGTCCCTCCTGAGGACTGGTGCCCAGAACTGGACAGCATACTCCAGGTGCGGCCGGACCAGAGTCTTGTAGAGCGGGAGAATTATCGTTTTATCTCTGCAGTTGATCCCCCTTTTAATGCATGCCAATATTCTGTTTGCTTTATTAGCAGCAGCTTGGCATTGCATGCCATTGCTGAGCCTATCATCCACTAGGACCCCCAGGTCCTTTTCCATCCTAGATTCCCCCAGAGGTTCTCCCCCCAGTGTATAGATTGCATTCATATTTTTGCCACCCAAATGCATTATTTTACATTTTTCTACATTGAACCTCATTTGCCATGTAGTCGCTCACCCCATTAATTTGTTCAGGTCTTTTTGCAAGATTTCCACATCCTGCAGAGAAGTTATTGCCCTGCTTAGCTTAGTATCGTCTGCAAATACAGAGATTGAACTCTTTATCCCATCCTCCAGGTCGTTTATGAACAAATTAAATAGGATTGGTCCCAGCACAGAACCCTGGGGAACCCCACTACCCATCCCTGACCATTCTGAGTACTCCCCATTTATCACCACCCTCTGAACACGCCCTTGTAGCCAGTTTTCAATCCATGTACTCACCCTATGGTCCATGCCAACGCACCTTATTTTGTACAGTAAACGTTTATGGGGAACTGTGTCAAATGCTTTTGCAAAATCCAGATACACCACGTCTACGGGCCTTCCTTTATCTAGATGGCAACTCACCTCCTCATAGAAGGTTAATAGATTGGTTTGGCAAGAACGATTCTTCATGAATCCATGCTGATTACTGCTAATGAAATCATTCTTATTACTAAAATCTTGTATATAGTCCCTTATCATCCCCTCCAAGAGTTTACATACTATTGATGTTAGGCTAACTGGTCTGTAATTCCCAGGGATGTTTTTTGGGCCCTTTTTAAATATTGGTGCTACATTGGCTTTTCTCCAATCAGCTGGTACCATTCCAGTCAATAGACTGTCTGTAAATATTAGGAACAACGGTCTGGCAATCACCTGACTGAGTTCCCTAAGTACCCTCGGATGCAAGCCATCTGGTCCCGGTGATTTATTAATGTTAAGTTTCTCAAGTCTAATTTTAATTCCGTCCTCTGTTAACCATGTAGGTGCTTCCTGTGATGTGTCATGAGGATAAACACTGCAGTTTTGGTTACTGAAGCCCCCCGATTCACTTGTGAAGACTGAGGAGAAGAATAAATTCAATACCTTTGCCATCTCCCCATCCTTTGTAACCAGATGTCCTTCCTCATTCTTTAAGGGGCCAATATGGTCTGTCCTCCCTTTTTTACTGTTTACATACTTAAAGAATTTCTTGGGATTTCTTTTGCTCTCCTCCGCTATGTGTCTTTCATGTTCTATCTTAGCCATCCTAATTGCACCCCTACATTTCTTATTGCATTCTTTATAAATTCTGAATGCTGAGGATGATCCCTCAACCTTGTATTTTTTGAAGGCCTTCTCCTTTGCTTTTATATGCATTTTTACATTGGAGTTAAGCCATCCAGGATGTTTGTTTGCTCTTTTAAATTTATTACCCAATGGGATACATTGGCTAATGCCCTTATTTAATATGCTCTTAAAGCAAACCCATCTCTCCTCCGTATTCTTTGTTCCTAATATTTTATCCCAATTTATGCCTTTTAGCAAGGTTTGTAGTTTAGGGAAGTTGGCTCTTTTGAAATTCAGTGTCTTTGTGTTCCCTTCATGTTTCCTATTTGTGTGATTTATACTGAAACTAATTGACCTGTGATCGCTGTTACCTAAATTGCCCCATATTACCACATCTGTTATCAGGTCTGTATTGTTGGTAATCAGTAGATCTAGTAATGTTTTATTTCTAGTTGGTGCGTCTACCATCTGACCCATAAAATTGTCCTGCAAGACACTAAGGAACTGGCGAGCCTTAAATGAATGCGCGGTTCCCTCCGCCCAGTCTATGTCTGGATAATTAAAATCCCCCATTATGATAACACTTCCCATCCTTGCTGCTAATCCAATTTGTGATAGGAGATCCGTCTCCACTTCCTCCCTCAGGTTTGGTCCCTATCACGAATATCAGCTCGATCCAACAAATAATGTGTTCTTTTTGAGGGGTGCCATCATTTGTAACACCTTAGTATCATATATTTTTTATATATATTACATAATTTTTATATATATTTTTTTTCTACCCCCACATGGAATCTCAGGATTCGAACCGGTGACCTTTTTTGCTGCTGGGTGGGAGTGCTGGCCACTACACCACTGTGCTGCCCATGTTTATGCTAGAGCAATGTTTGGATGTATTGTATTGTTTTCCATTTTTGCTGCCATAAGGGCGATATCTTGGGACTTAGTGTATTAATATACCTATGACAAACAGTGCCATGTTGTAGGTTATATACACCTGGAATTGCGCCATTTTAAGCCACATCCACTGCTATATGTCCCCCAGAATAGCAGTGTCATGTTTTTGGCTGTTTAAACCAGTCACTGTTCCACATGATGTCACATCCTCTTTCACATGTTAAAATGAGGCTTGGAACTCTTGTCCGGGCGCCATTTTGGTAGAACCAGGAAGTAATCCTCCTCTACATATGAAAACGAGGCTTGGGATGCAAGCCCGGGCGCCATTTTGGAGGAACCAGGAAGTAATCTCCATAATTTGCACTTGCAATCAGATGGAGCTGCCACTTGTTATGGGGGTAACCAGTATCTATAAATACTCAGCCAGTACAGTGGTCCAGCACCCCAGATGATGACTTCTAAGTCGAAAGGCATCGGGAGCATATGCTGAGACCACTGTCTTCTTTTATACAAGCGCTTGATTTTACTGCTAAACACGTGAGTGTATTTCCTTTGCTTTTCATGTATTAAAATTTCCATGCGGAGTTACGCTATATGCCTTCCTCTTTCTTTTAATGGTGGGGCTGACTGCCTATATCTACTGAGTCCAACCATACCTTACACCTGTTCGGAGGTCCATCTGGAGGTCATATCTGGATAGAGCATCTGATCCCCTTGGTGTATTATACCACAAAGCTTGATTGACTCACTAGGTCTACACCTATTTGAGTTCAATCCCTCTGGTAAGCAGCTTCTGGTGTCTTTGGTGGTGGATCTACTATCAACTGTTATTACCTCACACATATTTGAAGTTAAATACTGTCACCATATCATATCAACATGTGTTTGAGGATTATCATCACACATGATTGAAGTTTGTCACTGACTTTTTTTGGACATCACACTTCCAAGTTCCTCTGTTTATAGACATCACATGTCATAATAGAGGACTGCTTGGAGTATTTTTGAGCACATCATTTATTATTCACGTTTTTTGTACTCATATTATTTGTTACGGTTTATATGATCACATAAGCGCTGTACATTTCACCCAAACTGCAGGGGACTGCACACTTGTTTCTGCTTGCATGACAGAGGATGAGGAGGATGAGGAAGGTTTAGTAAGCCAATCCACCACCTCCTCTGCAATGCTGTGGCTGGATAGCATGGGCAGACTCACTAAACAGGAAATGATGCCCTGCCTGAGGACTGACCACCACGTCTACCTTTGCCTGTGGACACATTTGTTGCTGGCCCCCTTACAGCGCCATGGGAAGGTCTGCCTCTCTTTGTTGTCCTCCCAGACATTATTGGGAGGGAGGGGGCAGTGCAAATGTAAAGAAGTTGTGTACGTGGATGCGCTTTAATCAATGTAAAGAGTTGTTTGGTGTACTTTAATTTGAGTACTCACACTACACACACACACTCCATGGATACACTATAATATACTGCAATATAATGCGCCAAATGTACAGTGACGCACAGAACTATATGGCGTTAAACTGGCAGTAACACACACAAAAGTAAACGGTGTTAAACTGGCAGTAACGCACACAAAAGTAAATGGTGTTAAACTGGCAGTAACGCACAAAATGATGTGGCGTTAAACTGGCAGTAATGCACACAGAAGTAAATGGCGTTAAACTGGCAGTAACGCACACAAAACTATATGGCGTCAAACTGGCAGTAACGCACACAGAACTATATGTCGTTAAACTGGCAGTAACACACACATAACTATATGGCGTTAAACTGGCAGTAAGGCACACAGAAGTAAATGTTGTTAAACTGGCAGTAACTCACACAGAACTATATGGCGTTAAACTGGCAGTAACGCACACAGAAGTATATGGCGTTAAACTGGCAGTAACGCGCACAAAACTATATACCGTTAAACTGGCAGTAACGCAATCAAATATATGGTGTTCAACCGTCACTACACTGACGCTTTCTAAACTGTCCCTACTCTAGCTATACAGTAATGTAAAGATTACTGACACGTCTCACTACACTACACTGAAACTATCTGAGCTGTCTCTACTCTACACTAATGTATGAATGACACGGTCTCACTACACTACAGTGAAACTATCTGAGCTGTCCCTACTCTGCACACTATGCAAAGCTGAATGATGGTCCTCCTCACACTATCCCTAGACTGACACTAAACTATTATTCTACACTGACAATTGAAGCAAAATAACACAGTATAGCACACTAATAGCACTGAACAGAGACCTGTTCTATCTCTCTCCATGCGAAAATCACAATGAAAATGGCTGCCATTGATTGAATACTTTTATACTGTGGGGTGGGAATTAGCCATGATTGAAAAAAGGCATGATGACAGTGTCCAATAATGACTCTGACAGTGCTCTGTGCCCTGATAGGCTGAAGCTTTCACTACTTCAGCCAATCAGGGCTTGCAATGCGCTGTTCAGCGCCGCAATGCATTGTGGTCGGTTCGGGGGACCGAACAAACGGTCGAACGACCCGATTGTTAGGCTGTTCGGCGAATGTCCGAACAGCTAAAGTTCGGCCCCAACTTATGCTGGGGCCAAACCGTTCGTCCATCCCTACTTATCGCTGATACCTTGCATAAAAATTACAGTGCTGCACAATGTCAGGAAACGGGGGCTTATACCATTGTCCTGGATGGCAACAACACAGAATTCATTTGGTTTGCTTTATTTTGGTTTGGGTTTTCCATTGGAAACTGCATATGAAATTCACCTTTCATTTTTGTATCAACTTTATTGGTTCTGCATGGGTATTTTTTACCTTTTCCAAAGTATGCATTTTAAACGATTTTTCATATCCCACTGGTGGACCTGCAACTTGCAATAAAACATCCTCTCAATACACTATTCAATACAATTGTGCCAATTCCTATCCATAACCAACTATGCAGTGTTAAGGTCTGTGCAGAGATTGACAATCAGATTGGATAGTGACCCAAACACCAAAACAATTCACAAATAATATGTGATGGAGCTATTGATAAATAAGCAAAAATATACAAATTAAATCACAACCAAATGTCCTGCTTCCCTGGAAAGTATGTGGGTCAATAGTGTCCTGTGACTATGCAATATGATAGATGGTGCAGTGGACACAGCAGACATACACTCCAGTACCTGACAAATAACGGTCTTTGTAGTATCTAGTGCCCCACACACAGGTTTTATACATTCTGTTGGACACAACAGCCATATTGAAAAATACCTGCCAGAGAACTGTCCCACACGCAGAGTGTAACCAAGGAACCGTGCAGGCTCCCTATAGGGGTATCTGCCACTAGGTGTCCCCTTATTCCCCTGATGTATGTATACCATAGAACAAAAGGGCACATAATTCATTATAGCAGTCTGAGAAATTGACCTACTGGTATCGCACTTATAATATAACCAGAGTGCGCAGTCAGCTCCCAGGACTGTGTTGCCTGAGAGAGACTTTCTATACAGGCCCGAAACGATCCGTCCCTCTCCACCTTGAAGTACCACATCAAGAAAAGGGACCTAATCAGGACTCAAATGCCCAGTAAACTTTAAATTCAGATTATCGTTCAAAATGGCTAGGAAGTGCTCAAGACTCTCCAAACCTCCAGAATATCAAATTGTCAATTAGGGATGAGCCGAACACCCTCGGTTTGGTTCGCATCAGAACATTTGAACGGACCGAAAGTTTTGCGCGAACTTTCAAACCCCATTAAAGTCTATGGGACTCAAACCTGAGAAATCAAAAGTGCTAATTTTAAAGGCCAATATGCAAGTTATTGTCCTAAAAATGGTTTGGGGACCCGGGTCCTGCCCCAGGGAACATGTATCAATGCAAAAAAAAGTTTTAAAAACGGCCATTTTTTTCGGGAGCAGTGATTTTAATGATGCTTAAAGTGAAAAAATATAAAAGTGAAATATTCCTTTAAATATCATGCCTGGGGGGTGTCTTGTATGGATATTAAAGGGAACCCCACACCCAAATAAAAAAAAGGAAAGGTGTTGGGCCCCCAGGCCCTATATACTCTGAACAGCAGTATACGGGCGGTGCAAACAAGACAGGGACTGTAGGTTTGTTCTTAAGTAGAAACTGTTTGTAATTTTGAACTGGTACATTCTTTACATGTAGCTCCAGCCAAAAAATCTATTTTTAAGCTTTTTGGAAAACATAGGGAAGGATTATCATCCCTGTAACATTTGTTTTGCTGCCTGTGCACCTGTTCAGAAGATTTCACCTCAGTTTCCGTCCCAATGACAATTGGATTTTGAAAATTTTGGGTTTTTAGTGAAACAAGGAACTCTTACAGGAGAGAATTTCCCTTCCTAGGGGTAGATTTCCTCTCACTTCCTGTTGTCTTCGTACGTTTGCAAGTAGGAGTCGTTTGTAAGTTGGATGTTTGAAAGTAGGGGCCTGCCCTATATCCTCTGCAGAAATTTGGGCCTTAGTGTTGCCACGACACTGTAACCCCTCACAGTTACTCTTGGTGGGCGCAGGAATAGGCCCTGCTGTTAAATATTAGATCAAGAATAGTAATTACATGCCCCTGTTAAACAGGGTCAGAAAAATTGGGCCTTTGGTGGTGGACGGTGTGGTGGTGTTGCCACAACACTGTAAGGCCTCACAGTTACTCTCGGTGGGCGCAGGAACGGGCCCTGCTGTTAAATATTAGATCAAGAATAGTAATTACATGCCCCTGTTAAACAGGGGCTGAAAAATTGGGCCTAAGGCACTGGTGCTGGTGCCACAACAATGCAGCTCCTCACAGATACTCTAGTTGGAGCACAGGAATGAGCCCTGCTGCAAAGTATTGCATGAAAAATTGTAATTACACTCCCCTGTTAAACAGGGGCTGAAAAATTGGGCCTTAGCCACTGGTGGCGGTGCCCAGAACCAAAAATGTTCTTACAAGCTATCAGCATGAACATTGAGGAGGAAGAGGATTGTCACTCAGCATAACAGAATAGTCATTCAGCATCAGCATAGGCAGTCTTGAAGGGATCTCACATTAAAAAAAAAATTATTCGGTTACATCAGGTGCTTGGTAGCTGGTGATCCAAGACTGATTCATTTTTATGAAGGTCAGCCAATCGACCAATTTCAGTGGACAGGCGTACCCTGGGATCAGTTACAAAGCCTCCAGCAGCACTGAATGTGCGTTCCGAAAGAACGCTGGATGAAGGACAGGCCAGTAGCTCAATTGCATACTGTGCAAGCTCTGGCCAGTGACCATCCTCAAGACCCAATAACCCAGAGGATTTTCGGTGGGAAAGGTGTCCAAGTCTGATCTTGCCCCTAGGTATTCCTGCACCATGTGAATCAGATGCTGGAGATGGTTGCTGGAACCGATCATACCTTGGGGCTGCGGACCAAAAAATTGTCTGAACGCATCGGTCAGACGGCCACCTTCTCCACCGCTCCTTCTGTGACTGACTGAAGCCTCAGCAACATGTTGTCCAGGAGGACCAGGAAATTGTAACCTCCCAGGCTCTGGAAACGCGTTGCACAAACCTTTCTGCAGGGCCTCCTGAAGATGTTTCATCCTCTGCTCCCTCTGCGATGGCAAGATAAGGTCTGCAACCTTACCCTTGTAACGTGGATCAAGGAGGGTTGCCAGCCAGTAATGATCCCTCTCCTTGATACCACGAATACGAGAATCCTTCCGCAGGCTTTGCAGGATCAGGGAGGCCATGCAGCGTAGGTTTGCTGAGGCATTCGGTCCAGAGTCCTCTGGGTCACTAAGGACGACATGATCCACAGCCACCTCCTCCCAGCCACGTACAAGTCCATGGGTTTCTTCGGACTGTAAATGATCTCTTGAAGACTGCTGCTGATGCTGAGTGCTAGGCCCCACCTCCATGCTGACACAATCCTCCTCCTCGTCCTCATCCTCCTCCTTGTCCTCTTCCTGTGTGATTGACGGGCACACAGAAACACTGTCTGGATAAAGGGGGCCTTGAGAGGTAAGGAAGACCTTCTCTTCCTGCCTCTGTTCTGCCTTAAGTTCCCTGTCCATTATTCCACGCAGTGTGTGCTCCAACAGGTGGACAAGAGGGACAGTGTCACTGATGCATGCACTGTCACTGCTCACCATCCTCGTGGCCTCTTCAAATGGTGACAGGACAGTGCATGCATCCCTGATCATGGCCCACTGGCGTGGGGAAAAAAAAAACAAGCTCCCCTTACCCTGATGGCCCTCTGCTGCGTGTGCAGCTGCTACAGCATGGCCAACGTTGAGTTCCACCTGGTGGGCATGTCACAGATTAGGCAGTTCTTGGGCAGGTTAAATTCCTTTTGGAGGTCAGCCAGCCGAGCACTGGCATTATATGACCGGCGGAAATGCACACAGACTTTCCTGGCCTGCCTCAGGACATCCTTTAAGCCTGGGTACCTGCCCAAGAACCACTGCACCACCAAGTTAAGGACGTGAGCCAAACAGGGCACATGGGTCAGTTGTCCCTGTCCGAGGGCAGAGAGGAGGTTGGTGCCATTGTTGCAAACCACCATTCCTGCCTTAAGCTGGCGTGGCGTCAACCATCTCTGAGCCTGCCCCCGCAGAGCTGATAGAATCTCTGCCCCACTATGGCTCCTGTCCCCCAAGCACACCAGCTCAAGCACCGCATGACATATTTTTGCCTGCGTGCTTGCGTAGCCCCTTGAACGCCTACAAAGCACCGCTGGTTCTGAGGACAAATCAGCACAGGAAGAGGCCATGGAGGAAGAAGTGGGGGTGGAGGAGAGGGGTGTGGCAGAATCACCACTAGTAGAATTTTGGAGGCGTGGTGGCGGAACAACCTCCAACACTACTGCATCCTGTCCTGCATCCTTCCCAGCTGCCAGCAGAGTCACCCAGTGCGCGGTGAACGATAGGTAACGTCCCTGTCCATGTCTGCTGGACCACGAGTCAGCGGTAATATGCACCTTACCAATGACCGCTCTGTCCAGCGAGGCATGGACATTGCTTTCCACATGCCAGTAGAGAGCCGGAATCACCTTCTGTGAAAAAAGTGGCGTTTGGGAACCTGCCACTGAGGTACCGCACATTCCACAAACTCATGGAAGGGGCCAGAGTCTACCAACTGAAAAGGCAGCAGTTGAAGTGCTAGCAGTTTAGCCAAGCTAGCATTCAACCGCTGGGCATGTGGATGGCTGGGAGTGAACTTCTTTCGCCGGTGAAGCAACTGGGGTAGGGAAATCTGCCTGCTAGAATCAGACGTTGGTGTACCGATAGAAGATTGCCCGTAAGTACTTGGCAGTGGCACACCTAATTCTACACCTTCATTCCTCTTAGTGCAGGTTTCTGAGAGGACTGAAGGTATAGTGGAGTTGGAGATCCCAGCTGATGAGAAGGAGCAAGGAGAGGTCTGCCTTGTTCTTTGGTGTGGGTCTTTTAGGTAGTGTTTCCAACGGGCTGCATGGGAGCTCGACATATGTCTGAATAAGCATGTGGTGCCCAAGCACTTGCTGTCTAGTCCACGCTTGATATGCTTCAGACATATGTTGCAAATAGCAATGGGGCGATCTGCTGCACACGTCTCAAAAAAGGCCCATACCAAAGAACTTTTGGAATAACGCGCGGAGTCACCAGCGCCCTGCACTTGCGGAGCTCTGCGGTGTGATGCAGTTGGCTGGCTGCCCTTAAGCTGGCCCCTGGAGGGCATCCTGCCTCATTGGAGATGTGCCTCTTCCTCCTCCTCCTCCTCACTCCTATCAGGCACCCACGTAGAGTCAGTGAGCTCATCATCCCCTCCCTCCTCGTCACTGGAGCAAACCTGGCAGTATACTGCAGCTGGGGAAACATTACTGCCAGTTTGTTGTCCTTCTTGTGAAACCCCTCTCTCTGGGCTCATGTTACTGCCTTCCTCAAGCTGGGTACCATCATTGGAGCCTTCAAAACGCTGCGCATCCTCCTGCAGCATGTACCCGACACTGGTCGAACAGTTCGGGGGACTCCTCCGGTGGGGCTAGGGAAGGGGTAACTGATGATGACCTTGAGTCCAAGGAATAAGCCGCTTTGGCTCCTGCATTGGCAGCCAAGGTAGCCTGGATGACAGAGGATGAGGATGGCTTGGTCTTCCACTCTACCAACTCTTCGGCATATTGTGGCTCAACACGGCCAGCTGCTGAGAAAAAGGACAAGCATGCCCCACGGCCACGTGCTGATGAGGATGCACCGTGTCCACAACCAGCACTGTTGCCTCTAGACACAGAGCCTGGTTGCCCTCTTTTATTGGCCTGTGACTGTCTGCCTCTCCTTGTTGGCCTTCCAGACATACTGTCTTTGATGTATTGGAATAGGTACACAGGGAATGGCCTGCAGTGAGATGTAGCTGCACAAAGCTGCTATGTATATATACTGATTATACTGCAACTAGCTGAATTGCCTGCCTGTAGTATTATTAGAAAGAGAACACCAGCAATTGTCTGCAGTTAGCTTTAGATGCACACTGTGCACAGGATACAGTACACTGACTGAAAATACTGCAGCTGCCTGCCTGAGGTATTATTAGAGAACACCAGCAATTGTCTGCAGTTAGTTTAGATGCACACTGCGCACAGGATACAGTACACTGACTGAAAATACTGCAGCTGTCTGCCTGTGGTATTATTAGGAAGAGCGCACCAGCAATTGTCTGCAGTTAGCTTTAGTTGCACACTGCGCACAGGATACAGTACACTGACTGAAAATACTGCAGCTGCCTGCCTAAGGTATTATTAGAAAGAGAACACCAGCAATTGTCTGCAGTTAGCTTTAGTTGCACACTGTGCACAGGATACAGTACACTGACTGAAAATACTGCAGCTGCCTGCCTGAGGTATTATTAGAAAGAGAACACCAGCAATTGTCTGCAGTTAGCTTTAGTTGCACACTGTGCACAGGATACAGTACACTGACTGAAAATACTGCAGCTGCCTGCCTGATGTATTATTAGAAAGAGAACACCAGCAATTGTCTGCAGTTAGCTTTAGTTGCACACTGTGCACAGGATACAGTACACTGACTGAAAATACTGCAGCTGCCTGCCTGAGGTATTTTTAAAAGAGAACACCAGCAATTGTCTACAGTTAGCTTTAGTTGCACACTGTGCACAGGATATGGTACACTGACTGAAAATACTGCAGCTGCCTGCCTGAGGTATTATTAGAAAGAGAACACCAGCAATTGTCTACAGTTAGCTTTAGTTGCACACTGTGCACAGGATACAGTACACTGACTGAAAATACTGCAGCTGCCTGCCTGAGGTATTAATAGAAAGAGAACACCAGCAATTGTCTGCAGTTAGCTTTAGTTGCACACTGTGCACAGGATACAGTACACTGACTGAAAATACTGCAACTGCTTGCCTGTAAGTATATTAGGAAGAGAATAACAGGAACGGATCTAGCTAAACTGAATTATATATATATATATACACACAACACCTGGGATGCATATATATACACAATACACTGACTGCAGCTAACTGACTTGCCTGCTCTATATAACTCAAATGAAATGACACTGTGTCTCTCTCTCTCTCTCTCTCTCTCCCTCTCTCTCTCTCTCAGCGGCGGAACACACTACACAGGGCTGACGTGCAGGCAGCCTTATATAGTGTGGGGCGTATACTAAATCCCCTGAGGCATAATTGGCCAAAGCCACCCTGCCTTTGGCCAATTATGGCGCTCCGTTCTTACCCCGCTGTGATTGGCCAAAGCATGCAGGTTATAGTGCATGCTTGGCCAATCATCAGCCAGCAATGCACTGCAATGCCGCAGTGAATTATGGGCTGTGACGCGCCACTCAAATTTGGCACGAACGGGCCATAATGTTCGTAATTCGACGAACGGTCGAACGGCCGATGTTCGAGTCGAACTTACGTTCGACTCGAACTCGAAGCTCATCCCTATTGTCAATGTAGTGACGATAAAATTTGATGTGTGGCCTGAATTCATACCTTCAAAGATGCGGGTCGTCACCCACCAACCTATATACAGGTTGGCGAGAAAGGGCAAAAAACAAGTGCCAATAGCTGTCCTGCATCTCGGAGGTAAAAAAGTCTCCATGGAATGAAAAGAAGTTGTGCTTTAACAAATATTCTAGGCATTCCAGGATGGATCATATGTGGACACTAGCAGCCATACCGTAATCTAATAATGGCTCACACTGATTTCATGTACTTTGAAAGCAAGAGCTAAATTCATGAGCTAAAGTTCCCTTCAGACTGAGTCCATCTAAAGCTAGATAGAAAGCATAAGACTAAGATCAATTATGATGATTATAATAAGCAACCAAATAGTTATCCAATGTCAAGATCGTCCTTGGAACACAACAGGTCATCTTTATGAGGTGAGTCCAAAGCTGGGCACAATGAAAAAAAAAAAAAAAACTTTTATGTATCCAGTGTCCAAATGTGTCAACAGATGAATACAGAACAGAATTGCAGATGGGTCAATTAAACAGAGAAAATATTTTATGGGAAGACACAGGAAACCTTAACCTGACCAGTGTTATTGGTCCAAGTCATCTACTGTACATCAGAGGGAAACAAACACTGTAAATAGTATGGCCACTAATGTTAGCTGTAAGCAATAAGCTTATACTGGAAATATAAAAACACTTAACTTTAAGAGAGCAAATTTTCAAAGGAAGAAGGCTTCTCTCCAAGACTTAAGCCTCGTACACACGATCGGATTTTCCGCTGGGAATAGTGTGATAGTTACATATTTACAGTTAATATTTAGTAGGTGAGGTTCAAAAAAGACACAAGTCCATGAAATCCAACCCATGTGTGTGATTATATGTCAGTATTACATTGTATATCCCTGTATGTTGCGGTCATTCAGGTGCTTATCTAATAGTTTCTTGAAACTATCAATGCCCCCCCGCTGAGACCACCGCCTGTGGAAGGGAATTCCACATCCTTGCCGCTCTTACAGTAAAGAACCCTCTACGTAGTTTAACATTAAACCTCTTTTCTTCTAATTTTAATGAGTGGCCAAACTCCCTTCTGCAAAAAAGTTTTATCCCTATGGTGTGGTCACCAGTATGGTATTTGTATATTGAAATCAAATCCCCTCTCAAGCGTCTTCTCCAGAGAGAATAAGTTCAGTGCCCGCAACCTTTCCTCATAACTAAAATCCTCCAGACCCTTTATTAGCTTTGTTGCCCGTCTTTGTACTCGCTCCATTTCCAGTACATCCTTCCTGAGGACTGGTGCCCAGAACTGGACAGCATACCTTAGGTGTGGCCGGACCAGAATCTTGTAGAGCGGGAGAATTATCGTTTTATCTCTGGAGTTGATCTCCTTTTTTTTTTAATACAAACGTTTTTTATTGAGAAAAAGAGGCATGGATAATAAGCATCATTTACAAGGAATATGACAACATAAGACATGTAACAGAGTGTAAAGCCAGTGATTACAGAGTTCACACATCTAGGTTAGGAAAATGGCTTACAAACTAGAGCTATTGTGGTCTGTTTTCCTTTATAGCAATAGGATTCCATGGGGATACTGCCATGGAGGGAGAAACCTAAAGCGATCTGAGGACCATGAGGGCTCCACCACAGTAATGTGACACTTCAGCATCAAACATATTAGAAAAATACTAACAAACCATAAAACAAAAAGGAAAAGAAGAACTCAAAGACTGAGATATAAAACATAATAGTTTACGGGAAATGATGTTAGGAATTGCTATCGATAATACTTCCTCATGTGCGGTTGCCCAATTAGTACGGTCATAGAAGTATACTGGTGTTCACGGGGCCCAGGACTTCCGGGAATGTGCATGGTATCCATGATAGTGTGGAAGACCTTCTCCATGAGTTGGATAGCTGCCATTTGTTTAAGGGGAGTTGATCCCCTTTTCAATGCATGCCAATATTCTGTTTTGCTTTGTTAGCAGCAGCTTGGCATTGCATGCCATTGCTGAGCCTATCATCTACTAGGACCCCCAGATCTTTTTCCATCCTAGATTCCCCCAGAGGTTCTCCCCCCAGTGTATAGATTGCATTTATATTTTCCCACCCAAATGCATTATTTTACATTTTTCTACATTGAACCTCTTTTGCCATGTAATTGCCTACCCCATTAATTTGTTCAGATCTTTTTGCAAGGTTTCCACATCCTGTGGAGAAGTTATTGCCCTACTTAGCTTAGTATTGTCCGCAAATACAGAGATTGAACTGTTTACCCCATCCTCCAGGTCATTTATGAACAAGTTAAATAGGATTGGTCCCAGCACAGAACCCTGGGGGACCCCACTACCCACCACTGACCATTCTGAGTACTCCCCATTTATCACCACCCTCTGAACTCGCCCTTGTAGCCAGTTTTCAATCCATGTACTCACCCTATGGTCCATGCCAACGGACCTTATTTTGTACAGTAAACTTTTATGGGGAACTGTGTCAAATGCTTTTGCAAAATCCAGATACACCACGTCTATGGGCCTTCCTTTATCTAGAGGGCAACTCACCTTCTCATAGGAGGTTAATAGATTGGTTTGGCAAGAACGATTTTTCATGAATCCATGCTGATTACTGCTAATGATACCGTTCTCATTACTAAAATCTTGTATATAGTCCCTTATCATCCCCTCCAAGAGTTTACATACTATTGATGTTAGGCTAACTGGTCTGTAATTCCCGGTGAGTCAGTAGACTGTCCGTAAAAATTAGGAACAATGGTCTGGCAATTACTTGACTGAGTTCCCTAAGTACCCTGCAAGCCATCTGGTCCCGGTGATTTATTAATGTTAAGTTTCCCAAGTCTAATTTTAATTCTGTCCGCTGTTAACTATGGAGGTGCTTCCTGTGATGTGTCATGAGGATAAACACTGCAGTTTTGGTTACTGAATTACTAAATTCAATACCTTTGCCATCTCCCCATCCTTTGTAACCAGATGTCCTTCCTCATTCTTTATGGGGCCAATATGGTCTGTCCTCCTTTTTTACTGTTTACATACTTAAAGAATTTCTTGGGATTTTTTTTGCTCTCCTCCGCTATGTGTCTTTCATGTTCTGATGACAGACTGTTGTCCTAAAATCCGACCGTTTGTACGCTCCATCAGACAATTGTTGTCGGATTTTCCGCAGACAAATGTTGGATGGCAGGCTTATAAATTTTCTGCGGACAACGGTCTGTTGTCAGATTTTCAGAATATGTGTACACAAGTCCGTAAGACAAAAATCCAAAGTACAAACACTCATGCTTGGAATCAATGCTCACCAAACACAACATTAGCAGAAGGTGCCCAAAGGGTGGTGCTAAAGAGCTGAAAAGCCACGTAGTACGTCACTACATTCGTGTTTGTTGGCTGACAATTGTGTGCCATTTGTATGCAAGACAAGTTCCTGGCCAACGCCCTTCGGACAAGTCTGACGTTTTGTCTGCTAAAAAGCCGATCGTGTATATGAGGCTTTAGACTGGGAGAGAATATTGGCATCGATGAACACAGAACAGAAATGGGAATTCTTAAAAAACTGTATATGAACTCACTGCAAAGTATATTCCCATGAGAATTACGTTTAAAAGGCTAAACATAAAACCTATTTGGCTCACGGCCAAAGTAAAAACAAAAAAAACTATAAATAGGAAAAGAGCTTTTAAAAAATATAAAAATGAAAGAACACTATCATCATTTAAATGTTACAAAGAATATAACAGAATATGCAAAAAGGATATCAAAGATGCAAAAATTCAAAAGGAACGACAGATTGCAAAAGATAATAGGACAAACCCCCAAAAATTCTTCAAATATATTAATAGTAAAAAGGTCAGGTCTGAGCATGTAGGCCCCAAAATAATCTAGAGTGGGTGACTGCGGACAAAAAGAAGGCAAATCTATTAAGTACAGTACCTTCTTCAGCTTTTTGTATACAAAGGAGCATGGGGAGCTCATTTCCATAATGGGGGTGGTAGTGACACAGCCCCAAACAATCCACAATGACTCAAAAGTGATATGGTCCAGAAATATTTAGACAGAATAAATGTGGATAAAACACCTGGCCCAGATGGCATACAACCACGGATTCTAAAATAATTGAACTCTGGAATTTAAAAGCCAATGTTTCTAATTTTTAGGGACTCTTTAATGACTGGAATAGTACTGCTGGATTGGCATAGGGCCAACGTGGTGCATATATTTTAAAAGGGACAAAAAAGTCTTTACCAAGTAACTATAGACCTGTTAGTTTAACTTCTATAGTTGGGAAGATACTGGAGAGATTAATAAAAGACCACATAGATGAGTTCTTGCTGGAAAAAAAGTATTTTAAGCAACAGACAGCATGGATTCATGAAAGACAGAAGTTGGCAGACAAATCTGATTTCTTTTTATGAGGAGGTAAGTAAAACCTTGGACAGAGGGGTGGCTGTGGAAGTGGTATATTTTGATTTTGCAAAAGAGTTTGACACAGTTCCTCACACATGCCTAATGGGTAAGTTTAAGTCTACAGGTCTGGAAAAATTAGTTTGTAAATGCACAGAAAACTGGCTAAAAGACCATATTCAGAGAGTAGTGGTTAATGATTTATATTCTGAATGATCAGTGATGTACCCAGGGCTTTTTTTCAGGGGGAACTTGGTGGAACTCAGTTCTACCACCTCTGGCTCAGACCCTTTGGTGCCTGCTCACCACAATCACTTGTAAACACAGAAGTCTGGTTTCTGTGTTTACAAGTGACAGCTCTGCACCCTGTATGTAATGCAATCCTGGTATTTAATGCCCTTTTAAGACACTCCTACTGTTTTCGTGAACACACCCACTATTTAATGTGATTTGGAGGGTGTGTGTAGGGGGAGGGATTTGTGGGGCTGTGGTTAAGTTCCAGCACCTATTGTTTGAGAAAAAAAGCCCTGGGTGTACCCCAAGGTTCAGTGTTGGGACCCTTACTTTTAATATATTTATAAATGATATAGGGTCTCTGGGATTAAAAGTACAATTTCAGTGTATGCAGATGACACCAAGCTATGCAGTGGAATAATGTCCATAGAAGACGTCTCCAACTTACTAGCCAACTTCAATGCACTGTTTAATTGGGCAATTTTGTGACAAATGAGGGTTAATGTTGATAAATGTAAAGTAATGCACCTGGGGGGCTAAAAATGTGCATGCATCATACATACTAGGGGAGTACAACTGGGGGAATCAAAGGTGGAGAAGGATCTGGGTGTTTTGATAGATCATAGGCTTAATAAAAGCATGAAATGGCAAGCTGCAGTTTCCAAAGAGAGCAAAGTCTTTTCTTTTATTAAGAGAGGTATAGACTTGAGAGAGAGATATCGTTTTACAAATCATTAGTAAGACATCATCTGGAATGTGCAGTTCAGTTTTGGGCACAAAAAGGATATCAGGGAACTGGAAACAGAGAAGAGCAACCAAACTGATAAGAGGCACGGAGGAGCTCAGCTGTGAGGAAAGATTAGAGGAACTGAATTTATTCTCTCTTGAGAAGAGGAGATTAAGTGGGCATATGATCAACATGTATAAATACAAGCAGTAATGGGGCGTACACACAGTCAGACTTTTCATCTACAAAAGTCCGACGGACGCCGACGGACCAAAGCCGGCTGACATTCCGATCGTGTGTGGGCTTCCCCGGACTTTCAGCCGCAAATCTGATGGACTTTAGATTTGAAACATGCTTCAAATCTTTACCTCGTAACTACGCTGGACCCAGAAATCCGCTCGTCTGTATGCTAGCCCGACGGACAAAAACCCACGCTAGGGCAGCTATTGGCTACTGGCTACTGGCTATCAACTTCCTTATTTTAGTCCGGTGTATGTCATCACGTACGAATCCGTCGGACTTTTGTGTGATCGTATGTAGGCAAGTCCGTTCGTTAGAAAGTCTGCCGCAAGTCCGCCAAAAGTCCGTCAAAAGTCTGTCAGATGGGCTGTTGGACTTTTGTAGCCGAAAAGTCCAACCGTGTGTATGCGGCATAAGTGGTCCATATAGCGAACTTGGTGTTGAATTATTCACTTTAAGGTTATCACAGAGGACAAGGGGGCACTCTGTACATCTGGAGGAATAGAGATTTAATCTCCAAATATGGAAAGGTTTCTTTACAGTAATGCAGCGTACACACAAGCGGACTTTCCGGCAGACTTGGTCCAGCGGACCGGACTCCGTCAGACAATTTGATCTTGTGTGGGCTCCAGCGGACTTTTTTTTCCCAAAAGTCAGATGGACCTAGAAATAAAACATGTTTCAAATCTTTCCGACGGACTAGAGTCCGGTTGAAAAATCTGCTCGTCTGTATGCTAGTCCGACGGACTAAAACCGACGCTAGGGCAGCTATTGGGTACTGGCTATCAACTTCCTTATTTTAGTCCGGTCGTACGTCATCACGTACCAATCCGTCAGACTTTGGTGTGATCATGTGTGTCCAAGTCCATTCGTTTGAAAGTCCGGCGGACGTACGCTGCAAAGTCCGTTGGAAAGACTGTCGGACCTAGTCCGTCAAAGTCCGCTCGTGTGTACGTAGCATTAGAACTATGAAACTTGAATTGACTCCCTTGAGAGCTGGTTCTGGTCAGCTCAGTAGATTGCTTCAGTGGCCTGGATTCTTTCCTAAATAATATAACTGGATACTAACACTTATAGGTGAAGTTTATCCAGGGAATATCAGATTGCCTCTCGGGGGATCAGGAAGGATTTTTTTCCCCTGCTGGAGCAAATTGGATCATGCTTTGCTCAGGGTTTTTTGCCTTCCCTGGATCAACTGTGGGTATAAGATTGTGTATATGGGTTTGTATGATTTTTTCCTTTTAGTAGTTGAACTAGATGGACTTGTGTCTTTTTTCAATCTGACTAACTATGTAACTATATATGGCCACAAACAGAACAATAATGGAAACCAAAAAAACCCGCTCTTCCACAACACACGGCACCCCTGCTTTTGGAAAGCATGGGGACTCCACAGACTCTCATAGTAAGGAGAAGTGATGATGCACCCCTACCAGCAGAGATAGATGGTGAGGTTGCTGTACTCCTTCCAAATCACTTCTGGCATACCAGAGTGTTTATGCAGATCTTTGATGTAATTTCTTGCCTTGCACCACAACAAATCCACTTTTCAGAAGCACATCTGAGTGGAGACATAAAGATGGCTTACTCCTGGCAGGAACCACAAGCAGGGCCAATCCTGTAAAATGATTTCCTGTCGCATCATGGCAGCATACATGTTGGGTTGTGACCTGATAGGACCACATAGCTATAAATTAGTGAATAGGCACCCGCCCCAGTATTCTCTTATTTTTCCTCACCTGTCAGGACCGCACGGATCAGCACCCCCTTACTTCTTCGCCCCAGCCAGGTTCTAGCCTCTCCTGGGTGGAAGTCCTTCCTGTGCAGTCTCTAAACGAGCTAAATGGTAGGAGCCACACTCTGATGATCTCAGGGGGCACCCTCTTTTCACTTTTGTCTGCCTGACCATGACATAAGCCTTAAAAAGGCTTGAAGTGCAGCAGCCCATATAAAGCCTTAAATAGGCTTGCTGGAGGAATGGCCTTGGAAGTCCCGGTTTTGGCCTCAGAATATAAGCCTTAAACAGGCTTAGTTGTGTGCAGTGGTCTCCCCCTCCTTCACTCTCTCTACCTGCTGGGCTCTGTTGTCCTTCAATCCATCCTCCGTGATCGCCGAGCTTCCTCGGCGTTCTCGCGCATGCGCAGTGCGTCGTCTCAGGGCGCTCCTCTGCCTTTGCCAGATTATAAGATGGCGCCGAGTGTCTTGCGGTGCTACTGCGCGGCAGTTTTAAAAAGCCCCAGTGTCAGCTTTTTCATTGCTGCTGCTGGATGACTGACCTGAGACAGTTTTTCTCCCTGAAAACGCTCTACAAAGGTAGGTGTCTTGTCTTTTTGCCCAGCTGTCCCCTGAAACCTTATTTATGCTTATCTCAATCCTACTATCTCTGCAGGTTTCCTATCCAATCCTCCACTATGGGGACCGCTGCCCCAGTAGATCGCCGCCAGCCTAATAGGTAACGGGGGAAGACAAGGGTAAGTAGTGAAGATCGAAAAAGAGAGCACTACTAACGCTAAATAAATTGGTCAGCCCTATCAGGTCCTCAGGAACGTCTGCTTCAAGACAGAGAGAGACCTCGCATAGAAGAAGTTGCTCCAGACATAGACGGAGCCGTTCCTACCACAGGAGAAGCCACTCAAGAGAGGGGAATGCCTGCTGGATCTGTGGTGCGGCGGCTCTCCCGGATAAACTGGCCAGTCAAAAATGTCTAGAGGAGGCCACAAAAGAGAGAATCTCGGATACCATAGAATCTGCTGAAATCTCAGCTCCGCAAGCCTCGATGGCGGATGTGGATTTTTCCACCAGTGCCTCTCCAGCCCGGGCCAGCACATCAAGGGAGCAAGACTCTCTGTCCGATAATGAGGGTCTGGAGGTATCGGCCGGATTCGACTTCTCTCTAATAGAGCCGTTTGTTAAATCGGTCAAAGAGGCGATAGGATGGGAGGACCCCCAGGAAGTTCAACCAAAACAAAGAAAATATTTCCCTCACCTTAAGAAGGATCCAGAGGCCTTTCCGTTTATAGACGAACTGGATGACCTGATTAAAGAGGAATGGCAAAGACCAGAGAAGAAATCTAGTCTGAATAACAGACTTCTTAAGCTATATCCGCTCAAAGAGCCTAAAGTGACCCCCCTGGTGTCTCCTCCGGTGGTAGTCGCATCTCTGATGCGCCTAGCCAGGCACAATACACTACCGTTAGAAGACGCGGTAACATTCAGGGACGTGCTCGATAGTAAGATCGACACGGACCTCAAGAGGGCTTACCTGTCGGCAGGAGGCGCCTGCAGGCCTGCGATAGCACTTGCAGCAGTAGGAAGAGCCATCTCGAGCTGGTCTGCAGGCACCGAGAAGCTCGTATTGGAGGGTGCAGACCAAGAAAAAATAGTAAAGGCTTTGCAAGAACTAAGCTTGGCGGGCGACTTTGTGGCAGAGGCTTTGGTCGATACAATCAGGTCTGCATCGAAATCTATGCTGACTTCGGTAACGGCCAGAAGAGCATTATGGCTGAAACCCTGGACGGCGGACCCAGCCTCCAAGTCTAATTGGGGCCGCATCCCGTTTGATGGAGAGAATCTCTTCGGGACGAAGTTGGACCCAGCCATCTCTAAGGTGACTGGGGGGCAAGTCTGGGCTCATTCCCTTGGATAGAAGGCCCAAACAACAGAGACCTCCCCCCTTTAAGCGAAACCTTCCGGAGAGGTATAGAGACGCGAAAGCGTACAGACCGGGGAAAGAGTACCGAAGGGGCTGGAAGAATCTTCAGTCATCTTTTATGAAGTTCCAAAAGCCCAAGACCCCCGCTTCCAGTGACCAGAAGCCCTTTTGAAGGTGCGCCCATCCAGCCAGTGGTAGTGGGAGCGAAACTCTCCAGATTCAAGCTGGTCTGGGCAGAGACCATAAAGGATACCTGGACTCTGGCCACCATCAGTTTCGGCCACAGGTGGTCCTTCAAAAATCGACCCCCAAGGGATCATTTCTGTCCAACCAGTATCCCTCCATCTCGGGAAAGAAGGTTATCACTACTAAATTATGTTCAGGACCTTCTCCAAAAGCGGGCAATAGTAAGAGTTCCGCCAGCACAAAGAGGCAGGGGATTCTATTCTCCACTATTCCTTGTCAAGAAAAAAATCGGGGGATCTTCGTCCAGTTCTAGTTTTAAAGAACCTCAACAGATCCATCCGAGTGGAGTCATTCAGGATGGAAAGCTTACAGTCTATCCTCCAGGCCATAAATATGGGAGACTGGATGCTTTCCATAGATCTCCAGGACGCCTACCTACATATCCCAATCCATGTGGCATTCCAGAGATTCCTGCGATTCTCGGTGGGCTAGGGGCACTTTCAGTTTCAAAGTCTTCCCTTCGGGATCTCGACAGCCCCAGAACGTTCACAAAGGTCCTACTACCAGCGATAGCCTCCTTAAGAGAGAAAGACCTAAGGGTTCACCACTACCTGGACGACATCCTCCTCCTCTCAAGCAGCCGGGAATCGCTCATGCAACATCGCGAGATCCTAGTCTCCACTCTAAAAAGTCTGGGATGGATAATAAATTGGAAAAAAAGCAACATCCAGCCTACCCAAAGAATGGTCTTCCTGGGGGCCGAACTAGACACCCGAGCAAATACAGTGGAGCTGCCACAGGAAAAAATGTCCCTACTAATCCAAAAAGTAAAGAATTCTATCCCGGCTCCGTTCTTACCAGCCAGAGCATGCCTCAGCCTTCTGGGTTCCCTATCAGCAACCATTCCAATGGTCCAGTGGGCGCAATGGAACACCATACTCCTTCAAGCCTCCTTCTTGCGCCAGTGGGACGGCTGGTCCATGTCCCAACTGATTCACATCTCGGAAGAAGCCAGTCTATCTCTGCAGTGGTGGACACACCCCTACAATCTCAGGAGATGCAAACAGATAGTCATTCCCCATCAGGAAGTAGTGACTTCGGATGCCAGTCTGGAGGGATGGGGGGCACACTACCTACATTATGCGGCTCAGGGCCGCTGGCATTTCAAAACCAAGGACTTGGTCTCGAATGTTCTAGAGATGAAGGCAGCCTTCCAGGCCCTTTTGGCATTCAGCACCTTTCTGAGAGGGAAACAAGTTCTCATAAAGATGGACAACCGAGTGGCAGTAGCCTACATCAACAGGCAGGGGGGTACCAGGAGCGTCTCCATGATGCAGGAGGTCGGCCCGGTGATGCGGTGGGCTCAACTGAACCTTCTGGCTCTGAGGGCGGCTTATATTCCAGGCGTTCAGAATCTCCTAGCAGATTCACTCAACAGAACATTCATTTCCAACAACGAGTGGTCTCTGAGCCCCCAAGCATTTGCCCTCATATCCCAGACATGGGGTCGTCCGGACATAGACCTCGCAGCAACGCCAGCGAATACGAAATGTCAGAGATTTTTGTCAAGGATCCCCTTTCCCTCAGCGGAGGGAACGGATTGTCTCCAACACCCCTGGAACTTCCACCTAGGCTACATTTTTCCGCCAACTCCTCTTATAGCCAAGTTTCTTCTGAGGCTCAAGCATTCAGCGGCCCTAGTGCTGGCTGTGATTCCCTTCTGGCCACGGAGGCCTTGGTTCACCACCTACTCCACCCGAGTCCGGAGAGGTTACACCTAATGGCCTGGAGGCTGAAAGGTCTAGATTTCTAGACCAAGGATGCTCTCAGGTAGTCGATACCCTGCTCCAGGTGAGAAAGTCTACCACGAACAGTACCTACAGAAGGATTTGGGAAAAGTTCACTTCCTTTGCCCAGGAACAAGGTTGGGACTCTTCTTCCCCATCAGTAGTGCAAGTGCTCGAGTTCCTCCAGTCAGGCCTGGACAAAGGTCTTGGGTCCAGCACCCTAAAAGTACAAGTATCTGCCATCTCTGCTTTGACAGGAGTTAAATGGGCCCTCAATCCACTGGTGGTTCAATTCCAAAGTGCCTGCCTAAAACTAAGGCCTCCTAGAAAGCCTTCATTTCCGACATGGGATCTCTCAACCGTCCTGGAGGTCTTATCCAGAGAACCATTCTTCCCACTTGAAGACATCTCCCTTTGGGACCTGACACTAAAGGTCTCATTTTATTACATCAGCGAAGAGTCTCAGAAATGCAAGCCTTGCTAGTCAAAGAGCCGTATCGGATGATCTACCCGGACAGACTAACCCTAAAGCCTTCGGATTGATTTATCCCAAAAGTTTCCTCTTCATTTCATTTTAACCAGGAGATTGACCTCCCGGCCCTCGTCACGGATCAGGGCGCTCCTCATCAACTGGATGTCAGGGGTTACGTTTTGCAGTACCTCTCAATAACCAAGCCGTTCAGAAAGTCCAAAAACCTTCTAATCATCTCACACGGATTCAGAAAAGGCCAAGCGGCATCTACCCATACCATCGCCTCATGGCTTGTGAAAATTATCAAGAAGGCCTACTCCTTCAGCACCTTGCAGATTCCAGAAGGCTTTAGAGCACATTCTACCAGGGCAATGGCTACTTCATGGGCAGCTTACTGTAGAGTCTCAGCGGAAACCATTTGTAGAGCGGCCACCTGGTCCTCCAGAAACACCTTCATATCCCATTATAAAATGGATGCCGCACGCTTATCAGCAGTAGAATTCGGGAGGGCCGTTATACAGGCCAACTCTTCTGTTTCTTGTCAATAAATTTACTTTGCATTCCCACCCAGTCTGGCGAGTTACTCCCCAACGTGTATGCTGCCATGATGCGACAGAAAAACGGAAAATTGTATACTCACCTTTCTGTAATTTTCCTTTCCTGTCGCATCTTCATGGCAGCATACAATCGCCCACCCTTCTGAGGTGACTTATATATACAGAGAATACTGGGGCGGGTGCCTATTAACTAATTTATAGCTATGTGGTCCTATCAGGTTGTGGAGGCAGAGTCACATCCCAACGTGTATGCTGCCATGAAGATGCGACAGGAAAGGAAAATTACAGAAAGGTGAGTATACAATTTTCCGTTTTCATCCTGACGTTCACTTTTTAGTGTAGGCTAGCTAAAGATTTCTTGTATTCTTTTGTGCAGGAGTTATAATATTAGGGCTCAAAATTTCAGGCCTCAAGGGTTACTCGCCACCAGTTGCCCCACCCAACCCCTACCCTGCCCCGTCCCTAATTCTGCCCCTAAACATGCCCTCTTAACCAGTTGCCGACCGCCGCACGACGATGTACGTCGGCAGAATGGCACGGGCAGGCAAAAGGACTTACAGGTACGTCCTTGCCTTCCCGCGGGCGGGGGGTCCGATTGGACACCCCCCCCGGTGTCTGCGGCAGTCGGATTCAGGTCAGGGGTGATCAAAGGTGGGGGGAGGCCACTCATTCATGGCACCCCCTCGCAATCGCTCCTGGAGAATGAGATGCTTCCTCGGCTTCTGTAATGTAAACAGAATCGGAGGAAGTGATGTCATCTCTCCTCGAGCCGGTCTTTTCGTTCCGGCGCCGAGGAGAGAAGACATCAATGTAAGTTTTCACCAACACTACACTAACAGTAGAACACGCAGGCACACTTTTCACCCCCCCCCATCACCCCCCAGTCACCCCCTGATCACCCCCCTGTACCCCCTGTCACACTGACACCAAAAGCATTTTTTTTTCTGATTATTGCATTGGTGTCAGTTTGTGACCGTTATAAGTGTTAGGGCAGTTAGGATTAGCCCCCTTTAGATCTGGGGTACCCCCTTTAGGTCTAGGGTACCCCCTAACCCCCCCTAATAAAGTTTTTAACCCCATGATCACCCCCCGTCGCCAGTGTCACTAAGCGATCGTTTTTCTGATCGCTGTATTAGTGACACAGGTGACGCTAGTTAGGGAGGTAAGTATATAGGTTCGCCGTCAGTGTTTTATAGCGACAGGGACCCCTATATACTGCCTAATAAAGGTTTTAACCCCCTGATTGCCCCCTAGTTAACCCTTTCACCAGTGATCACCATATAATTGTTACGGGTGACGCTGGTTAGTTAGTTTGTTTATTATAGTTTATTATAGTTTTAGGGCACCCGTCGTTTATTACATTATAAAGTTTTAACCCCCTGATCGCCCGGCGGTGATATAAGTTAAGTTTTTAGGGTCAGATAAGGTCTGCGTCGCCCCAGGCAGCGTCAGGTTAGCGCCAATACCGCTAAAACCCACGTACGCAGCATACACCTCCCTTAGTGCTATAGTATCTGAACGGATCAATATCTGATCCGATCAGATCTATACTAGCATCCCCAGCAGTTTAGGGTCCCCAAAAACGCAGTAGTAGCGGGATCAGCCCAGATACCTGCTAGCACCTGCGTTTTGCCCCTCGGCCCAGCCCAGCCCACCCAAGTGCAGTATCGATTGATCACTGACACTCACAAAACACTAAGAACACATAACTGCAGCGTTCGCAGAATCAGGCCTGATCCCTGCGATCGCTAACAGTTTTTTGGTAGCGTTTTGATACAGTCGCTGACAGTCAGCTTTTTTGCCTGTGAGTCTCACTAGTGTACCCCTAAATTTAGAGCCCAAAATGGCAAATCGAAGGTACACTAGTGAAGAGGCCTACACGTTTCTGAGCATGACAGATAGTGAAGAGGAAGTCACTCATCTGTCAGATTCAGGCTCAGAATACAATCCTGTAGACGACAGCGGCTCCATGACAGATAGCTCTGACGACAGAGTTGTGGTCCCTGCCAAGGTCAGGCGTACCAGACCCCGAACTTCTTCTTCTGTCCTTGAAGTGCAAGAACCGCAGGTCCCTCGTATGGAGCAGTGCAGTACTAGCGCCGCTATTCCTTCTGGTGAACTGGCAAGCACCAGCGGCCTAGTACACCATGGTCGTACATCCAGCACTGCAGTATCACGTGGTGACGTGGCGAGTCCCATAGGTGCAGTTCAAGCTGGTGAGGTGGCAAGCACTAGTAGTGTCCTGCTGCCACCAAGAAGATGAACACAGGCCCGTCGTGCCCATAGTGGCCTTCCTGCTGCATTCGCTAATCCGAATTGGGAACCCACCACTTCTGCAGCACCCGTACTTCCCCCATTCACTGGCCAACTCGGAATTCAGGTGGAAACAGTTGATTTTACGCCACTGGATTTTTATTCACTGTTTTTCACCGAAGATCTCTATAGATCTATTGTGGACCAAAGCAATTTATACACTGGTCAACACATCGCCGCTAATCCCCAGACCTCCCTTGCCGGAGATTGGAGACCAATTACGGTCTCTGAATTTAAGATCGTTCTGGGCCTTTCCCTCAACTTGGGCATAACTAAAAAGAGTGAGTTGCGGTCATATTGGTCCACTGACCCAATTCACCATATGCCCTTGTTCTCTGCCTCCATGACCAGGGCACGATACGAGCAGATTTTGCGGTTCATGCACTTCAATGACAATGAACTCTGTCGTCCTCGTGGAGACCCTGAATACGATCGGCTCTACAAAATTCGGCCCCTCGTAAACCACTTCAACCAGCGTTTTGCAGACTTGTTTACTCCCCATCAAGTTGTCTGCATTGATGAGTCCCTGATTAAATTTTCTGGCCGCTTGTCATTCAAACAGTACCTTCCCAGCAAGCGTGCCAGATACGGGGTCAAGATGTATAAGCTCTGTGACAGGGCCACAGGATATACATGTAGTTTTATGGTTTACGAGGGCAAAGATAGTCACTTAGAGCCGACAAACTACCCTGACTACATAGGAAGCGCTGGCAAGATAGTGTGGGACTTGGTGTCACCCTTATTTGGAAAGGGGTACCATTTATATGTGGACAATTATTACACGAGCGTGCCACTTTTTAGTCACCTTTTTGATCATCAAATTGGAGCATGTGGCACCGTGCGACCTAATCGCCGGGGCTTTCCCCAGCAGCTTGTAGATTCCCGTCTTAGGCTGGGGGAGAGAGCCTGCTTGCAGTGTAATAATTTGCTCGCTATGAAGTGGAGGGACAATAAGAATGTTTTCGTTCTTACCTCCCTTCATGCAGACACGACGGTCCAAATTACTACGGCGACTGGTGTTGTGGAGAAACCCCTCTGTGTCCACGAATATAACCAAAATATGGAAGGGTTGGACCTCAATGACCAGTTGTTGGCGCCGTACCTAGTTGCCCATAAGGCCAGACGCTGGTACAAAAAAGTGTCTGTATACTTATTTCAATTGGCTTTGCTGAACGCTCATGTGCTATACAGAGCTTCAGGACAGACTGGATCCTTCCTTAAATTCCAGGAAGAGATCGTCAGAGCCCTTCTGTATCCAGACGGTGCTCCACCTCACCTTCCCCAACCAGACGCAGTAAGCCGGCTGCATGGGAGGCATTTTCCTTATGTCCTCCCGAGTACCCCTACCCAACGAGCCCCCTAAAGAAAATGTTGTGTCTGCAGAAAGCGCGGATATAGGTGTGACACCTGGTATTATTGTCCCTCCTGTCCTGGCAATCCTGGTCTTTGCATTGGTGAATGTTTTGAGCGCTACCATACACTAGTTGAGTTTTAGCGTAGGGTACAGCATTGCACAGACTAGGACACACTTTCACAGGATCTCCCAAGATGCCATCGCATTTTGAGAGACCCAAACCTGGAACTGTTAGTTTTAAAAGTTACAGTTATAAAAAAAAAATGTAAAAAAAAAAAAAAAAAAAATACACAAAAAAAATATAAAATAAAAAAAACAAAAATAGTTGTCGTTTTATTGTTCTCTCTCTCTCTATTTTCTCTCTATTGTTCTGCTCTTTTTTACTGTATTCTATTCTGCAATGTTTTGTGGTAACCTGTAAAGGCTTTTAAAAATGTATTTATTTTGTCGCCACTGCACGTTTGTGCGCAATTTTAAAGCATGTCATGTTTGGTATCCATGTACTCGGCCTAAGATCATTTTTATTTCATCAAACATTTGGGAAATATAGTGTGTTTTAGTGCATTAAAATTTAAAAAAAGTGTGTTTTTTCCCCAAAAAATGCGTTTGAAAAATCGCTGCGCAAATACTGCGTAAAAAAAAAAAATGAAGCACCCACCATATTAATCTGTAGTGCCTTTGCTTTAAAAAAATATATAATGTTTGGGGGTTCAAAGTAATTTTCTTGCAAAAAAAAATTATTTTTTGATGTAAACAAAGTGTCAGAAAGGGCTTTGTCTTCAAGTGGTTAGAAGAGTGGGTGATGTGTGACATAAGCTTCTAAATGTTGTGCATACAATGCCAGTACAGTTCAAAACCCCCCCAAATGACCCCATTTTGGAAAGTAGACACCCCAAGCTATTTGCTGAGAGGCCTGTCGAGTCCATGGAATATTTATTATGTGACACAAGTTGCGGGAAAAAGACAAAAATTTTTTTTTTTTTGGTGAGACTTTTTGGGAGCCTAGCTGCGTACGGGACCCCAAAAACCAAGCACTGCCTTCAGGCTTTCTAAGGGTGTAAATTTTTGATTTCACTCTTCACTGCCTATCACAGTTTCGGAGGCCATGGAATGCCCAGATGGCACAAAGACACCCCAAGCTATTTGCTGAGAGGTATGGCGAGTATTTTGCAGACCTCACTTTTTGTCACAAAGTTTTGAAAATTGAAAAAAGAAAAAAAAACATTTTTTTCAGTCTTTCTTCATTTTCGAAAACAAATGAGAGCTGCAAAATACTCACCATGCCTCTCAGCAAATAGCTTGGGGTGTCTACTTTCCAAAATGGGGTCGTTTGGGGGGGTTTTGTGCTATCTTGGCATTTTATGGCCTACGAAACTGTGATAGGTAGTGAGGAGTGAATTCAAAAATGTACGCCCTTAAAAATCCTGAAGGCAGTGATTGGTTTTCAGGGCCCCGTATGCAGCTAGGCCCCCAAAAAGTCCCACACATGTAGTATCCCCATACTCAGGAGAAGCAGCAGAATGTATTTTGGGGTGTAATTCCACATATTCCCATGGCATGTTTGAGAAATATATCATTTAGTGACAACTTTGAGCAAAAAAAAAAAGTTTGTCCCGCAACTTGTGGCAAAATATAAAATATTCCATGGACTCAACATGCCTCTCAGCAAATAGTTTGGGGTGTCTACTTTCCAAAATGGGGTCATTTGGGGGGTTTTGTGCCATCTTGGCATTTTATGGCCTTCAAAACTGTGATAGGTAGTGAGGAGTGAAATCAAAAATTTACGCCCTTAGAAATCCTGAAGGCGGTGCTTGGTTTTCGGGGCCCCGTAGGCGGCTAGGCTCCCAAAAAGTCCCACACATGTGGTATCCCCATACTCAGGAGAAGCAGCTAAATGTATTTTGGGGTGCAATTCCACATATAACCATGGCATGTGTGAGCAATATATCATTTAGTGACAACTTTTTGTAAAAAAAAATTTATTTTTATTTTTTTATCATTATTCAATCAAAAATTTAATATTCAATGGGCTTAACATGCCTCTCAGCAATTTCCTTGGGGTGTCTACTTTCCAAAATGGGGTCATTTGGGGGGGTTTGTACTGCCCTGCCATTTTAGCACCTCAAGAAATGAGATAGGCAGTCATAAACTAAAAGCTGTGTAAATTCCAGAAAATGTACCCTAGTTTGTAAACGCTATAACTTTTGCGCAAACCAATAAATATACGCGTATTGACATTTTTTTTTTACCAAGGACATTTGGCCGAATACATTTTGGCCTAAATGTATGACTAAAATTGAGTTTATTGGATTTTTTTTATAACAAAAAGTTGAAAATATCATTTTTTTTCAAAATTTTCGGTCTTTTTACATTTATAGCGCAAAAAATAAAAACCGCAGAGGTGATCAAATACCATCAAAAGAAAGCTCTATTTGTGGGAAGAAAAGGAAGCAAATTTCGTTTTGGTACAGCATTCCATGACCGCGCAATTAGCAGTTAAAGTGACGCAGTGCCAAATTGTAAAAAGTGCTCTGGTCAGGAAGGGGGTAAATCCTTCCGGGGCTGAAGTATTTAAATTATCCCATGAAATGACTGCCAGGGCTGGGCTCAGCCCTTCCTTCTCAGAGCTCTGTGCTCAGCTGTTGGTTCATTGCCAGTACTCTTCAATCCACAGTGACTCACCTGGTCTTCATTTCCTGCTCGTCAGCTAGCCCCGCTGGCTATTTAAACTGCCTGGATCAGATCTCCTGTGCCTTCACCCTGGTCAACATATCCGGATACTCTCTGCTGTGTTTTCCTGTTAAAGACTTTTGCCTGACTGACTTCCCTTCTGGTTTCTGATCCTGTTTACTGCCTCTACTACGCTGATCTCTGGATTCCCGTTTCACTTGCTTGTTCCAACTACCCGCTCTGGTTACCGAACCCTGGCTATGTTTTGACTATGTTTGCTCTGTTTGTACCATTTTACCATTTTATTAAAAAGTGTGATTTTTTTTTTTTTTAGTGCACTTCTGTCTCAGTTTGATTCATGGTTCCTGACAGTAGTCGAAGGCCATGAATTCAGAAGATGCAGGCAATCCACTTATTGGTAATATTTTTTCCCAATTGGATGAGCAGGATCACCGCATGGATCAGTTTATCATAGCGTTACAGACGCTCCTTATTCGCACTGCTCACCTGGATCCTCCCACTGAGGCTGTTCTGGTACAAGCTGTGTTGCAGGCCATCCCTGCTGCTGCTCCAGTCTCTGTGCAGGCACCCGCCTCGAATATTCCCTCTATAAGAGGTATGTCTGGTTTTGCTCCGCTTCCCCAGCGATTTGGGGGTGATCCAGTACAATTCAGAGGGTTTCCCAACCAGGTTGGGATATACTTTGAGATGCTGCCCCAGGCGTTTCCCATGGAGAGAAGCAAAGTAGGCTCTGTGATTTCTTTGCTGTAAGAGAGACTTGGCCTGGGCAAACCCTCTATGGGAGACTCAAAACCCTGTCGCCCTGAGTTACCCAGAGTTTCTGGTTTCGTTTAAAAGGGTGTTTGACGTTCCCGCACGCTCCACTTCTGCTGCCAAGAGCCTTATGTCCATCAAACAGATTACGAGAACTGCTGCTGATTACGCCATTGAATTCCATACTCTGGCAGCAGAGGTTTTTTGGTACAATGAGGCCCTCGTGGCTGCTTTTTCTCATTGTCTCTCGGATACCATGAAAGAAGGCATAGCAGCCCGAGACATACCCACTGAGCTGGAGAAGTTGATCACACTTTCCATTATCATTGACTCCAGACTCCGAGAGAGACCCTCCTTTAAGGAGCGTTTGCGAAAGCCTCCTGTACGTTTGGCTCCGAACTTTGCAGTCCCACCCTTGCCTCCCTCACCTCCCATGCCTCCTGGTATCGAGTCAGCCAGTGAAGTAGAACTCATGCAGTTGGGCTTCACACATTTCTCTCTGCAGAGGAGAGAGCCTTTAGGAGAAGGGAGAGATTGTGCCTTTATTGTGGCCAGGCAGGTCACTTCCTAAAATCTGGTCCTACCCGTCCGGAAGGATGCTTGCACCTGAGGTCATGTAGGGGACAGACCTTAGGTGGTGTTGTTACATCCCCAGTTATCCAGAAGGATAAGAACCTAGTTCCGGTTACCCTTTTTTGGTCTGAGTCGTCCATCGAGATACAGGCTCTAATCGACTCTGGGGCTGCAGGCCTGTTCATAGATGGTGCTCTTGTGTCTAAGCACTTGATTCCGCTGCAGCTTCATGCCGCTCCACTTGTCATTGAGGCTATTGATGGGAGACCTCTACAATCTGCCCATGTGACTCATGAGACTGCTCCATTGACCATGGCCGTAGGGGCTCTTCACCATGAGATAATTTAATTCCAAGTCATTTCCTCACCTCATTTCCCGGTTGTTATTGGTTATACTTGGTTACAGAAGCACAACCCCTCTTTTGATTGGCTTCCTGCTGAGGTTATTTCTTGGTCGCCACAATGCAGTGTAGCGCTGGTATTTTTACCTTCTAATGCCATGTAATGTTAAACAATGGACAATGTTATAAATTAGTATTGGGCTCCCTCTACTGGTGCACTTATGAATAGACTTGTTAATCTTTCACATGGAACCCATACAGGAAGTGACTTAATTATTTACTTTGTAAAAGGACTTACCTACCCAGAATGCCCACTCACCTACCCAGAATGCCCACTCACCTACTGTCAGGGGCATGTCAGCAGTCGTCGGGTGAATCTGCGTGCACGTAGGTCCACAAGGAGTGTTTCTCAGCGAATTCAGCCAAAATCCCCACCAGGGGGCGCCGTGCGCGCGCCCGTTCGCGCTAGCGCCGTTTGGCGCCAAGGGGCCTTTAAAAAGGTGACAGGTGCTCATGTTAGCTGCTGTTCGTCTGCAGCTCTGCACCTGAAAGTTCCAGTATCTGCCTGCTTGTTATTTGCTATTGACCCGGCTACGCTTGACCACTCTCCAGTCTCCCATCCGACCCGGCTTGTCTGACCCTGTTTACTCTGCTACCCGTTGCCGAACTCCTGCCTGTCTGACTACCCTTGGATCATCCCTCCTGCTTATACCCTGCCTGATCTCCTGCCAAATACGGACTGTCTGACCTTGCTTGCCTGTGCCCTGTAACGCTGCTTCCAGCCTGCCTGTTTGCATCCAGCTGCTGTCTTCGCATCCGGCTGCCAGCCTACCTACCAGCCTGCACCAGTTACCTGCATCCACAGCTCAGCCATCCCTGCGGGACATCCTCCCAATTCCGGTGTCTGCTTCTGCTGGAACCTGCATCAGGCCCTCCTACCCACTGTGCTCAGGAGACCACTGTTCCCACTTCCAGCGGCTCCTGAACCAGCGCTTAAGAGAGGTCTCCTTCTACCAGTCAGGCTCACTACCAGGTACCTCACACCTACCCATGAACATCGAGTGGCTGAACTGCATGCTGGATAGGATATAAAAGGCCCAGAGTGGCCATTTTCTTTCTCTTCTGGACACGTGGCCTGCCTGCAAGGATCTGTGAGAAGGTGTTCCAGAGAGTGCGGCCTACATCTCGCGGAGCAGAACAAACAGCGACTCTGCCTTACACGTGTGTGCTGGAGAAGCAGTGCGTTCAGATCGGGTAGGGTCCAGAGACGCCTGACGGAGCCATCTGAGGGTCCAGGTTATCTTGCAGAGTGGAGCAGCGTGATGGTGCTGACTGGCAGCAAGACTGAGACCGCTGGAGCGGAGGTTCCCCATTCTCCAAGCCTGGTGTGGTGAGTGGGCTGTCGCCCAATGTTCCTTAACATAATTTACACACTTAGACATCATACCACGGTGTTGCTGAGATCTGCAGTTCCGCAGGGGGGTCTCATTCAAGTAGACTGAGTTCAAACAGGCCTCAAGCCTATACTCCACTGGGAATTGATACTGTATGTTTCAGAGACAACTGTACTGGAAGCAGTTACAAGTGTGTTATCCAGCAAAAACGGTTTCACTTATTATTCTACACTATTGCTTTGCTTGTTAAACCCTCGGATTACCATCACTGCAGTATAATAGCTAGCAGAAGACAGAAGATCAAAGACTATATCTTTCATTGTAAGGCCTTGTGTTCAGTCACAGTGACAAAGGACTGCACCATAAAGCAGGAGGAGCTCATTAGCAATTGTATTGTGTTGTGTTCATAACTTTGCATTGCTGTGTTTAATACAGTGTGCTGGAAGTGGGAAAGTGGCCAGTGTAAAGGCATTGTTCACTCTGAGCACTAGTCCCACTTGGAGACACACCTGCAGGGGATTATCTAAGAAATCTTTGTATCTTAATAAGCTGTGAAAGTTCAGCGCATTGTCACATTACGTTTGTGTGGCAGTGAAGCTATTGTAATTACTGTTCATACCAGTCTCAGTAAAATTACATTCTGGTTAAATTCAATGTGTAGAGGTGTTGTTAATTCTCCTGCAGGTGAAGCTACGGATATCCAGGAACTGGTAAAAGGTACATTATTGTGTATTGTATATTGTGAGAGTATCCTTAAGTGTTAAGCTTCACACCAACACTACACCACAGCTGTGTCAAGCGGGTTGAGCAAATCTTTAGGGGGTAAGGATAGCAGAGTACAGGCCCAATCAAATATCAGCAGCTCCTTCGGGGGCCGGTGCTACAGCAGGAAGACATGTTTTCAGAAAGTGGCTAAGATCTTGTGCACCTCTTCACTCTCCTACCTGCCAGGGGGGAGTACTGCGAATTTAGCAATGTCTTTGGCAAAGGTCAAGCCGGTAGCTTGCCTCCACACCGGTTGTATGATTGCACAATTGACCTTCAACCTGGTGCCATACCCCCTTGTGGCCGGGTTTATCCTTTGTCTGTCTGTCTTGAAGGACAAAGCCATGGAGGAGTATGTTGCCGATGCACTTTCTTGAGGATCCATCTGTAAATCCTCGTATGGTGCTGGTTCCTTCTTTGTGAAAAAGAAGAGTGGTGAACTGAGACCTTGTATTGATTATAGGGGCCTCAATCCCTACACGATTAAGAATGCTTATCTGATTCTGTTGATTACGGAGTTATTTGAACGCCTCAAGAGAGAGCAACTGTTTTCACAAAGCTTGATCTGAGAGGGGCATACAATCTCGTGAGGATCAAGGAGGGTGACAAATAAAAAACTGCGTTTAATACCAGAACAGGCCATTACGAATACCTTGTAATGCCGTTTGGTCTTTGCAACGCCCCCGGCAGTTTTCCAGGAATTTATCAACAATGTTCTCTGAGATTTGTTGCAGCTATGTGTGGTGGTTTATCTCGACGATATCCTCATATTTTCCAAGTCCCTAGAAAGCCACCACACAGATGTCTGCCGTGTGCTTAAGAGGCTGAGAGATAATAACCTGTATTGTAAATTGGAGAAGTGGGAGTTTCATCGTGAACAGGTTAAATTCCTGGGTTGTGTCATTTCCACTGGTGGTTTTTCGATGGACCCAGAGAAACTTTCAGCAGTACTACAGTAGCCCCGACCTGTGGGTTTACGGCCATTACAATGTTTTCTTGGCTTTGCCAATTATTATCGGAAGTTTAACTTCTCCTCTGGTCAAACCCCTGACTGATATGATCAGAAAGGACAGTAACCCACAGAATTGGATTCCATTAATGCCTTTGAGAGTCTCAAGGCTGTTTTTATTTCTGATCCTGTGTTGGTACATCCTGATCCTATGATACTTTTTCATTCTTAAGGTTGATGCATCGGGTCCTACTTCTGAGAGCGCTATGCATCCTTGTGGCTAATTTTCGAAGAAATTGACTCCTGCAGAATGCAATAATGAGATTGGGGACAGAGAGATATTAGCGATCATTTTAGCCCTTAAAGAGTGGAGGCATCTCCTCAAAGGTACCATTGTGCCAGTTCTTATTCTGACTGACCATAAGAATCTAACATTCTTGTCTGAGGCTAAACGCCTCTCTCTCGGAAGAGTGCGATGGGCTCTTTGCTTGTCAAGCTTCAATTAAGTTGTCTCATTCTTCCCTGGTACTAAGAATGTAAGGGCTGATGCTTTGTCACGACAGGTTTCCTCCGCTTCCAAGATGGAGTCAATTCCTGTTCCTGTGATTCCTCCCGATAGTATTCTGGCTACGGTTCGTACCAGTCTCACTTCACCTTTGGGTTACAGAATTCTTGCCGCTCAGATCCATTCTCCTCCTGAGAAACCTTGTGACTGCTGCTTTATCCTTAGTCTCCACACTGCCTTGCTCCAGATTTACCATTCTCCCAAGGCTGCTGGCCACCCAGGGAAGAATCAATAAATTTGGGCTATTTCCTAACAATTCTGGTGGCCCAAGCTACACTCTGAAGTAGCCGCCTTCATAGCTGCTTTTTCCTTGTGTGTTCTTTCTGAGTAAGAGAACCTGTCAGGAAAGGATTCATCCGCTGGTAAGATATATCGTTTGGCATGCAGTACTGGGGTCCATCAGCAGGTGTCTCCTGGCAGTGTTGAACTGTCAGGAGAATATTTCCCTGCTGGTGTCATTTCATCTTTTGGCCGCAGTACTGACGTCCACCAGCGGATGGATCCTGGCAGTATGGAGCAGACAACACTCCCTGCGCTCCGGTGTGACTTGAAGTCAATCATAGTCAGTCCTATAAATACCCGGCAAGCCCTCATATGCTTGCCTTGGTATCTCTCTCCTTGAGCCCTGACCTTGTTCACCTGTTACCCGATCCTGAACCTGCATCTGACCTTGTGCCCGAGCTTATCCTCACCCGATCCCTTCAGTGTTCCTGTACCCTTCAGCCCGATCCATCCCCTCTCTGTCCTGCTAGTTCCCTGTCCCTCATTTACTGATCTTCCTGTGTATGACCTTGGCTTGGCTAAACGTTTATGTCTCTGGTATATCCCTTGTTCTTGCTGACCTGCTGTGTATGACCCTGGCCTGGCTGACATCTGTGATTCCGGTATTGCCCCTTGCTGTAGATATTGTTGTTTGTAGTGGGTTTGTTGGGTTGGTTGTTTACTGTTTGTATTTTCTAATTATCACCTATTTTAATAAATATCACTATTCACTTACATGTGTTTTGGGTTATCTCTGTGCAGTCCACACAGTCTGGTCTACTAGTCTCCTGACAACACCACAACACCTTCCAATGGGCCTCCTACAACCCATACCCAATGGAGAGAGGCCTTGGACCCACTTGTCTATGGATTTTATTGTGGAGTTACCCAACTCTCAGGGCAACACAGTTATCCTTATGGTGGTTGACTGGTTCTCGAAAATGTCCCATTATATTCCACTCAAGAAGTTGCCCACATCCAAAGAACTGGCTTCCACTTTTCCTCGGGAGATTTTTCGCTTACATGGGCTACCCAATGTTATCATCTCGGACAGGGGTAGCCAATTTGTGTCCAGGTTTTGGCGAGCCTTTTGTGCACAGTTGGGAATTCAGCTTTCCTGTTCCTCTGCATATCACCCGCAGTTTAATGGGGCCGCAGAACGAGCCAACCAGTCTTTGGAGCAGTTTTACGTTGCTACATTTCTGATCACCATAACAACTTGTCAGACCTCTTACCTCCTGGGATGAGCCTGATGTTTGAGTTGAATGTAAGTTCGACTCGAACATCGGGTGTTTACCCATTCCCCAAATTTAGAACATTATGGGGCGTTCGCAGAACGCCCCATAATGCACTGCGAGATCGCAATGCATTGGCGTCCTATGATTGGCCAAAGCATGCACCTGACCTGAAGAGTGCCTTTGGACAATCATGGCTCAGGGGGCTAAGTCCACACCCCACACTATGTAAGGCTGCTTATAAATGAGAGCAGCAAAACTACATTTCTAAAGGGCAAAAATTGCATTTAAAACTGCTCACGGCTGTAATGTATTGTCAAATCCCGGCAATATACATAAAAATCATTGAAAAAAACGGCGTGACTTCCCCCCAAGTCCATTACCAGGCTCTTAAGGTCTGGTATGGATATTAAGGAAAACCCTGTGCCAAAATTTAAAAAAAAATGGCATGGGAGGCCCCCCTAAAATCCATACCAGGTCCTTCAGGTCTGGTATGGATTTAAGGGGAACCCTGCACCAAAATTTAAACAAAAATGCCATGTGGGTCCCCCCAAAATCCATATCAGGCCCTTCAGGTCTGGTATGGATTTTAAGGGGAATCCAGTGCCAACATAAAAAAAATGGCGTGGGGGACCCCTCCCAAAATCCATACCAGAGCTTTATCCGAGCAGGCAACCTGGCAGGCCACAGGAAAACAAGAGAGCGCCCCCCCTACTGAACTGTATCAGGCCACATGCCCCCAACATGGGGAGGGTTCTTTGGTGTCCCCCCCCAAAAACACCTTGTCCCCATGTTGATGGGGATAAGGGCCTCATCCCCACAACCCTTGCCCAGTGGTTGTGGGGGTCTGAGGGCGGGGGGCTTATCAGAATCCCCCCAGATCCCTACCCCCCTATGTGAATGGGTATCGGGTACATTGTACCTCTACTCGTTCACCAAAAAAGTGTCAAAAAAGTAAAAATGACAGGAGACAGTGCCTGAAGTGCCTGTTATGGATTTTGGGGGGGACCCCAACACCAATATTTTTTAAATTTTGGCGCGGAGTTCCCCTTAATATTCATACCAGACCTAAAGGGCCTGGTATGCATTTTAGAGGGGACCCCATGCCATTGTTTTTCCATCTTGGTGTTTTTTTCAATGATTTGTATGTATATTGCCGGGATCCAATAATACATTACAGCCGCAAGCAGTTTTAAATTACTATTCAAAATCAAAAAATTTATACTGCGCTATCCCTCTAATATATCTTCAAACATTGTCTGTGAAAAACAAATAGTATGATTGTGCTGCTGCAACCACAAATGAGAGACAACCCCCACCTCAAATAGCTAAATGGAATAGGCTGCGCTGCTTGATAGGTGAACATGAATTAAAACAGGTGAATGTAATTAAGCCAAGCACATTATAGGTAATAAACAACACTCAAAGTGAATGAAAAACATGTGCAAAAAAAAAAAAAAAAAAAATTAAAGTGAACGATAATACAATGTAAACTATACTCCATATACTACACAATTCATGGTGAGTGAAAAAACAGTGAAAACTCAAAGTCAAGGACCAAATATTGCTGCAAAGTCCATACTTTCAAATAATAGTCCTTAAAGGAGAAAAGACTTGATGGTGAGGGAAGAAAACACCAATCTTGATGCAGAGTGAGGCATGCACAAACGTATCTCCCTAGGGAGCGTGGTGATATAGTAAGTTCCTCCACCTCTGACAAAAACGCCCCTTACCAGATCGTTAGATCTCCTGTCACAGAGATCGTGTGAGCGAGTGGCTGTGTCTCCCAGCCACTGGAGTTCACAGGATTGGGGTATTAATGCTCAAATCCCAGGGCGGACGTCCCGTCCTCGGCCTCCCCTACCCGGGCCGACCGCTTCCTCTCCCCAGTCACCGTCGGTGACGGTGACTGGGGAGAGGAAGCGGTCGGCCCGGGTAGGGGAGGCCGAGGACGGGACGTCCGCCCTGGGATTTGAGCATTAATACCCCAATCCTGTGAACTCCAAAGTGTGAAGTGCAGAGACCCAGTGGCTGGGGGACACAGCCACTCGCTCACACGATCTCTGTGACAGGAGATCTAACGATCTGGTAAGGGGCGTTTTTGTCAGAGGTGGAGGAACTTACTATATCACCACGCTCCCTAGGGAGATACATTTGTGCATGCCTCACTCTGCATCAAGATTGGTGTTTTCTTCCCTCACCATCAAGTCTTTTCTCCTTTAAGGACTATTATTTGAAAGTATGGACTTTGCAGCAATATTTGGTCCTTGACTTTGAGTTTTCACTGTTTTTTCACTCACCATGAATTGTGTAGTATATGGAGTATAGTTTACATTGTATTATCGTTCACTCTAATTGTTTGTTTTTTTTTTTTTTTTGCACATGTTTTTCATTCACTTTGAGTGTTGTTTATTACCTATAATGTGCTTGGCTTAATTACATTCACCTGTTTTAATTCATGTTCACCTATCAAGCAGCGCAGCCTATTCCATTTAGTTTTAAATTACATTTTTTCCTTTAGAAATGTAATTTTGCTGTGGTACTGTTATTAACATGGGAAAGATGCGCTACTTTACAGGCAGACTAAGGAGACCCCCTAGGTACAATATTTAAAGGAATATTTCATTTTTATTGTTTCACTATAAGCATTATTAAAATCACTGCTCCTGGAAAAAAAGGCCTTTTTTAAAACTTTTTTTTGCATTGATACATGTCCCCTGAGCAGTCTCCAAACACTTTTTATGGCAATAACTTGCATATAAGCCTTTAAAATGAGCACTTTTGTTTGTTTTTTTTTTGTGTCCTATAGACTTTAACGGTGTTCGCACAAATGTTTTGCCTGTTCGTATGTTTTGCTGTGAACCGAACCAGTTCATACTGACCGTGGACACCTACCTGCACCTTCCTACCAAGTTGGGGGCAGGGTCTGGCTGTCGTTACGCAACCTCCGACTGTGTACCCTCACTGAAACTGGCACCATGGTTTATTGAGCCTTTCCACATTCTCTGTAGGATCAACCCATTGGCTTACGCTTTAGACCTTCCTTCTAATATGCGTATTTCTAATGTATTTCACGTCTTCTTATTAAAACCTTTGGTATGCAACCGCTTCACCACCTCCGTACCACGTCTTCACCCAGTTCAAGTTGAGAACCATGAGGAGAATGAAATACAATCTATCATTGATTCCCATAGGTTCCATGGGTGCATACAGTACCTGGTTCCTTGGAAAGGGTACGGTCTGGAGGAACGCTCTTGGGTCTCATCCTACTGCCGATTTTCTAAGATTTTGCAATTATAATTCTTGCTGATATAAATATAAATGTTATGAGGCGTCTCTGGGGTTTCGACGCTGACTCCACCTTACATCCCAGCAGTGCCTGTCTCGGGAACTTGATAAGGTTTACTTAAGTGGGATTATAAATGAAGTTATACATCCTAATCCAGTACCGCCTTACCTTTTAGCATTGCCACCACACACGGTACATCGTTCCCTCCTGTCCGCATCCACGGAAACTGTCACGTACCTGGTGATGGAGTCCAGAATGCAGGGAGCGGCCTCTCGTATGCCTCTGGCTCGAGAACGCCTAGGTAGAGGAGACAGGGACTCAGGAGTGCAGAGGAACACAAGCGCATGACAGATGGCAGTTGTTCAGGCTAATCCGGACCTCTGAAGCAGCTGAAGAGAGACTGGCAGGAACAATGGAACAGCAGACAGAGAGGAGGTGTTCTGTAGTTTGGCAGGAACACTGGCACAGCAGACTGCAAGGAGGTATACTGAACTTGGCAGGAACACTGGAACAGCTGGCTGCAAGGAGGAGCTCTGTAGCTTGGCAGGAACTCTGGAACAGCAGACAGCGAGGAGGAGTTCTGTAGTTCTGCAGGAATACTGGCGAGGTCAGACAGGCCGGGTCAACACTGGCGGGCAGAGCAGGTACCAGACGGTGACAAGAGAGTAGTCGGGGGTTCAGGCCGGGTCGGAAACAGGCAGGCAGTGAACAAACCAAAGGAAGAGGCAGGAGAGTAGTCAGGACAAGCTGGGGTCGGAGACTGGCAGCAAACAGGAGTACAATGGAACAGGCCGGGTAGACAGGAATCAGGTAAGCAGGTAGCAAGGGTCTCAGAAAATGCTGTAGACTGGACAGTAGGGATGAGCCGAACACCCCCCGGTTCGGTTCGCACCAGAACCTGCGAACGGACCGAAAATTCGCACGAACGTTAGAACCCAATTGACGTCTATGGGACTCGAACGTTCGAAATCAAAAGTGCTCATTTTAAAGGCTAATTTGCATGGTATTGTCCTAAAAAGGGTTTGGGGACCCGGGTCCTGCCCCAGGGGACATGTATCAATGCAAAAAAAACTTTTAAAAACGGCCGTTTTTCGGGAGCAGTGATTTTAATGATGCTTAAAGTTAAAAAAAAAAAGTGAAATATTCCTTTAAATATCGTACCTGGGGGGTGTCTATAGTATGCCTGTAAAGTGGCGCGTGTTTCCCGTGTTTAGAACAGTCCCTGCACCAAATGTCATTTTTAAAGGAAAAAATCTCATTTAAAACTGCTTGCGGGTTTAATATAATGTCCGGTCCTGGCAATATGGATGAAAATCAGTGAGACAAACGGCATGGGTACCCCCCCAGTCCATTACCAGGCCCTTTGGGTCTTAAACCCCGCACCCAAATTAAAATAAGGAAAGGTGTGGGGCCACCAGGCCCTATATACTCTGAACAGCAGTATACAGGCGGTGCAAACAAGACAGGGACTGTAGGTTTGTTGTTAAGTAGAATCTGTTTGTAATTTTGAACGGGTACATTTTTAACGTGTTTAGCTCCAGCCAAAAAATCTTTTTTAAGCTTTTTGGAAAACATAGGGAAGGGTTATCACCCCTGTGACATTTGTTTTGCTGTCTTTCCTCCTCTTCAGAAGATTTCACCTCACATTTTGTCCCAATGACAAATGTTTTTTGAAAATTTGGGTTTTTTTGTGGAACAAGGATTGGAAAGCATCAGTGGAAATGAGAAATGTTTTTCCCATATTAACTCTTACAGGAGAGAATTTCCCTTCCTAGGGGTAGATTTAATCTCACTTCCTGTTGTCTCCTTCCGTTTGCAAGTAGGAGTCGTTTGTAAGTTAGATGTTTGAAAGTAGGGGCCTGCCCTATATAATCAGCAGAAATTTGGGCCTTAGGTGTTGTTGTGGCCACAACACTGTAAGCCCTCACAGGGCCCTGCTGTGAAATATTAGATCAAGAATTGTAATTACATGCCCCTGTTGAACAGGGGCAGAAAAATTGGGCCTTTGGTGGTGGTGGTGCTGGTGCCACAACACTGTAAGTCCTCACTCGCTCTTGGTGGGTGCAGAAATGGGCCCTGCTGTGAAATATTAGATCAAGAATTGTAATTACATGCCCCTGTTGAACAGGGGCTGAAAAATTGGGCCTTAGGCACTGGTGCAACAACACTGCAACCCCTCACAGATACTCTAGTTGTAACGCAGAAACGAGCCCTGCTGCAAGGTATTGCATCAAAAATTGTAATTACACGCCCCTGTTAAACAGGGGCTGAAAAATTGTGCCTTAGGCACTGGTGGTGGCGCCCAGAACCAAAAATGTTCTTACAAGCTATCAGCGTGATGATTGAGGAGGAAGAGGATAATTTCTCAGGGATAGTCACTCAGCATCAGTATAGGCAGTCTTTGAAGGGATCTGAGATTTCAAAAAAAATTATTCGGTTACATCAGCATCAGGTGCTTGGTAGCTGGTGGTGATCCAAGACTGATTCATTTTTATGAAGGTCAGTAGATCGACCGAGTCGGTGGACAGACGCACCCTGTGATCGGTTACAAAGCCTCCAGCAGCACTGAATGTGCGTTCCGAAAGAAAGCTGGATGCAGGACAGGCCAGTAGCTCAATTGCATACTGTGCAAGCTCTGGCCAGTGATCCATCCTCAAGACCCAGTAACCCAGAGGATTTTCGGTGGGAAATGTGTCCAAGTCAGATCTTGCCCCTAGGTATTCCTGCACCATGTAAAACAGACGCTGGCGATGGTTGCTGGAACCGATCATACCTTGGGGCTGCGGACCAAAAAATTGTCTGAACACATCGGTCAGACGGCCACCTTCTCCACCGCTCCTTCTTTGACTGCCCGAAGCCTCAGCAACACGTTGTCCAGAAACAGGCGTTTGTAACCTCCCAGTCTCTGGGAACGCGTTGCACAGACCTTTCTGCAAGGCCTCCCGAAGATGTTTCATCCTCTGCTCCCTCTGCGATGGCAAGATAAGGTCTGCAACCTTACCCTTGTAATGTGGATCAAGGAGGGTTGCCAGCCAGTATTGGTCCTTCTCCTTGATACCACGAATACGAGGATCCTTACGCAGGCTTTGCAGGATCAGGGAGGCCATGCAGCGTAGGTTTGCTGAGGCATTTGGTCCATAGTCCTCTGGGTCACTAAGGACGACATGGTCCGCAGCCACCTCCTCCCAGCCACGTACAAGTCCATGTGTTTCTTGGGACTGATCCCTTAAAGACTGCTGCTGATGCTGAGTGCCAGGCTCCACCTCCATACTGACACAATCTTCCTCCTCCTCCTCCTCCTCCTCCTCCTCCTCCTCCTCCTCGTCCTCTTCCTGTGTGATCGGCGGGCATGCAGGAACACTGTCTGGATAAAGGGGGCCTTGAGAGCTAGGGAAGTCCTCCTCTTCCTGCCTCTGTTCTGCCTCAAGTGCCCTGTCCATTATTCCACGCAGTGTGTGCTCCAACAGGTGGACAAGGGGGGACAGTGTCACTGATGCATGCACTGTCACTGCTCACCATCCTCGTGGCCTCCTCAAATGGTGACAGGACAGTGCATGCATCCCTGATCATGGCCCACTGGCGTGGGGAAAAAAAAACAAGCTCCCCTGACCCTGTCCTGGTGCCATAGTCGCACAGGTACTCATTGATGGCCCTCTGCTGCGTGTGCAGCCGCTGCAGCATAGCCAACGTTGAGTTCTACCTGGTCACAGATTAGGCGGTTCTTGGGCAGGTTAAACTCCTTTTGGAGGTCCATCAGCCGAGCACTGACATTATATGACCGGCGGAAATGCACACAGACTTTCCTGGCCTGCCTCAGGACATCCTGTAAGCCCGGGTACCTGCCCAAGAACCGCTGCACCACCAAGTTAAGGACGTGAGCCAAACAGGGCACATGGGTCAGTTGTCCCTGTTGGAGGGCGGAGAGGAGGTTGGTGCCATTGACGCAAACCACCATTCCTGGCTGAAGCTGACGTGGCGTCAACCACCTCTGAGCCTGCCCCTGCAGAGCTGACAGAACCTCTGCCCCAGTGTGACTCCTGTCCCCCAAGCACACCAGCTCAAGCACCGCATGGCATCTTTTGTCCTGCGTACTTGCGTAGCCCCTTGAACGGCTACGGAGCACCGCTGGTTCCGAGGACAAAGCACAGGAAGAGGCCATGGAGGAAGAAGAAGAGGAGGGGGTGGAGGAGAGAGGTGTGTCACAATCATTAGCATTTTGGAGGCGTGGTGGCGGAACAACCTCCAAAACTACTGCACCTTGTCCTGCATCCTTCCCAGCTGCCAGCAGAGTCACCCAATGCGCCGTGAAACTTAGGTAACGTCCCTGTCCATGCCTGCTGGACCATGAGTCAGCGGTAATATGCACTTTACCGCTGACCGCCCTGTCCAGCAAGGCATGGACATTGCCTTCCACATGGCGGTAGAGAGCCGGAATCGCCTTCCGTGAGAAAAAGTGGCGTTTGGGTACCTGCCACTGAGGAACCGCACATTCCACAAACTCACGGAAGGGGGCAGAGTCTACCAACTGAAAAGGCAGCAGTTGAAGTGCTAGCAATTTTGCCAAGCTAGCATTCAACCTCTGGGCATGTGGATGGCTGGGAGTGAACTTCTTTCGGCGGTGCAGCAGCTGGGGCAGGGAAATTTGCCTGGTACAATCTGACGTCGGTGTACCAAAAGCAGATTGCCCACAAGTACTTGGCTGTGACACACCTAATTCTACACCTTCATTCCTCTCAGTGCAGGTCTCAGAGAGGACTGAAGGTATAGTGGGGTTGGAGATCTCAGCTGATGAGGAGCAAGGAGAGGTCCTCTTTGTTCTTTGGTGTGGGTCTTTTAGATACGCTTGCCAACGAACTGCATGGCAGGTCAACATATGTCTGGTCAAGCATGTGGTACCCAAGCGGGAGATGTTTTGGCCACGCGAGATACGCTTGAGACATATGTTGCAAATAGCAGCGGTGCGATCTGATGCACTTGTCTCAAAAAAGGCCCACACCAAAGAACTTTTTGAATAATGCGCAGAGACTGCAGCGCCCTGCACATGTGGAGCTTTGGGGTGTGATGCAGTCAATGTGCTGCCCTTAGGCTGGCCCCTGGAGGGCATCCTGCCTCCTTGGTGATGTGCCTCCTCCTCCTCTTCCTCTCTCCTATCAGGCACCCACGTTGAGTCAGTGACCTCATCATCCCCTCCCTCCTCATCACTGGAGCAAACCTGGCAATATGATGCAGCAGGGGGAGCATGACTGCCAGATTGCTGTCCTTCTTTGGCACCCCCTCTGTCCGTGCTCATGTTACTGCCTTCATCGAGCTCAGTATCATCATCAGAGCCTTCCAAACGCTGGGCATCCTCCTGGAGCATGTACCCAACACTGTGGTCAAACAGTTCGAGGGACTTCTCAGGAGGACATGGTGGGGCTAGGGAAGGAGTCACTGATGACATTGAGCCGAGGGAAGAGGCCGCTGCTTTGCCAGACAAAGTACCCTGGGCATGGGTGAGAGAGGATGAGGAGGATGAGCACGGCTTGGTCATCCACTCGACCAAGTCTTCCGCATGTTGCGGCTCAACACGGCCAGCTGCCGAAAAAAAGGCCAAGCGTGTCCCACGGCCACGTGCTGATGAGGATGCACCGTCTCCACGACCAGCACTAGACACAGAGCCTGCTTGCCCTCTCTTATTGGCTTGTGACTGTCTGCCTCTCCTTCTTGTCCTTCCAGACATACTAATGGCCTGTAGCTGCACTAAGCTGGGATATATATATATATATGTACTGATACTGCAGCTAGCAAAATCAACTGCCTGCCTGTAGTATGAGAACACCACCAACCTTCTACAGGTAGCTTTAGCTGAACACTGTGCAGAGCTCGCAAAAAACTAACTTGTAGCTTTTTTAGCTGCCTGCGGTAGTGATAGGATCAGGAAAACACCACCAACCTTCTACAGGTAGCTTTAGCTGAACACTGTCCAGAGCTCACAAAAAATAACTTGTAGGTTTAGCTGGACACTGTGAGGAGGACGCACCACACTAACTTGTAGTTTTAGCTGAACACTGTGAGGTGGACGCACCGCACTAACTTGTAGGTTTAGCTGAACACTGTGAGCAGGACGCACTGCACTAACTGTAAATAGTCTAGCTGCCTGACTGTGGTAGTAATAGGATCAAAAGAACACCAGCAATTTTCTTCAGGTAGCTGTAAATACTGTAACAAGACAAGCCTGCCTGTCAGTAAGAAGATAACAGGAACGGATCTAGCTGAACACTGTGAGCAGGATGCACTGCACTAACTTGTAGCTTTAGATGAACACTGTGCAGAGGTCTCACTACACCAACTTGTAGGTTTAGCTGAACACTGTGAGCAGGACGCACAGCACTAACTTGTAGTTTTAGCTGAACACTGTGAGCAGGACGCACAGCACTAACTTATAGTTTTAGCTAAACACTGTGAGCAGGACGCACTGCACTAACTTGTAGCTTGAGATGAACACTGTGCAGAGGTATCACTACACCAACTTGTAGGTTTAGCTGAACACTGTGAGCAGGACGCACAGCACTAACGTGTAGTTTTAGCTGAACACTGTGAGCAGGACGTACTGCACTAACTTGTACATTTAGATGAACACTGTGCAGAGGTCTCACTACACCAACTTGTAGGTTTAGCTGAACACTGTGAGCAGGACTCACAGAACTAACTTGTAGTTTTAGCTGAACACTGTGAGCAGGACACACAGCACTAACTTGTAGTTTTAGCTGAACACTGTGAGCAGGACGCACTGCACTAACTTGTAGCTTGAGATGAACACTGTGCAGAGGTCTCACTACACCAACTTGTAGGTTTAGCTGAACACTGTGAGCAGGACGCACAGCACTAACTTGTAGTTTTAGCTGAACACTGTGAGCAGGATGCACTGCACTAACTTGTAGCTTTAGATGAACACTGTGCAGAGGTCTCACTACACCAACTTGTAGGTTTAGCTGAACACTGTGAGCAGGACGCACAGCACTAACTTGTAGTTTTAGCTGAACACTGTGAGCAGGACGCACAGCACTAACTTATAGTTTTAGCTAAACACTGTGAGCAGGACGCACTGCACTAACTTGTAGCTTGAGATGAACACTGTGCAGAGGTCTCACTACACCAACTTGTAGGTTTAGCTGAACACTGTGAGCAGGACGCACAGCACTAACTTGTAGTTTTAGCTGAACACTGTGAGCAGGACGCACTGCACTAACTTGTAGCTTTAGCTGAACACTGTGAGCAGTACGCACTGCACTAACTTGTAGCTTGAGATGAACACTGTGCAGAGGTCTCACTACACCAACTTGTAGGTTTAGCTGAACACTGTGAGCAGGACGCACAGCACTAACTTGTATTTTTAGCTGAACACTGTGAGCAGGACGCACTGCACTAACTTGTAGCTTTAGATGGACACTGTGCAGAGGTCTCACTACACCAACTTGTAGGTTTAGCTGAACACTGTGAGCAGGACGCACTGCACTAACTGTAAATAGTCTAGTTGCCTGACTGTGGTACTAATAGGATCAAAAGAACACCAGCAATTTTATTCAGGTAGCTGTAAATACTGTAACAAGACAAGCCTGCCTGTCAGTAAAAAGATATCAGGAACGGATCCAGCTGAACACTGTGAGCAGGATGCACTGCACTAACTTGTAGCTTTAGATGAACACTGTGCAGAGGTCTCACTACACCAACTTGTAGGTTTAGCTGAACACTGTGAGCAGGACGCACAGCACTAACTTATAGTTTTAGCTAAACACTGTGAGCAGGACGCACTGCGATGCCGCAGTGAATTATGGGCCGTGACGCGCCACACAAATTTGTCGCGAACGGCCCAAATCGTTCGCAATTCGGCGAACGGGCGAACAGACGATGTTCGAGTCGAACATGGGTTCGACTCGAACACGAAGCTCATCCCTACTGGACAGCAAGAAGGCATGATGACAGACTCCTTTAAATAAGCTTCTTAGCGCCAAGTGCTGTCACACTGCGCACACCCGCACACAGCCCGTACGCACCCGCACACAGCCCGTGCGTGCCCGCTCGTACCATCGCGCACCCGCGTGTGCCATTGACTCCTCTGATGGGGATTTTGCGCACAGGTCTTCCACAAGCAGCTGGATTACCAGGATGTCTTTCATGACATTGCCCCCCCCAAGGGGCAGCCTCCGGATGCCCAACTGTGCCATCTTACTTGGATGGGACCTCTTAAAGGCAAGAATCAATCTCTTGGCATGGATGTTGGACTCCAGATCCCAGGAATTCTCCTCGGGCCCGTACCCCTTCCACTTCATCAGAAACTGGACTTGGTTACGTCTTTTCCTGCAATCCAGGATGGATTCAACTTCAAATTCAACATCTCCCCACTTGGGGTGTCACACTAGTGAAGTGGTCCAGCAACGTCTACAATATTACTGATGCTAGCGTTACTGGTTACTATGTACTAAATGCATTCATTCATTGTGTATGGACAAAGTTTTACTCTACCCAATGTGGAGCTATTTTCAATGCATTGTCCACCTATACGTCGTTGCACGACGTACAATGTTCAATTGTACAATGTATAATCTGTAAAAATTAATAAAAATTATTGATTAAAAAAAAAAAAAAAAAATTCAACATCTCCATCAATGATCACAGGTTCAGGTGGACGACCTTCCGGTTGACAAAGGGATCAGGAACTGTAGGTTTGAGTAGGGCCACATGAAAGACCGGGTGGATCCAGAATGATTCTGGTAACTTCAGCTCATAAGCCACGTTATTAATCTTCTTTACTACTGGGAAGGGACCCACGAATTTAGGGCCCAGTTTCTTGGAAGGGCATGCCAACCTTAAATTCAAAGTGGACAGCCAGACCTGATCCCCGGGTTTGAGATCAAGCTCCCCCTTCTCCTTTTGTCATATACCTCTTCATTGTAATTCTGAGTCCTTGCCATAGTCTCCTGCAGAAGTTTATTGTTTGACTCGAAGAAATTTAGGTTTTCTTGGACAGCTGGTACCGGGCACTCTGGGAGGTTGTTAGACAAGAACAGAGGATGGAAACCGTAATTTGCAAAAAATGGTGATTGCTTTGTGGCAAAATGAACAGAATTGTTGTATGCAAATTCGGCAAGAGGTAGAGGAGCCCAGATACTGCTCCAGCGTCTGATTTGTTTGTTCCGTCTGGCCATTTGTTTGAGGGTGCTAGGCAGAGGAGAAAGAAAGGTCAATTTTCAGAGACCCACAAAGTACCCTCCAGAACTTGGAAGTAAATTGCACCCCCCGATCTGAAGTGATATTTGCAGGGATGCCATGAAGTCTCACTACTTCCTCAATGAATGTTCTAGCAGTGTTAGCGGCAGTGGGTGTGTCCTTCATTGGCAAAAACTGAGCCATTTTGGATAGCCTATCCACCACTACAAAGATTGTAGTGTAGCTTTCAGAAGGTGGCAGCTCGACAATAAAATCCATGGAGATCATCCTCCATGGCCTCTCCGGGACGGGTAATAGCTTCAACAAGCCCCAAGCCTTAGACTTGCTGCCCTTGTTCTGAATGCAGGTGGCACATGCCTCCACATAGTCCTTGCAATCTTTCCGTAATTGCGGCCACCAGAACGTGTGCTGGAGAAGTTCAGAGGTCTTGTGCACACCGAAATGGCTGGCCAGCATGTGATCATGGCAGGAGCTAAGGACCGAGACTCGCACCTCCTGGGGTACGAAAATCCTGTCCTTATACCACAGAAGATCATCTCTGGCCTGTAGAGTGGTATCAGGTGGAGAAGGGGTGTCTATGGAGGCTTGTTTGATTTGTGAAAGCAAATCCCCTTGGAGCAGGAGAAAGTTTCTTGAGGACAGGATGGTGTCTAGAGATGAAGATGCTTCAGGTCCATTGTACATTCGCGACAAAGTGTCAGGCTTGGTGTTCTTCGACCCGGAGCAATAGGTTATGTGGAATGAAAATCTGGTAAAGAAAAGTGCCCACCTGGCCTGTCGTGGTCTCAATCTCTTGGCAGTCTTTAAGTTTTCCAGATTCTTATGATCTGTATAAACAAGAATCGGATGGGCTGCTCCCTCTAGAAGATATCGCCATTCTTCAAGCGCGGCCTAGATTGCTAACAACTCTCGATTGCCAACATCATAGTTCCTCTCCGCTTCAGATAGCTTGCGAGAGAAAAATGCAACTGGGTGCAGAAGAGCTCTAGGCCCCTGTCTCTGGGAAAGCACTGCTCCAACCGCTATCTCTGAGGCGTCCACCTTCAAAATGTATGGTAGTGTAGAATCAGGGTGCTTTAAGACTGAGGCTGAGACAAACAGATCTTTCAGAGTTGTAAAGGCCGCCTGAGCTTCAGGAGGCTAATGGAATTTAAGGCCCTGCTTGGTTAAGCTTGTAATGGGGGAAATGATGGTGGAAAACCCCTTGATGAACTTTCTGTAGAAATTTGCAAAGCCCACAAAATGTTGAATTCCCTTCTTGTCGGTAGGAGCTGGCCAGTCCAGAATGGCGGAAACCTTCTGAGGGTCCATTTTAATGCCCTCCACGGAAATGATCAGACCAAGGAACTGGATGCTCTTTTGTTCGAAGACACATTTTTCAGGTTTAGCGTAAAGGCCGTGAAGTCGAAGTCGTGTTAAAACATTTCTGACATGTTCAGGATGTTCAGCTAAAGAGGAAGAAAAAATCAGAATGTCATCTAAGTAAATAATAACAAATAGGTCAAGATAGTCTCTGAAGATGTCATTAACGAAGTGTTGGAATGGGGCAGGAGCGTTACAAAGCCCAAAAGGCATGACTAAATATTCAAAATGCCCAAACTAAGTGCAGAAGGCGGTTTTCCATTCATCTCCACTTTGAATGCGGACAAGATTGTAGGCACCACGAAGATCCAGCTTGGAGAAGACTACTGCAGACCTCAGTCTTTGAAAAAGTTCTGGCACTAAGGGCAGAGGATATCGGTTTTTAATCGTAATCTTATTAAGTGCCCGATAATCTACACATGGGCGTAGAGAATGGTCTTTTTTCTCCACAAAGAAAATTTCCGCTCCTGCCTGGGAGGTGGAGGGTCGGATGAACCCTTTTTCTAGATTGTCATCAAGAGAAGTCTTTAATGCTCCTAATTCTAGTTCTGATAAAGGAAAAAATCTCCCAAAAGGAATCTCTGCTCCGGGAAGGAGTTCGATTGGGCAATCCTACGGCCGATGTGGAGGGAGAGTCTCTGCACCCTTTTGACTGAAGACGTCCAGGAAACTGTGGTAAGCTTCAGGTACAGCTTGACGGGTTTCAGCGTCAGCTTCCAGGCATAGTAGGGAAGAAGGGGCATTAGTGACTTCCGGTAGGCAGTGTTGGTGACAATAGGAAGATAGGAAATCAATCTTCCCCGAGATCCAATCGATTTGCGGGTTATGGGCCTTCAGCCAAGGCATGCCTAGTATGATGGGAAATAGTGGAGACTCAATGACCTCTAGACACAGTAACTCCTGATGAGTTCCGGCAATGGTGGTATGCAAAGGTAAAGTCTCCTGGGTTACTGGTCCCAATTTTAAGAGTAGAGCCATCGGCCAAATACACTGAAAGTCCTTTCGCTCTGGGCCAAAGGGGAATGTGATGTCTGGAAGCGAAGGACAAGTCCATGAAGCCACTGCAAGCCCCTGAATCAATTATAGCGCTGGTTGGTATATTCCCTCCTGGGAGTTGTAAAAGGATAGGAACAGCCAGATGAGAATTATTATTCGGCACAATGGGAGTAAGAGCAGGAGAGATGGAACAGCACTTACGAAGCTTTGCTGGGCAAGTTCGTACAAAATGTCCCGGTTCTCCACAGTACAGGCAAAGGTTACCGGCCCGACTGCATTGGTGCTCTTCAGGAGTGAGTCAAGGGCGTAGCAAACCCAACTGCATCGGTTCCGGAGTTTCTGAGGCAGCAGTGGCCAGAGCTGAGGAGGCAGAGTGGGGAGAACTAGGCACACGGGGCAACATACAGACAGAACAAGAAGAGCCAGAGGATTGCTCCGTACGTCGTTCTCTTAGACGTCTGTCTATTTGGATGGACAGATCAATGAGGGCCTCTAGAGTCTCTGGGATGCCCACTTGGGCCAGTTCATCTTTTAAAGATTCCGAAAGGCCCATATGGAACTGGTACCATAACGCAGCATTATTCCAATTCGTGTCGGAACTCCAACGCCTAAATTCTGACACATAGTCCTCCACAGGTCTGCGACCTTGCTGCAGGGCGGTTAATTGCAGATCCTCATAGAGAAATGACATGGCCTGAAAAAAGGTGCTTAAAGTATCAAGCGAGGTATCCTTCTTCTCCAGGAGACGATGAGCCCAGGACTGGGGTTCACCTGACAACAGTGAAATAACACATCCCACCTTGGTGGCTTCAAGAGAGAAAGTCCTCGGTTGTAGAGCAAAAAAAAGTTCACAGGCATTAGGGAATGCCCTGAATTTACTCCGGTTGCCTGAGAATCTTTCAGGAGTGGGGACCCTGGGCTCTGGCGGCATCCTCACCACCGAAGGTGCAACAGAAGTCCTGGAAGCAGAAGGTGTGGATGCGGATAGGGCTTGGATATGTCCCTCAAGCTGAGTATAGCCCTCTTGCAGGCTCCTTACCACCTGAGTAAGTCAAGCAAGGTGGCGGCAGAGCTCGTCCATGGGAGAGGCTCTCTGCGTGGGTTCGGACATGGCTGTCCGGTACTGTCACCTACCTGGTGATGGAGCCCAGAATGCAGGGAGCGGCCTCTCGTATGCCTCTGCACAGGGAGTGCAGAGGAGCACAAGCGCCTGACAGATGGCAGGTGTTGCGGCTAATCCGGACCTCTGAAGCAGCTGAAGAGAGACTGGCAGGAACACTGGAACAGCAGACTGCAAGGAGGTACACTGAACTTGACAGGAACACTGGAAAGGCTGGCTGCAAGGAGGAGCTCTGTAGCTTGGCAGGAACTCTGGAACAGCAAACAGCGAGGAGGTGTTCTGTAGTTTGGCAGGAACACTGGCATAGCTGGCTGCAAGGAGATCCACTGAACTTGGCAGGAACACTGGAACAGCTGGCTGCAAGGAGGAGATCTGTCGCTTGGCAGGAACTTTGAAACAGCAGACAGCGAGGAGGTGTTCTTTTTTTTTTTTTTTTTTTCAAATATAAGTTTATTCAGGTGCAGGAAGGCCAGGGGCCAAATAATACATTTTGGACATAAATATTCAACGAGGGCGCAGCCTCAATCATCAATGTAAATAACAAAATATTAATAACAACTTCCAATACAGAGTCTTTTACAGAGCAGCAAAGAAAGAAAAAAAAAACACAAAACAAAAAGACTGTGGGCATGTAAAGGAATACCACTCTGTTTTGTTACTCATATCTAGTTGAAAGGCCCTTTTTTTCCCCACCATTTTCCATTTTCCAAGATAAAGTATCTTTACAGTATAGTTGAAGAGAAAAAATTAAATGAAAGGCAAAGAAAAGGAGAGGGGCAAGAGTAGAGAGAGAGGGAGATAAGGGGATGGGTCAGGTGGGGGAGGGAAATGGGACACATGGATTCGGCAACCCACTATGTCCTGTAACTGTTACTATTGGTTAACCGTCTGCCGTGTTTCCTGGGTCTGATAGAAGATCACGTCCCTCATCCGAAAATATAAATAGCAACCATCTTGTCCAGGTTTTGTCATACAGCTCTTTTTGATTACGTGCGGTGAGAATAAGATCCTCCATGTTTCTAACCTCCTCCACTTTCCTGAGCCACATTCCCATACTTGGGGTTCTGGTCGTTTTCCAGAGAAGTGGAATACACGCCTTTGCCGCATCTAGGAGATGACGGGTCAGGGATTTTTTGTATGCCTTTCTGGACATTGTGGTTGCGTGAAGCAGGAAGACAGCTGGGTCAGCTGAGACGTGGCGTTCTGTGAACTTTTGTATGGTCTGTTGAATAGATCTCCAAAACCGTTCCAGCCTAGGGCAGGACCAGAACACATGAAGGATCGTACCCAACTCTTCGCCACATCTCCAGCAGAGACCTGATGAGGATGGGAAGAATTTCTTTAGCTTCGCGGGTGTGTTGTACCATCTAGTGAGCACTTTGTAGTTTGTTTCCTGTGTCTTAGTGCATGTTGAGGACTTAAATGTAAAGTGTAAAATGTTCTGTTTTTGCTTTGATGTAAGGGTACACTGTAAGTCTCTTTCCCATGTTTCAAGCGCGGGTAGTTGGAAGTTGTTTGGGGGGTTGTTTATCAGCTGGTATGTCAGTGACAAAGAATGGGGCAGGTCACCCTCTTCCGTGCAGTACAATTCGTAGGTGGACAACACTCGTTCAAATTGTGTCGGCGAGGGGAGAGATCTAAGGAAGTGGCTAAGTTGGTGAGCTCTCCAAAAATCTAAACGGAACGGGCCCTCCGGTCGCATAAGGTCCGTAGCCGAGACCCACTTACCATTTGTAATGAAGTGGGATGCTTGCGAGAGGCCCATGTTGCGTAGGGACCTAAAGATTGGATCGAGACACCCCGGGCTAAATTCAGGAGTGCCTAGTATTGGACGTAATGGGGAAACCGATGGGTCGAGGTGTAGTCGAGCAAAGAGCGATGCGCAAGTACGTATGGTAACCCCTATCAAAGGGTGCTTCTTTACGTTTTCCGGCAAGACGCCGTGACACCAGGGGGCCCTGTTTAACGGTACTGGGCACTGGCTCTGTTCTATGTGTGTCCATAGCTTCGTGTGTTGGTGGCGGTTCCAATCGATAAGTCTAGTCAGGTGGGTTGCTTGTTGATACCTATGGAGGTCCGGTACTGCAAGACCTCCATATGTTTTAGGTAGGGTGATTAGTCTTTTATTGATTCTGGGTCTCTTATGTGCCCAGATAAATTTAGAGAAAAGGGCACTGGTCTGGGTGAAATAATGCGAGGGTATATGGACTGGTAACGCCTGTAACAGGTACAGGAATTTTGGTAGGATGGACATTTTCAGGATGTTGCATCTACCAAACCAGGAATGTAGACCTGTGTTCCAAGTGGAGAGAAGGGATCTGACCGAGTTTAGAAGTGGAGGGAAGTTTAGGTCAAATGTTTGGGATAATTTGGGGGGGATGTATGTACCAAGATATTTTAGAGCTGTAGTGGTCCACTTAAATTTAAAGTTATTCTGTAGGGCAGCTAAATGACGCGGGGAGATCCCCACTCCCATAGCCTCTGATTTGCTAAAGTTGATCTTCAGATTAGATATGTTACCATAAGATTTAAACTCTTGAAGAAGGTTGGGCAGGGAGACTGCTGGATTGGTGAGAGTAAACAGCATGTCATCTGCATATGCTGCTATTTTCTGTTGTGTCTCTCCCATAATTACCCCCGTAATGTCTGGATGTGCACGTACAGTCCGCAGGAAAGGTTCCAACGACAGGGCGAACAGAAGCGGAGACAGGGGACATCCCTGGCGGGTTCCGTTCCGTATTGCAAATGGGGCCGACAAAATCCCATTAGCACGAACCCTCGCCGAGGGATTGGAGTATAGTGATTCTATCCAAGTCAGCATCCTGCCTCCAAGACCTATATGTTTCAAGACCGAGGTCATAAAACGCCAATCCACCCTGTCGAAGGCCTTCTCCGCGTCCGTGCTCAAAAAGATACAAGGTGTCTTATGTTGGTTAACTACATGTAAGATATTCAGGACTTTGGTCGTGTTATCCCTGGCCTCTCTAGTTGGGATAAACCCAACTTGATCCAAGTGAATCAGTGACGGGAGATATGTTTGGAGTCTAGTGGACAGTATTTTTGTAAAAATTTTTAGATCTAAATTTAGTAATGAGATTGGCCTATAGCTACCGCACATCCCCGCATCTTTTCCCTCCTTTGGAATTACTACAATATGTGCTAGCAGTGTGTCTCTAGGGATATGTGTACTTGAATCCAGTGAGTTAAAGAATTTGTGCATGTGGGCTCCCAGGGACGGTAGTAAGGATTTATAGTATAGGGCTGTAAAGCCATCCGGTCCCGGTGCTTTCCCTAGCTTCATGACTTTAACTGCACTTTGAATTTCCTCCAGAGAGATGGGTTCATCCAGTAACTCACTGGCTTCAGCAGGTAGTTTGGGCATTCCAGATTTACACAGATAATCCTCTATGTGGGGTTGTGATGTGGGTGTCTGCTGCAAATCATATAGGGACGAGTAAAAGTCTTTGAATTCCGTGGCTATCTGCTGTGGGAGAGTCATCTTCTGTCCAGAAGAAGACATTATGTGGGGGATATAATTTGCCAATTGTTGTTCCCGAAGTGACTTGGCCAGCAACTTCCCACACTTATTCCCTGACTCATAAGACACTCTTCTACATATTTGTATTGCAGCTTTCGCTCTAAATTGCATCAGCTCCGTGATTTTGTTGCGTAAGAGCAGAAGTTCTGCCTCTCCCTGAGATGTTTGGGCATGTTTATGTCTTGCCTCCGCTAAGTGAAGGTCCTTTAGGAGAACCGTCAGTTGGTTTGTACGGTCTCGTTTGATTCGTGCCCCATGTTTGATTAGGATGCCGCGGATCACCGCTTTATGGGCCTCCCAAACAATACCAGGGTCACTATCAGGGGTATTGTTGTGTTTAAAATAGAATTCTAATTCTCTTATGACATCCCTAAGGACCTCTTCGTCCTGTAGGAGGCTTTCATTTAATCTCCAGGTCTTTGGTCTGTCCGTAGTGTTGTCAGTCAGGGCGTACGTCAAGAGGACTGGAGCGTGGTCTGACCACGTAATAGAGCCTATCTTGGAGTCTCTAAGGGCATGCAATTGGGCATGTGGTATCAGAAAGTAGTCAATCCTGGAATATTGTTTATAGGGGTTAGAGTAAAAGGTGTAGTCACGTTCTTTCGGATGTAGGAGCCGCCATACATCAACCAGCTGTGCCCTATGTAATGAGGAGGTGTTCTTTAGTTCGACAGGAACACTGGCACAGCAGACTGCAAGGAGGTACACTGAACTTGGCAGGAACACTGGAACAGCTGGCTGCAAGGAGGAGCTCTGTAGCTTGGCAACACTGGCGGGCAGAGCAGGTACCAGACGGAGGCAAGAGAATAGTCGGGGTTCAGGCCGGGTCTGAAACAGGCGGGCAGCGAACAAACCAAAGATAGAGGCAGGAGAGTAGTCAGGACAAGCTGGGGTCGGAGGCTGGCAGCAAACAGGAGTAGTCTGGAACAGGCCAGGTAGACAGGAATCAGGTAAGCAGGTAACAAGTAGCAAGGGTCTCAGAAAATGTTGTAGACCGGACAGCAAGAAGGCATGATGACAGACTCCTTTAAATAAGCTTCTTGGTGCCAAGTGCTGTCACACTGCGCGCACCCGCACACAGCCCGTGAGTGCCCGCTCGCACCATCGCGCACACCGCTCCCCATTGAAAACGTCATTCTATGACAAAACGCGTCTCGGAGGTACATGCTGACGTCACCACGTCGCCCCATTGAGAAGGACGGGAGATTTGTTTGTTGCCGGCCGGCTTCGTTTTAGCTATTATTAAAAGCTTGTTTGTAAGTGCATTTCTTTTATACTAATAAATCAGTTTAAACGTTATTACGCTATTGGTATTCTTCCATTCTCTTTGGGATTGGTCTTGTATACACCGTGTGAGTTATAGAGCCTCCAGTTCAGCGCTGCAAGTTTGATCCATCCATCCAATAGCCTCATCTTATCCAGCTGGTGATTTATCTGGTCGTTGGGATACCTGCTTTCTGAGCCTGCCATTTGGTAAGCAGGCCCTCTGTGTGGTGTTGGTGCACTTATTGATTTCTTCACTGGCTGATGTTCCACATATCCGTTAGGATTTTGCACTGATAATCTGCCATTTGTATTACACTATGTTTTATATATATATATTTTTTGGGATGATTTGTCAAACGTGGACTCAACGCATCAAGTGGAATATCGATATATCCTACCGTGACTGGTTCGCATCAAGGCCTGGGAAGGGTTAAGCCACCTGTTTAATTGGCTTACATTCTGGTAAGCATGCCATTCATCAGTTGGTGGATATACTTTGTTATGTCAAGTCACTGAGTGTTATTATTTGTAATATTGGGACTTTTAATACTTTGGACTTTAAGTAGCACATCACAGTATTTTTGTTTTTTTGGGGTTATTCCTTCACCTTAAAGTTTTAAAAACATTTCCACAGATTCATTTAAATTTATGCATTAGACATATTTATATCTAACTCATACTGGAATTAATCACCTTTAAGATAATTTTTTTAGCGCAGCTTCTCTGTTTCCTATTTGTTTTGTGTATATCCCACAATAAGCTACTGCTTATTTGATTCTTCCAAGCGCAGTTTTCTTCCCCTTTTTGGAGGCAAGAGAGTAGTCGGGGTTCAGGCCGGGTCGGAAACAGGCGGGCAGTAAACAAACCAAAGGAAGAGGCAAGAGAGTAGTCAGAACAAGCCTGGGTCGGAGGCTGGCAGAAAACAAGAGTAGTCTGGAACAGGCAGGATAGACAGGAATCAGGTAAGCAGGTAACAAGTAGCAAGGGTCTCAGAAAACGGTGTAGACTGGACAGCAAGAAGGCATGATGACAGACTCCTTTAAATAAGCTTCTTGGCACCAAGTGCTGTCACACTAGGCGTCTGCGCGCCCCGCGCATAGCCCGTGCGCGCCTGCTCGCACCATCGCACACACACGTGCGCCTGTTCGTGCTATCGCGCACCCGCGTGCATCCGTTGACTCCTCTGACGGGGATTCTGCGCACAGGTCTTCCACAAGCAGCTGGATTACCAGGACGTCTTTCATGACAGAAACATAAGGGAGACGCCCCCGGGATAAAGTTTGCCAGTCTAGCCGGGACCATGTACCATCTTAGAATTACTTTATAATTCGGTTCTATCATTGATATGTTAATGATGGACTTTGAGGCCCCCCTGGGCTATTGCATGCCATTCATCCAGCTCAATACTTTCCTGGAGGTCCACTTCCCATCTTTCCATATACCCTTGCTTTACGGAGCTATTTGTCAAAACAGTATAAATTTAGATATGAGATATGTCCCTTAATTTTATCAAACTTCTGACACAAATATTCCATAGGGGACAAAGTAGTTATATCAGAATTCCACAATATGGTATTCAAGAAGTGTGTTATCTGCGTATATCAGAAGAACTCTGAAGTCGGCATTTGGTATTTTTCTACTAGAACTCTTCTTGTCAATATGCCCTTATGATCGCATAAGTCTGCAATACGTAATGCACCTTTGTTGGTCCACCATTCAAATGTTCTGGGGGTGAGGCCTGGGATGAAGTTCTTGTTTCCAAGAATAGGAGACAGTGGGGTATGCTTGAATTTAAATTTATGAGTGTTTGTTAATCTATTCCAAATATACAAAGAGGTTGAGCGAGCTGGGCATAAAATTGGGGGTCTTTCCTTGGGCAATAGCCAAAGAATAGAAGAAATTGGTCGTTCTCTACAGGCATAGGCCTGGGGCTGGATACTGTGATATCTGGCTAATTGGGCCAACTGTGCTGCATAATAATATTTTTGCAAATCTGGAACCCCCAACCCACTTTTCCTTTTGGGGGTACATAATGTACGCTTGTTCACCCTAGGCCTCTTATCTCCCCAGATAAAGGATATGAGTTTCGTCTGAAATACCATCAAGTCCAATCAGACCAGTGCGCATGGTAACGTGTGGAAGAGATATAGTACTTCCTCGCAAAATTGGAGTAGACGAGTGGAAAACTTGAGGGTTGCTAATATCATATATCAATAGCAATATTCTATTAAGGAATACACCTGTAACCCTAGACAAGCTTCCGAGGGTACCTGTCACAATGTACACCAAGATGTTATCAGGCTAAAAGTGAACTAAAAACAAGGTTTAAGTACATAGAAGATGTTATTGTCATTCACAAATAGAGAGGGTAAATCTCTCTAACTGGGGCACAGATACTTGACAAAAACCTGACAGCTGTTCTAGTTCCTCTCCACTCTCTCTCAAAAATTAGCACCAGTTCTGCCTCTAATTTGACTTCGTTAAGGTCCAATTGGTCCTCATGTTGACTAAAGAGGGAGAAAGGCCAAAGGTGGTAGTTTGTGAACAATGCAGTATATGAGCTGCATCCAAACAATATCAATCTGTGAATATGTACTGTACATGTAAAGTACTGGGCTATTAGTTCAGTTCAAATGGCACATTCAACCTCAGTGCTGTGGCTTGTAGGGAAAGGGCAGCTGATGGACCTCTGGCTTCTACACCTCAGTCAGCTGCTAGGAATCATTCCTCGCTAGGCAGATGTTATGATGGATGCAAGCATGGATGAGCCTGGCAGCCTTCTGAGGAATAGGAGCTTACCCCTAGCCCTGGCCAAGCAGACAAACTGATTCCAGAGGAGACCAAATGTGGTCTCCACATTTCCCCGGCGTCTCTGGGAGGCCTTGTTTTACCTGAATTCAGGGTCAATCAGGGGGTGCCTGATTGGAGCTATTAGCCATGTCGGCTGTGGGTAACCCCCTAGAAAAGGAAACAAAAAAATTTACTGTAGTAATTACTTGCAATGCAATAATGAAAACTTAGAACCATCACAAACACAAATGTATGACAAGTTTTAGGACTGTTCCAAAACATAGTCATATCTATTTCTAGGTGGGGGCCTAAGGGAACTGGATTTTAAATCTTAACAAATAAGTCTTCGTTCTTCTAGGTCACCATTAACAGTCTGTTCCTATGTTCTTTCTATTTCATGTCAGTATATGGTCAGGAAATAGGCAAATATCATATTAATTTTCTGGCACCAACCCACCCAAGCATAATAATACTTTACCAACAAGCCAGCCTAAATGCATTTGACTGCTCTTAAACTTTGGAAATAGCCCAGTCTGCCTAAGGATGAAGACATCATGATAAAACCAAGGGAAACCAGTTTTAGCATTTTAGCATCACACGAGTAGGATGTTGAGTGGTACTGCTTGCGGTTCCTAAAGCTCACTTGCCTTTGCCTGGGGGGGGGATGAATGCAATATGGGTGCAATCAATGGCCCACAGGATATTTCAGATGTGAGCATACCGGTAGAAATTCAAGGCCCTCCAATCTTCTGCATTTTCTGGAATGCGAATATATTGTGATAATATTTTATGCAATAGTCAGCATGAATTCATGAAAGACCAAAGTTGTCAAACGAATCTTATAACTAATCTCATTTTTTTTATGGGGAAGTAAGCAAAAACAAAGACAAATGAATGACTGTGGACATAGTATATTTGTATTTTGCCAAAGTGTTTGACACAGTTCCCCACATGTGGGTAATGTGTAATTTACAGTCTATGGACTTAGAAAATTCAGTTTGTAAATGGATAGAAATTTGGCGGTCTGTATTCAGAGAGTAGTGATTAATGATTCCTACTCTGAATGGTCGAATGGTCTAAGGTTATTAGGGATGTACTCCAAGGCTCAATGTTGGGACCCTTACTTTTTAACATATTTATAAATGATATAAGGTACCATTTCAATGTGACAAATGATGTTTCATGCGGATAATTGAAAAGTTATGCACATGCGGATAATTGAAAAGTTATGCACTTGGATGCAAGCATCATACACAATAGGAGGAGAACAGCTGGGGGAGCCAATGGTGGAGAAGGGTCTGGATGTTCTAGTAGGCCACAGGCTTAATAATAGCATGCAATTCCAAGCTGTGGTTTCTAAAGCTAGCAAAAAAAAAAACGTTCTTGTAGTAAAAGATGCATAGACTCCAGAGAGAGAGAGATAATTTTGCCCCTGTACAAATCATTAGCAAGAGTTCATCTGGAATACGCAGTTTAGTTTTGGGCACCAGTTCACTAAAAGGATATCGGAGAGCTGGAGAAAGTGCACATAAGGGCAACCAAATTGTTAAGGGGCTCAGGAATGAGGAAAGATTACCTGAGATGAGTTTATTCTCTCTTGAGAAGAAGAGATATGATCAACATGTATAAAATACAGAAGTGGTCCATAAAGTGATGCCCTGAGTTGCCAGCAGCTACTGACAGACATATTATAGAAGCAAAGGGGGCCTTCTAATGAACGTAATGCTTTGGAATGGATACTGGTGCTCCAACAGTAAGCCTTGGATTACCAAAAGAAGTATCCCCAGCATTTTCAAAATCAAATGCTAGGTATGACCGAACAACAACATGGAGAGACTTGGCAACTAAGTTTAGTGATCCAACATCGAACAGTAATGATGATTAGATGTTTGCAGCACATGGCCAATAGCTGTGATATGTAGAGAGAAATGTTGAAACATACAGCGTGTCAAACATAAGCATGGCTTTTTCTCAAGGCCTGGGGTACAGATTCCAAAATACCCCCAACCCAACTCTTACGCCCCCTCACCACAAGAGTATAATTTAGAAATTGCCACTTCTTCCCATACCCTCACATGCTCGCATCACCAGACCCACACCCATGCACATTCTGCTCATGAGCATCTTTTAGTCTTTTAGCTGAGCACACCTTACCTCTCACTACCCCCACAGATAATCACCATTCCCAACCTGCCACTACCTAGCCCACACAGTCTCACATAACACAATCCTCTCATCAATATTCCTCCTTAACCTCTTCCATCCACAGCTCCTCTCCCCCTTCCCAAACATTCCCCTCTCCTGGCCCTTCCTCAGGCTACACTTTGCTTTTATGTCTCCAGCCCCATCTATCTACCCCCTTCTAACTTCTCTTCTGCTTCCCAAATCCAACTTACCCTACCTACTCTACCCACCTCTCCTCTGCTCCCCATTACCATCCTCACCCTCCCTGCTATACCCACCCACCTTTAGCTTCCCGCCTCCAAACCCCCTTAACCTGATTTACACACCCTACCAAAACCCCCTCATCACAACATTAGCCAACCCATTTACCTTAACTTTTTGTGGTTTATTTTTGTATTGCTTTATACATTTATGTAGTGTTTTTATTTTCTACATTTGTAAATAAACCCACTTTTTTTAAATTGTTAAATAACTTGTGTGTTGTTTAATTCGTATTCATACCAATACATTCTTGTAATCTGGCTTGTGTTTGCCCTTTGGGGGCTAAAACATTTTACATTTAATTTGAGTGTTTGTAACATTTGGTTCATAATTGGAGGACAAAACCATTTAAGAAGCATTTTGTAAAAAATAAAAGCTTCAAAGCTGACCCTTAATAACGTTGTAAAAGCTAAGGTCAGCTTTGACATACAAAAAAACACAAGTAAACGCACAAAACTTAAACTATATATCCCACAAAATCTACTATCTGACAGTGCAGAGAACACAGTCTATGTGTAGTCCATGAATGAGATTAGATATGGATGGGGAGTGAAAAGTCCAAAACACTCAGGGCTGCCGTCATATGGGAACAGAACCAGGGTTCCAGCAGACTGAAAAGACAAGGAGAGAAGCTCCTCTCAGTGTAGATGTTTTAAAACTTTAATAGTACAACAAATTAGCAACTCACATTTAAGAAGTGAACATAAAGGCACATCAGGATGTGGTCCCAGCACAGTCAGCTTTGACACCCTGTTATTTGTGAACCAATAAAATGGATAAATTGTAGCGCTAAAAGAAGAAAAACACCATGTGTGGTATAAAGTAAATGTCTCTGCAAACATATATAAATGTCCCAATGGTGGAGTGTTGTCAGAAAAACAAGAGTCTATGACAAATACAGTGCAATCAGTGTAGAAATTCCATCAGCTTTCCAAATATCCGCTCGGATGTCATCAAAGCAATAGGTGGATGTAGGTACGCTTACCGGAACTGTTGGACTCTACTGCCGTCAGCATAGAGTCAATCAAGCTGTATGCCACCAAGGGCAGATGTATGAAGTGGCCAAGGACCGATGGAACGTCTGCGAGCCAAGATGTCACCGCTGGATCACCAGGAAGGAAGCCCGGACCGGTTCCAAGGTTCAACCATTTTCTCAAATCCCGGAAGTATGTGGAAAAAAAAGGGGAATGCCTCCACATAGTGCAAATCAGGGTTGTTTATTACTAAAAAAACCGTGGTACATAAAAGTGATCAAAAATATAAAAATGAAACAAGGTGGCAATGTATAAGGTTAAAGCCGCTTCTGTTTCTATTAATTAAACCCTATTGCAAGGTTCCTTTTTATGCAGGTTTTTTTTCTTATTATTTTTCTATTAAATTTATTGATGTACCCACTGTAACCGATGCAATCAGATAAACACTGCTATAGTGGCGTATTACCATCCCACAACTATTGTTATCAATGCTCACCACCAGATAACTGCTCATATTTTAAATTCCAAGATATGTGAGTTGAACAGTTGTTTGCATGTGCAATATTATTGTATTACATTATATGTATATTTATTATGGATGTATTTTTTCAGTCAGGCGATTCTTCTTTGCCTCCAAGAATACAAGGTCCTGAAGAAGCAAATTATATGAAGCACGTCAGCCTCTCGGTTTATGTTAGGCAGCAATAACCTTGAATAGCATATCTAATATCACTGGTTGAATGTAAAGGATGTAAAGGGGATATCTCCCCTAATTGTTTTTAAATATGTGATTTTAATTTTGTAGTAAAATTTGTTATGTTTTATTTGTGCTTGTCCTGCTTTGTACCAGTAAAGCCCAAGGAATTATTTGGGGTCTGTTTGAATAATTAGTGTATATGGTACTTATTTAGCAGCCTTAATTTAGATATAGGTTTCTGTATCTAAGTTAAATATGAATACACTGAAGGGTATAGAAAAATATATATATTGTATTTGTTGCCAATCACGTGGGACCAAATACACAAAACTACTCGGACACTGTCATATTTAGATGATCTCAGGGGCGTGGCTTGGCAGCGGATGTAGTCAGTCGCACGTCTTGTGAGCTCCGCCGAAAATCCGCTTAGAAATCCTGCAAATCATTGCTGACCGCCCGAACTTGGCACTAGATTCCCCCCAGGTACACCAGCTACGCTCGCCTGCTCACAGCGATACTCTAGCATGGCTTCAAAACAACCTAGACGCGGCTCCACAGCCCGCTCCGCTCCGGACCACGAGGCCCAAGATGGCGGCGCGGCATTAAAGTCGGCGGCAGCAAAACACAGGGAGGCAGTGCAGAAGCTTTTCCCCCAGTCTGACATGTGGGACTTACCAGAAACAAACGGCAATGGAGCGGAGAGTCGCAGCAGCTCGCAATCAGAGGCAGATGACACTGTTCCCCTGGAAGATCCGCACGCTGCTCTGCTGCCCTGGGATACAGTGAGTAATCTACCTATGCCCCAAAGATCACATAAGGCCCAAACCTCGAGCTCGCCTGAACAGAAACCCACACTGAGGGATATCTTTTCCGCTGTTACATCATGCAATTTCTCTATTACTGCACTTGCATCAGAGGTTAAAGGGATGAAGGCAGAGATGTCTTTCCTGCGTCAGGATATGCAGAAATTAAGGGATCGGACCTCTGCCATTGAGGGACGTATTAGCACCATAGAGGATGAATTGGCCCCCATGCAAAGAGACACACATGCTCAACAGATAATGGTGGCTAAACATGCTGCAAAACTCGATGATTTAGAAAACAGGCTTCGCAGAAAGAACGTCAGAGCTGTTGGCATCCCTGAAAAAATGGAGGGCAGGAATCCGGTCGATTTTATTGAAAAGTGGCTGCTGGATAAATTTGGGAAAGACTCATTCTCCCCCATGTTTGCAGTGGAGCGGGCGCATCGGGTTCCATCTAGGCCCTTGCCCCCAGGCAATACCCCTAGAGCATTTCTCTTTAAAATGCTCCATTATAGAGACAGAGACATAATTTTGTCAAAAGCCCGTACCTTGGGAGATGCCCTGGTGATTGATAATTCCAAAATATCACTGTTTCCAGACTTTTCAGCTGATGTACAAAAGCAGAGGGCCCAGTTTAATGATATTAAAAAGAGACTCCGCTCTCTGGAATTACAATACTCTATGCTCTATCCGGCCCGTCTTCGAGTGGTAGACAGGGATGAAGTACATTTCTTTGAGAGGCCTGCGATGGTGGTGCAGTGGCTGGACAGAGAGGAAAAATCCTTATGAGAAGATCTGGGCAGACGGCGCAGAAATACCTGAAGATCAATGTTTTTCCCCCTTACCCTCAAATTTTCTTTTACTTAAGCAGTAATGGTGCAACTATTATCCGCTTATAATAGTTCTGGTCACAAGATGGCAATCTTCTTTTCAAGGCGGAGGATACCGCTCGCAAAATTTGTCAGTGGTATTTACGTTTATGCAAGTAAAACAAGGCCTGTTGCCTATTGGTTCTTCAAAACCGGCTACTGAATTTAGCCCCCCAGTTGCGGGTCCTTCGTGGACATTACAGTTTCTGTTTTTTTCTGTTTCTTTCTTTTTGTTTTTTGTTCCCTGGGACTCAGTTAATTCAATGGTCTTGGTATTGCCTAATCTACTCTCTTATGGACCTAAGAATTTACACCAAAGACTGCCTAATGCTCACGGTCTTGCTAGACATTATAATTGTGGTTCTCTGGAGCATTTTCTCTGTGCCTTTTACAGCTTAACCTCATTTACTTATGCTTTAATGTTTTATGGCTAGACAGATAGTGCTTACTGGTTGGAATGTTAGAGGTCTGGGAGACAGAGCGAAACGCCTAGCTGTACTTCATATGCTTCAACGCATGGGATCTTCAGTAGTGTGTCTTCAGGAGACGCATATATCACCTAGTCAAGAATCCCCATTTTCTACCAAATTATTTAGCATCCAGTTCCACTCTGTCTTCTCTTCCTATGCCAGGGGTGTCAGCATCCTGATAGGTAAAAATGTCAGCTTTACTCATACACTATCGGTTGTTGACCCTTATGGTCGTTATGTTTTTCTAGTGTGCTCATTAGATGGTTTACAATGCATTATCGTAAATATATATATATACCGCCCCCTTTTTCGATAGAGGTCGTCAAGACACTGGCCTCCTTTCTCTCACAACACCCGGGGATTCTAGCACTTATTGTTGGAGATTTTAATAATTATTTGGATGCTGAGCTAGATAAGATGACCGCAAAAATCCCTTCGGGTGGGATGAGAGGGGGACAAACTTCCTTTGCTCGCCTCATTGTGGAGTTGGGATTAAGGGATGTATGGAGGATGAGCCACACACAAGTAAAATGTTACTCATGTTTTTCTGCCACACACAAGGGCCTCTCCAGGATTGATCTCGGTCTGGGTAATGATTTGATGCTATCATTAGTAACCTCCACAAAATATGAAGCAAGAACTGTTTCTGATCATTCTCCCCTATGCATAGAGATTCTTACATCGGGTGTCTCCAAGAGGAATTACTGGAAACTCAATCCGTTTTGGTTGTCATTATTTCCTTCGCCTGGCTCTATTTTTGATAATTTAGAATCTTTTATTCGGTTCAATAAACCTTCATCTCGCCCTGGCTTTTTTGGGACACATTAAAAGCATTCTTGAGAGGTCAGTTTATTAAATCTATTAATGCCATTAAGACCGAGACCAAGAGCTGGGAGCAAACTGTCTTGAAAGAGGTTAAGAGGGCTGAATCTGCTTTTATCGAATCCCCCTCAGAAAGCACCGAGAAAACTTTTCTTGAGGCTCAACACATGGCCAACCATCTAGTGTTAACTACTGCGGAAAAGAAAAGGTTTTTTCTTCAACAAAAATATTTTGAAGAGGGAGAAACCACAGGCCATATGCTTGCCATGATGATACGCTCACAAAAAGGCTCATCTCATATAGAAGCAATCACTGGCTCATCAGGCACTTTGGTTTCTTCCCATGCAAAGATATTGTCCACGTTTAGAGATTTCTATGCTAATGTGTACTCCTCTAAGGTCAATCCCACCCTGACAGAAATTAACTCGTTTCTAGATCAATGCCAATTACCGCAGCTCCCGACTCAGGATGTAGCACAGTTGAACGCTCCCCTTAGGGCTGAGGAACTCTTGGAAGCGCTGGCGCTTTCCTCTCCTGGTAAGTCTCCGGGTTCGGATGGCTTGCCGGTGGAGGTATATAAGCGCTACTCTGAAACTTTATTATTACACTTAAAGGAAGTATTTGAAGATGCCAAAAAAATAGGAAGTTTACCTTAATCCATGAATGAAGCTATTATTGTCCTTCTTCTTAAACCTGGTAAAGAGGCCCATCTACCGGACTCTTATAGGCCCATATCGTTATTAACAACAGATGTAAAACTTCTAGCAAGGGTGCTGGCCACAAGACTAGCTAAAGTCATCCACAAGGTGGTCCATAAAGACCAATCCGGGTTTATTCCATCGAGATCCACAGCCCTTAACATAAGACGATTTTTTCTCAACCTCCAGATCCCTGTTGACAATCCAGGCAGAAGAGCAATACTGTCATTAGATGCTGCCAAGGCTTTCGACAGTGTTGAATGTATAAACAAACAACAACCCAAATGGCAAAATATGCGCTCGCTCCCAAATATTTTGAGCAGCTACCACAGCACTAGAAAATTGCACATAAATCAAATGGAAAACAAAACGTGTAGCGCTAAAATAAATTAGAAAAAAGAATAAACAACTGCATACTGATAAGATATAGAACCAGTATGTTACAAACAACTAAACCAAAACACATTTGGATTTCTCACAATATGTAGGAATTAAGACCGGTACAAAGTCCATGTATGGAGCATAGATAAAATAATATTTATAAGTGATGTGTGAACCACCTTCACCAAAGTAAGATTCTATAGTCTTTGAATAGATACAAAACATCAGATGAGTTCAAGTCCCAAATTGAATGATTTATAAATCGGCTCTAGAACATCACCCCACAGTGTCTTCACACACATGCAAATCACTCTAACGGTAGAGTTGGTAAAATTGGAGGCTTACCGGAGGGTTTGAACCCAAAACAGTGTATACTGTGAGGGTCAAACCGGCTTTTATTGCTTAATGGCAATGGTGGGAAGACCTTGGCGGCGTGTAGCGATCACAAGGGGTTCATAAAGTTGTATCTTCTCCGATCATGACATAGGATCACCCCGTTTGTAGCTCATAAAGGATATAGAAGAGGCCACATAGTGTGATACCATAAAAACCATAATTTATTTAAAAGGAAATACACTTACATGATAAAGTTGTTAAAAAAGCGCTTGTACATAAAAGAAGGCAGCAGTGGAGTCCTCCCGACGCGTTTCGTCTGAGTAGACTTCGTCTTGGGGTACCCTCCGCTGCAGCCTGACTCCTTAATATAGGAACTACAATCATCTTGAAGTGACTCCAGCCCATTCAATTGATAAATTTAGCACTTCCGGGTTCGCAAGATGGCGGACCCGCGTGCGTTCCAAGCCTCCCATTATTAGGTGTGCTATGCGTTCCACCTCCCATTAATGGCTTATTAATCCCCATATATGTGACTTTAAGGTGGCTCCTATTTCCGAGATTCATAAAGGAAATAAAAACCTAAGGGACTCCCAGTTTGTGTGGCTTTTATCACCAATGTGTGTGGGGAGACAGATCCCGCTTAATCTCGCGACATGACGCTGTACTCTCATGACGCGGAAGCGGAAATGCATATCAATGGGTCTCGACGTTTGCGTTCCAGCTTTAATTTGGCCGGAACCGTTCGATGTGCCAAATCCCAGTGAATCTCGCGATGTGACGCTCTAACGCCACACCGCGAGAACGGAAGTGTGTTCCCTCACAGCTAAGTTTGCGTTCCAGCGATGGTTAGCCGGAAGTGTCTAGTGGGATACAGAAAGGAAAAGTAAAAAATGGTCAATGTTGTACTGCTTGCGTCCTGCTTTAAAAACGCGACTACAGCAAGCATTCCGCAGAAGGTCGAATTAATATTAAAGGAGGAAGGTATACAACCATACCTCTATGTTCACACAAAGGAATACAAAGAACCCTTATTGCATCTATTCATATATATGGTTATGAATGGCGAAAAACGTGTGTATGAAAAAACCCCATAAACCGAATTATTAAAGGAAATTGAATGAACTAGATTCACTTACTTATATATGATTAGCATATAAAACCTCTATAGTGGTCCTCAGACATAAAGCATACTATAGATAAACTGGATTCTTTCGCGTCTATATATTGGACAATGATGACCTTTATAGAAGCAATCTGATACGGAAAAACCGTTTACTATAGATAAAAAAGTGAACCTTACATATGGACCCCCCATAGTGTCAACATCATGATTCATCCAAAAAAGCGTTAACATCTATGTCCACATTGAGCCCAAAAGGGGAGAAAGTCTGTAACTCGTAAGCCCAGAACATCTCCAGACGGGATACTCCCCTTATTTTTGCACCCCCTCTCCATGGTGGTGTGTATTTGTCAATAACGACAAACTGTGACCCATCAGGGTTGCCACCATGGAACTCTTTATAGTGTTTCGGGACCGTGTGTTTCGGGTCTCTACTTTTAATTAGACCGATATGTTCACCTACCCTAATCGAGAATGTCCTAGTGGTACGTCCTATATACTGTTTCTTGCAGGGGCAAGTAATGAGATACACTACAAACCTCGTACTGCAAGTGCAGAATGGCTTTATAGTGTATCTCCTTCCCGTGGTGGTTGAAGAAAACTCTGTCACTTTACGTGCTCTCACCGCATTATGCTGACACACTATACATTTCTTGCAAGGAAAGAAACCAGTCCAATCGTGAAAAAAGGAAGGGCGGGTGGGGGGGTTAATGATGTTGGGGGCTATCCGACCCTTTAAAGATGGGGCACCTCTGAAAATAACATTGGCTTCTTCTGGGATAAGTGGTCCCAGAACACTGTCTTGTTTGAGGACACCCCAATGCTTTTTCAGAATGTTTTTAACTTGTCTATGTTGTATTGAAAAGGCCGTCAGCATGGCCCACCTGAACCTCCCATCCGGTTCTTTCTTGGGTTTGATTTCCAGTAAAGATTTCCTATCAGTATCGATAGTTCTTTGTATTTCCTGATCCAGGCCTTCAATATCATATCCCTTATCTACGAATCTAGACTTTAAAATCTCGGCCTGTTCTAGAAAAACCTCTGTATCCGTGCAGTTCCGTCGGAGTCTCAAAAACTGGCTCCGAGGGACCGCATTTAGCCAAGAGATATGATGGCAACTGTCAACTGGAATGAACCCGTTGCGGTCCGTAGGCTTAAAGTAAGTGCTAAATTTAAATTGCTTGTTTACTATCTCTATCTGTAAGTCCAAGAAATGGATTTTGGTCTTACTGGCTTCATACGACAAAGATATACCTCTGTCGTTTATATTCAAATTCCCAAAGAAATCCTCGAGTGTTTCCATGGTCCCATTCCATAGGAGGAGGATGTCGTCTATATACCTAGTCCACAAAACCAGAGAACTGGTTTCATGGACATAGACGACATCCTCCTCCCATTTCGCCATGAATAGGTTGGCGAGACTAGGTGCGAATTTCGCTCCCATGGCGACTCCACGTTGTTGCAGGTAAAAATTGTGGTTAAACCAAAAGTAGTTGTGTTTAGCCGCGAACTCTAGTAACTCCACAAGATAGTCACACTGGAAGCCAATGTTATTTTCAGAGGTGCCCCATCTTTAAAGGGTCGGATAGCCCCCAACATCATTAACCCCCCCACCCGCCCTTCCTTTTTTCACGATTGGACTGGTTTCTTTCCTTGCAAGAAATGTATAGTGTGTCAGCATAATGCGGTGAGAGCACGTAAAGTGACAGAGTTTTCTTCAACCACCACGGGAAGGAGATACACTATAAAGCCATTCTGCACTTGCAGTACGAGGTTTGTAGTGTATCTCATTACTTGCCCCTGCAAGAAACAGTATATAGGACGTACCACTAGGACATTCTCGATTAGGGTAGGTGAACATATCGGTCTAATTAAAAGTAGAGACCCGAAACACACGGTCCCGAAACACTATAAAGAGTTCCATGGTGGCAACCCTGATGGGTCACAGTTTGTCGTTATTGACAAATACACACCACCATGGAGAGGGGGTGCAAAAATAAGGGGAGTATCCCGTCTGGAGATGTTCTGGGCTTACGAGTTACAGACTTTCTCCCCTTTTGGGCTCAATGTGGACATAGATGTTAACGCTTTTTTGGATGAATCATGATGTTGACACTATGGGGAGTCCATATGTAAGGTTCACTTTTTTATCTATAGTAAACGGTTTTTCCGTATCAGATTGCTTCTATAAAGGTCATCATTGTCCAATATATAGACGCGAAAGAATCCAGTTTATCTATAGTATGCTTTATGTCTGAGGACCACTATAGAGGTTTTATATGCTAATCATATATAAGTAAGTGAATCTAGTTCATTCAATTTCCTTTAATAATTCGGTTTATGGGGTTTTTTCATACACACGTTTTTCGCCATTCATAACCATATATATGAATAGATGCAATAAGGGTTCTTTGTATTCCTTTGTGTGAACATAGAGGTATGGTTGTATACCTTCCTCCTTTAATATTAATTCGACCTTCTGCGGAATGCTTGCTGTAGTCGCGTTTTTAAAGCAGGACGCAAGCAGTACAACATTGACCATTTTTTACTTTTCCTTTCTGTATCCCACTAGACACTTCCGGCTAACCATCGCTGGAACGCAAACTTAGCTGTGAGGGAACACACTTCCGTTCTCGCGGTGTGGCGTTAGAGCGTCACATCGCGAGATTCACTGGGATTTAGCACATCGAACGGTTCCGGCCAAATTAAAGCTGGAACGCAAACGTCGAGACCCATTGATATGCATTTCCGCTTCCGCGTCATGAGAGTACAGCATCATGTCGCGAGATTAAGCGGGATCTGTCTCCCCACACACATTGGTGATAAAAGCCACACAAACTGGGAGTCCCTTAGGTTTTTATTTCCTTTATGAATCTCGGAAATAGGAGCCACCTTAAAGTCACATATATGGGGATTAATAAGCCATTAATGGGAGGTGGAACGCATAGCACACCTAATAATGGGAGGCTTGGAACGCACGCGGGTCCGCCATCTTGCGAACCCGGAAGTGCTAAATTTATCAATTGAATGGGCTGGAGTCACTTCAAGATGATTGTAGTTCCTATATTAAGGAGTCAGGCTGCAGCGGAGGGTACCCCAAGACGAAGTCTACTCAGACGAAACGCGTCGGGAGGACTCCACTGCTGCCTTCTTTTATGTACAAGCGCTTTTTTAACAACTTTATCATGTAAGTGTATTTCCTTTTAAATAAATTATGGTTTTTATGGTATCACACTATGTGGCCTCTTCTATATCCTTTATGAGCTACAAACGGGGTGATCCTATGTCATGATCGGAGAAGATACAACTTTATGAACCCCTTGTGATCGCTACACGCCGCCAAGGTCTTCCCACCATTGCCATTAAGCAATAAAAGCCGGTTTGACCCTCACAGTATACACTGTTTTGGGTTCAAACCCTCCGGTAAGCCTCCAATTTTACCAACTCTACCGTTAGAGTGATTTGCATGTGTGTGAAGACACTGTGGGGTGATGTTCTAGAGCCGATTTATAAATCATTCAATTTGGGACTTGAACTCATCTGATGTTTTGTATCTATTCAAAGACTATAGAATCTTACTTTGGTGAAGGTGGTTCACACATCACTTATAAATATTATTTTATCTATGCTCCATACATGGACTTTGTACCGGTCTTAATTCCTACATATTGTGACAGTGTTGAATGGCCTTATTTATGGGAAACTTTGAAGCGTTTTGGCTTAGGAGACAATTTCATTCAATGGGTTAAACTGCTGTACTCGGCCCCTACGGCTAGAATCCGCGTAAGTGGTGATCTTTCAGATTTGTTTCCCCTTTTTAGGGGTACGAGACAGGGGTGTCCACTTTCACCCCTGCTATTTGCATTAGCCCTTGAGCCACTGGCAGAGGTGGTAAGATCCTCACAGTCTATTGTGGGTTTTATCAGAGGACCAGTATCTGATAAGATCTCTCTTTACGCGGACGATACTTTACTTTACCTGGGGGACATGGAGGCCTCACTTACGAATGTGATGCAGATAATTCAGCACTTTGGTTCATTATTGGGATTCTCCATTAACTGGAGTAAATCCGTCATTCTTCCGGTGGATGAGCCAACGGTTACTCTGCCGGACAGTGCAAGGCCGCTTAAAGTGGTCTCCTCATTTATATATCTAGGAATACAAGTATCGGTTAACCCAAATAAATACTTAGAGGATAATTTACTACCCCTTTTTAAAAGACTTCAAATGACATGCAATACTTGGTGTAAACTCCCCTTATCAGTAATTGGCAGAATAAATTTAATTAAAATGGTTTGGGGACCTCAACATTTGTACATTATGCACAATTCTCCACAATGGATACCCCGCAATCGTATTGAGACACTGTTTAGATCCCTAATATGGAGGAAAAAAGTTGCTAGAATAAGTCTTTCCACCTTGCAGTATGGTAAAGATCGGGGAGGAGCTGCGGTTCCCAACCCTAAACTATATTTTTATGCCTCTCAACTACAACACCTGAGTGGTCTTGGGTTGCTGAGTGATTCTGACTCGGTTGAAAACATCCTGCAAACTGGAACACTAAATACATCAGTGCTGGCGAATTTGGAGGCAGGATTTTTACACTTGCCACAAACGGCCCCCACCATAGTTCTTCTCAAAAACGTATGGTCTACGGTCAAATCTAAATGAAAAATTCTGGGCTTTCTGGCAGAAACCCCTCTGTGGAACAATCCAAATTTAGCAGAAGTTTCTAAATTAGAGGGATTCCAATTGTGGAGGAACGCCGGAATTCATAATATTTCTCAATTATTTCACCAAAACATTTTAAAATCTTTTATGGAGTTGCAATCGGAATTTGGGCTTCCTAGACATCAATTTTACCGGTACCTTCAGTTACGACATGCTCTTCAGACTCAAGGCCGGTCAGCTGTTCTCTCACTTGATACTCATCCCCTAATAAATGATATTTTCTTTGGGCAGGAAAAAAAGTGCCTAATATCTCACATTTATTCACATTTGCTTTCAGCTATACAAGACATCACAACTTTACCATGTAGACGTAGATGGATAGAGGACCTGGGGGAGGTGAGTGAAGACACTTGGGACATATGCCTTCAGACAGGGCCATTAACTTCTGTATCACAAACGCATAGAATTTCACATTTATTCTTGCTACATAGGGCTTATCGTACACCAATACAACTACATCGATGGGGTAGCAGAGATTCTTCCTTGTGTCCTAAACGTTGTGGAGAGGAGGGGTCACTTATTCATTTGATGTGGCGCTGTCCCAAGTTACATCGTTACTGGAGCGATGTTACCGAGATAATTTCATCGGTATTTCAAATTAGGGTCCCCCTGGATCCCCTGATATGCATTTTAGGAGCGATAGATGAAGAAATATATCCCCCTCCCATTAATATAGCAATAATCAGATTATTATATCTGGCTCGTAAGCTGGTGGCCAGATTCTGGCTATCAGTAAATGTTCCAACCAAAAAACAATGAATAGAACAGGTAAATTATATCCTTATCAGAGAACATCTAACATATCAGCATAGAAATGCATCTCGGAAATTTAATTCCATATGGCAACCCTGGCTGGACTCCCCGGGATTGGCACCCCCACAACTAATTATGCACAGGATACATCAAGTTTAAGAGAGTACTGCTTGTCTAACAGGTATAATAATTGGTGTATTCATATTTTGTTTCCATGAGATTGTACCTATTTGTGCAGACCAGGAACAAGGTTTACGGTTAGATGACCAGTTAGTCGTCTGATAGCTGTGTTGGGTTGGAGAACTTTTACTCTCCTACACAACACGGTTTGTTGTTATATTAATGTAAAATTTATTTGATGCCACTGTTGTAACAATCTTTAATTACTTTAAATACACATAGACAAGATGACATTTATTGTTCTGAGGTTACAATCTATACTATGTCATTTTTAATGATCAGATGTATGATATGTATTTTGTCTCTAGTGGCTCAATAAAATAATTTTCTGATTTAAAAAAAAAAAAAATATTTAGATGATCTCGGTGTCTATTATAAAGGTTTCACATCATTTTAGAGCCTCCCCAAATTGACAGCTGACATCCATGCCAAGTAACAGTCTTCCCTTGCAGTGGTGGTGTGCCAGCAGTGCAATTCTTAGATGTTTGTTAGTGACAAGAATTGTGTGAAACACTTTACATTAGCTCATCCTCCACCCATATGATAGGTACGGTCCCTAATAAGATAAGTCCCTGCAGCCCTTTTCCACTGCCTTCTGGGGCCCAGATATATAGTAAAAATGGTAGTAACATCCCCAACACTAAAACATAAATCCACCCTTATGTGCCAATACATCCACATTGCAAAGGATGACTTTCACTTGTCCCTGAGTTAGGAGTGAACACTCTTATACAGTGCTTTGAAACAGTATTTGCCCCCTTCCTGATTTTTTTATTTTTTGGCATATTTCTCACACTTAACTGATTCAGATCATCAAACAAATTTTAAAGTGGAGTTAAATTTCACTTGCCACACCCAGGCATGATTACTGCCAGACCTGTTGAATCAAGAAATCACATGAATAGAAGCTGTCTGACAAAGTGAAGCACGCTAACAGATCACAAAAATCCACACATCATGCCACAATCTAAAAAAAAATCAAGAACAGATTAGAAACCAAGTAATGTACATGTATCGGTCTAGGAAGGGTTTTAAAGCCATTTCTAAGGCTTTGGAACTCCAGTGAACCACTGGGAGAGCCATTATCCACAAATGGAGATAACTTGAAATAGTGGTGAGCCTTCTGAAGAGTGGCTGGCTTAAAAAAATTACTCCAAGAGCATGACGACAACTCATCCAGGAGGTCATAAAAGAACCCAGAACAACATCTAAAGAACTGCAAGCCTCGCTTGCCTCAGGTAAGATCAGTTTTTCATGATTCAACAGAAAGAAAGGAGACTGGGCAAAAAATGGTATCCACGGGAGAGTTCCAAGGCCAAAGCCGCTGCTGACCAAAAAGAACACAAAGGCTCATCTCACATTTACCAAAAAACATCTTGATTATCCCTGAGACATTTAGGCAAGGTGTGCGTTCCATTACATTTGGCATAAAACTAAAAAAAAGCATTTCATAACAGAAACATCACACCACCAGTCAGACGTGGTGGTAGCGTGATGGTCTGGGGCTACTTTGCAGCTTCAGGACTTGGACGACTTACCATAATTAATGGAACCATTAATTCTGAGCTCTACCAAAAAATCCTAAAAGAGAATGTCCGGCCATCAGTTTGTGACCTCAAGCTCAAGTGCACATGGGTTATGCAGCAGGACAATGATCTGAAACACAACAGCAAGTCCACCTCCACATGGTTCAAACAAAGCAAAATTTAGGTTTTGGAGTGGCCTAGTCAAAGCCTAGACTTAAATCCAATTGAGATGCTGTATCATGACCTTACACAGGACGTTCATGCTGGGAAAACCCTCCAAAACAATTTTGCAAAGAAGAGTGGGCCAAAATTGCTTCACAGCAATCATTGCCAGTTATCGCAAACAGTTGATTGTAGTTTTTGCTTCCAATGGTTATTAGGTTTAGGGGGCAATTACTTTTTCACATAAAACCAGGCAGGTTTGGACAGCTTTTTTGCCTTAATAAATTAAGCCATCATTTAAAAGTGGCATTTTGTATTTACTCGGGTTATCTTTGTGTAATAATAAAATTTGTTTGATGATCTGTGTCATTTAAGTGTGACAAATACGCAAAAAAAAAAAAAAATCGGAAAGGGGGCAAATACTTTTTCACAGCATTGTATCTGGTTTAACACACACATATTATGTGAGGTTGCAACAAAGAATATATCCACATGTCAGAAGTTTTCTCCTCTATCAGCCCTATCATGTATGATCAAGTTATCAACATTGGGCTTAGCTTGCCCCTAGGCATTGGGTCTTCTCCAGACTCCACCCCAGTGTCCTTCAAAGCCTCTTCTGCCTCTTTCTCTTGTTTACTTGTGTGCAATTTGCCTCAAGACTCTTTGGAGGAAGTCAGGGTTCTCCATAAAACATTCAAAAACAAACTGTATATCACTCCCTACCCCCAAAAATGGTGCTGATATAGTGTCCTTCCAAAATCAAACACAGTAAATGTATAGACACACACATATATTTAAATCTCAATAGATAGATAATGTCACGTACTTGGTTGAAGCCGAGCTGTGTCCAAACTGTTAGCACTATAACAAACTTGTTTGAAGGGTTGGTTCACCTTTATAGAACAATATAAATGTAACCAACACCAGACACCCCCTCCCTGGGGCCCTACCGTACTTACCACCAGGGTTCCAGAGCTATCAATACTCCTACATCCACGCCAGTAGTCCTGGGTTTTCCATTCCCAGTTATTCTCCCTCTTCTCCATGCAGCAATTCCAGGATGGACCAAATCTATTCAGATTGGCCGGCACCATCACAGTGAAAGGATCTGTTCCATCCCTGAAGCAAAGCAGAGAGAAAAAGGAGAAGAGCAGGGATTTAAAATCCCTGAACCACTGGAGCAACTGCAGGGGTGCTGCCAGCTTGGCAACCTTGGAAGAAAGTACAGCAAAGAGCCAGGGGAGTGGTTAGGTCGTCTAGTGTTAGTTCACAATTATATTTTTTTCTATACAAGTGAACTAACACTTTAGGAAGATCCTGAATCTTTCAAATAATGCATATTCCCTAAAGGCCCAAATGTCAGGTGTGTCCAGCAAAATTGGGTTATCTTGGTCTTCTCCAGAACCCCCCCACACACACACACACACACACCAGTGTCCTCCAAAGTCTCCTCTTCTTCATACTCTTGTGCCTCTTCTTCATCAGAAGAGGATTACACAAGGACAGCAATTCTCCTGCACAAAAAAAGAAGAAAAATTAAAAATAAATATATATCTAAATATAGAGTTCAAAGTTTGATCCGCCTTAAATTTCTAAACATGATTTTTCAACAGACTTACATACGAGCAATTGGCCCCAAGACCCTTTGGAGGAAGTCAGGTTTTCTACTTTTGAGGTCGCTCCAATAGTGCTGCAACTGTAGCACTGTTGGTGGATGGCAGAATTGCTCCCAGAGCCACCCACGGAGGCCCTCCAATGGCCCCACCCCTTAGTTTAATTAGCAGCAAGAGGAGGCAGAGCCGTTATGCAGTGGGAGCCTTCGTTGAGAGCAGAGCTTTTTTTTTTTTCTCTTTCGGTCAGTGGCCGGTGTTCATTGTGATTGATGCTGCATCTACACTGGCAGACAATTTATTTTCTTTTTTTTTTTTTATAAATGACATGTCAAAAAAACTGCCTCCTGTGTTTCTTCGCACTACACTTTTTTTGGTGAATGAGCATGGGGTACTATGTACCCCATACTTATTCACATGGGGGATGTTAAAGGGGGCTTCCAGAGTCTGTTAAGCCCCCTGCCCAAAGACCCCCACAACTACTGGCCAGGTTTGTGGTGAAGAGGCCCTGCCCCCATCAAAATGGAGACAAGGTGCTTTGGAGGGGAAGAGCCCCCCCGCCCCAAAGCACCCCTCCCCCAGGTTGAGGGCATGTGGCCTAGTATGGTTCAGGAGGGAGGGCGCTTGTTCGTCCCCTCCTTGACCTGCCGGCTCATGCCAGATAAGGGTCTGGCATGGATTTTGGGGGGGACACCACACTTTATTCCCTGATTGTTTAATGCCCATAATTCTTTTCTTTAGCGTTCAGGTTCCCCACTGACAGCTAATGACTCATCAGTTGGTAAGGATGCGATAGCTGTCTACTGCTTAACAACCATAACAGTTACTGGTTGCGAAGGACACCGGCAGCTGCCTGCTCTGTCCTTAATTACCGCATGCATTTAATTATTTCTTTCTTTCTGTGAATTAAGTTTAATGCCTGTTCATGCGGTATTTATGGAGGGTTTTCAGCATTTTGCGGTAAATACCACAGAGCGGTATAGTACATTGACAGTTTCAGGACCACATTCAGTATTTAGGGAAAATGTATCTGGACATCTACATACTGCATGCGATCTGGTTTTGTGAATGGGGCCCAGTCACCAGAGTAGTGAAGTTTCACAATAACAACACTGTATTGCTCTATTTTTAATTTTTTGATCACTGTGTAAGCAATCAGTTTTATAATACCATTTGGCTGCATTCATTGAAATGAGATGTGGTCAATTTAGCCACTTCAATACAGGGCACTTTCACCCTCTTCCTGCCCAGGCCAATTTTCAGCTGAATATTTTGAATGACAATTGCGCGGTCATGCAACACTGTACCCAAATGAAATTTTGATATTTTTTTCCACAAAATAGAGCTTTCTTTTGGTGGTATTTGATCACCTCTGTGGTTTTAATTTTTTGCACTATAAAAAAAAAAAAGAGCGACAGTTTTGAAAAAAAACACACAATATTTTTTACTTTTTGCTATAATAAATATCCCAAATTTATTAAAAAAAATATTTTTTTTTCCTCAGTTTAGTCCGATATATATTCTTCTACATATTTTTGGTAAAAAAAAAAAAAAAATCGCAATAAGCACATATTGATTGGTTTGCACAAAAGTTATAGCGTCTAAAAAATAGGTTATTGATTTATGGCATTTTTATTTTATTTTTTTATTTTTTACTAGTAATGGTGGTGATCTGTGATTTTTATCATGACTGCAACATTGCAGCAGACAGATCGGACACCTTTGACACTTTTTTGAAACCACTGACATTTATACAGCGATCAGTGCTATAAATAGCCACTGATTAATGTGTAAATGTCACTGGCAGGGAAGGAGTGACCAATCACAGTGATCATAGTAGTAAACAAAGGCTCATTACTGTGATCGCTGTGATTGGACAAGGACGTTAGCCCTGTACCCAAATCTGTGATCCCTTGGACACAGTGTCAACAGATCTTACTGCTGCATGGTCTTGAGTCGTGAGAATGGAAGAACGCACGGGTATGTCCTCCTGAATTGATGATTGTCCCGCCCAGATGTTCATATATGGTATAGTGGCCAGGTGTGAAGCGACTGAAAAGCCCGCCTGTTCATAAACTATTTTTGGAGTACAGTTCCACTTTACCATTACATGGTAGGGCCCAGTCAATATAAGACCCTAGTAGCAATACAGTACTTTGATTACAAAATTCGGAATGCAAGTAAAAGACAAATGGTAAAACAAGCAGTATAGATCATATACATTTTAAACACAACATGGACCTTTGCAAAAGTCAATAGTACAAAGCAGTATAGTAAAGTAGCTAGGTCAGGGGTGTCTAACTCCATTTCATTACGGGCACCTCAGTGGTATGGTTGCTCTCAAAGGGCCGGTTGAGTCTGTAAGACTATGTATCTATTATTAATCATTTTAAATTATTGCCTCTGCATTCGATTATTACTAGTTGTAGTAATAACTTAAGTAATAACAAGAGTTCATGTCAGACTTCCACGTACCAGACCGATGAGCCCGATGTAGCAGGGGGAGGCCTTCCTTACGTATCTGGTTCCCGGCCCCTGGTAGTATGGACAGGAGGCACGGGAGCACAGAGTGGTATGAGAGCCTGGCGGGTTAGCCGCAGAAGGATTCCGGTAAAGGTGGTTCTGGAGATCACCAGTCAACTGAAGCACAGGCAGCAGGTGCAGAGCAGGAGTGGAGGAGGCAGGTCGGGTCACAAGCAGGGTTGGCAACAGGCGGGCAACGCGCTACAGAGGAGCAGGCAGATTCGTAGTCAGGACAGTCTGGGATCAGTGGCAGGCAGAAAGCAAAGATAATCAAAGGCAAGCCGGTTGTCAGGAGATCAGGTTCAAAACAGGAAGCAGGTGCAGGGATACAGGGAGCTGAAGATCGGACAGCACCGAGCCCCCTGTGCAGACAGCCTAAATAGGCAGATTGGCATCAAACGCCGGGCGCGCATGCACGCCGACGCACGCCGACGCGAGCCCCCGCACACACGCACGTGTCCGCACGCCAGCACCCGCGGTGGCGTGCACGGGAATGCGCGTGCCGACGTGCCCCAACGCACCCCGATGCACACCAGCAGCGCGTCTGCCCAGGGGAGCTCTCTGACCGTGCCCCCCCCCTCAAGGGCAGCCTCCGGATGTCCAACTGAGCCAATCTGGTGGCGTGGGTACTTCTGAAAGTCCTCAGAAGCTCTTCGGCATGTAGATTGCTTTCTGGCTCCCAGGAGTTGTCTTCTGGTCCGTACCCCCTCCACTTGATTAGGTATTGCAACTGATTGTGTCTTTTCCTGCAATCCAAGATAGCCTCCACTTCGAACTCTTCTTCGTTATCAATAATTATGGGCTCCGGTGGGTCAGTACTTCAGCCAGCAAAGGTGTTGGGTATATCTTCAGGGTACCAGGTAAGTTGAGTTCGTAGGCTTCTATTGTTAATTCTCTTTTTGACTGAGAATGGACCCATAAATTTAGGGCCCAATTTCCTTGAAGGGCAGGCCATTCTTAAATTGGTTGTGGACAACCAAACCTGATTGCCAGGTTCCAGGATGAGCTCTCCCCGCCTCTTCTTGTCAAACATTTTCTTATTATACTCTTGGGTCTTAGCCATGGTTTCCTGCAAAAGTTTGTTGTTGGTAAGGAAGAAGTCCATGGTTTCAGAGACACATTCGGGTAAAGACCCGGGCAGGAATGTAAAGAGAACTAGAGTAACGAGAACTCAGCAATTGGCAGAAGAGAAACCCAGTCATCCTGTGAGAAAGACGAAAAACAACGGAGGTACTGCTCCAAAGTCTGATTAGTTCTCTCCTTGATGAAGACCCTTGCTGTCTCCATAGTCGAGGGCGTGCCCTTCATAGGCAAAAAATGAGCCATTTTGGTTAGCCTGTCTACGACGACGAAGATGGTAGAAAAGCCTTCTGCCTGGGGAAGCTCTACGATGAAATCCATCGATATCATCTTCCACAGTCTTTCCGGGACGGGTAGCGGTTTTAGCAGCCCCCAGGCTCTTGTCCGGCTATTCTTGCTCCGTGCACAGATAGTACAGGATTCTACATAGTTCTTGCAGTCATTCGCCAACAGAGGCCACCAGAATGTGCGCTGAACCAATTCAGTCGTCTTTAGCACACCGAAGTGTCCAGCCATCTTATGATCATGGCAGAGCTCTAGCACTGCCACCCTCAGATCTTCAGGGACCACGATTTTACCCTTGTGCCAAAATAGGCCGTCCTGGGCCCTCATCTCCGGAAGTCGGGGTCCAATTCGAGGAGGCTTGTTTTATTCGGGATAGCAGATCCCCTTGGAGTAGAAGAAAATTTCCAGATGGAAGAATAGTGTCCAGATGCACAGGTTTGCCAGAATCGGGAAACATACGGGAAAGAGCGTCCGGCTTGATATTTTTGGAATCAGGTCTGTATGTTATGTGGAACTGAAATCTAGAGAAAAATAGAGCCCATCTTGCTTGCCGTGGTTTCAGTCTCTTTGCCGTTCGGAGGTACTCCAGATTCTTGTGATCCGTATAGACCAGAATGGGATGTGCTGCACCCTCCAGTAAGTAACGCCACTCCTCCAAAGCGGGCTTGTTGGCCAGAAGCTCCCAATCACCAACATCGTAATTTCTCTCCACTGAAGAGAGTTTGCGAGAGAAAAAGGCCACCGGGTAGAGAAGCCGTTGGGACAGAACAGCTCCGACTGCAACCTCTGAAGCGTCCACTTCGAGGACGAATGGTAAAGCAGGATCTGGGTGTTTTAAGATAGAAGCAGAGGTGAATAGCTCCTTGAGTTTTTCAAAGGCGGATTGTGCCTTAGGAGACCAATGGAACCGATTCCCTTGTTTAGTTAATTCGGTGATGGAGGCAATTATTGCAGAGAAGCCCCTAATGAACTTTCTATAAAAGTTGGAGAAGCCAATGAACCTTTGAACCCCTTTCTTATCGGAGGGAGCGGGCCATTCCAGAATGATTGATACCTTTTGGGGGTCCATTTTAATACCTTCAACAGAGATGATTAAGCCTAGAAACTGGATGCTTTGAAGTTCAAATTGGCATTTTTCCGGTTTAGCGTAAAGTCCATGCTGCCTGAGCCGAGCTAAAACATTTCTGACGTGCCTGCGATGATCGGAGACTGAGGAGGAGAAGATCAGGATATCGTCTAGATAAACAATAACATATAAGTCCAGGAAATCACAGAAAATGTAATTGACAAAATGTTGAAACGTTGCAGGTGCGTTGCACAGGCCGAGGGGCATAACAAGGTATTCAAAATGCCCGAATCTGGTGCGGAAAGCTGTTTTCCACTCGTCTCCTTCCCGAATAGGAATTAAATTGTAGTCACCACGGAGATCTAATTTGGTAAAAATTACTGCGGATCCCAGTCTTTGGAAGAGTTCAGGCACTAAAGGTAGAGGATAACGTTTTTTGATAGTTATCTTGTTTAGTTCCTGATAATCAATACAAGGACGTAAGGAATGATCCTTTTTCTCCACGAAGAATATACCAGCCCCAGCCGGAGAGGTGGATGGGCGGATAAACCCTTTCTTCAGGTTCTCGTCGATGTATATTTTTAGAGTATCCAATTCCTGCTCTGTTAATGGAAAAATCCTCCCAAAGGGAACTTCCGCTCCAGGTAACAGCTCGATTGGGCAATCGTAAGGCCTGTGAGGAGGTAGAGTCTCTGCTCCCTTTTTACTAAAAACGTCAAGAAAGTCCCGATAGGGAGCAGGGATCACCTGTTGTAATTCAGAATCGGTATCCAGGCAAAGTAGTTGGGTAGATTCAACAGGACTCGTATGTAGGCAGTGTTGCTGGCAATATTTGGAAAGGAACTTGACTTCCCCGCTAGACCAGTCGATGCTGGGGTTATGGGCCTGCAACCATGGCATCCCCAGTATGATGGGAAAAAGAGGAGAAGAGATGGCATCCAAGCGCAGGAGTTTTTGGTGGTTGGAGCCCATGGTAGCCAACAAAGGGATGGTTTCCTGCATGACAGGACTGGAAGGAAGAGAGGAGCCATCAGCGAGATGTACAGCAAGTCCCCGATTTTTAGACTGGAGAGGGATGTGATGGTTTGCAGCGAAGGCTAGGTCAATGAAACAGCTGCAGGCTCCTGAGTCAATTATGACCGTAACTGGAATATTCCTTCCTGGAAGCTGTAAGATGAGAGGGCAAGGTGATTAGCAGGGTTAGGGAGGGCAGATGCACAAATTGAAGAGATTGGCAGAGACTTACGTGTCTTGTTAGGGCAAGACCTCACGTAGTGTCCAGACTCCCCGCAGTACATCCAGAGGTTGTTGACTCTTCGGCGCTGGTGCTCTTCTGGATTGAGAGAGGGACGGAGCAGACCGAGCTGCATTGGTTCGGAGGTATCAAGAACCGGTGTGGCCGGTGCCGGAAAAGACTGGCTGGGAGAACTCGGAACCTTGGGGAGCATCCAGGTAGGGCCAAATTGGCTGGTAGGTCTCTTGGAGCGACGCTCTCTGAGGCGTCGGTCGATCTGAATAGACAGATTGATGAGCTCATCCAGGGTTTGGGGTATTCTGACCCATGCCAACTCATCCTTCAAGGGATCAGACAATCCCATGCGGAATTGATAACGCAAAGCCGCGTCATTCCAACCAGTGTCGGAGCTCCACCGCCTAAATTTCACCACAGTCCTCTGCGGCTCTACACCCCTGTTGAAGGGCGTGCAAGGCGGCTTCCGCAGTCGCTGTCACTTGGGGGTCCTCATACAACTGTGACATGGTGATAAAAAAAGCATCAAGGTTATCCAGGGCTCCAGATTTTTGCTCCAGGAGGCGGTGAGCCCAGGTCTGTGGTTCACCGGATAAGAGGGAAATTACGAAGCCCACCTTGGTTGTCTCCAAAGAAAAAGTCCGGGGTTGCAGAGCAAAGTATAGTTTGCAGGCATTGCAAAAGGCCCGGTATTTACTACGTCCCCAGAAAATCTTTCGGGTATGGGTACCCTAGGCTCAGGAGGTAGCATTACTACTGAGGGTGCAGATGACACTCCGGCAGATGAAGCGGCTTGAGGATGGGTTGGAGCAGACAGGACTTGGACTCGTTCTTCCAACCTGGTATAGCCTTCCTGGAAGCTCTTCACGGATTGTGTGAGAACCGCCAGGTGTCTACACAGTTCCTCCATGGGGGAGGTTCCCTGCTCTGGCTCGGACATGGCTGTCTGATACTGTCAGACTTCCACGTACCAGACCAATGAGCCCGATGTAGCAGGGGGAGGCCTCCCTTACGTATCTGGTTCCCGGCCCCTGGTAGTATGGACAGGAGGCACGGGAGCACAGAGTGGTATGAGAGCCTGGCGGGTTAGCCACAGGAGGATCCCGGTAAAGGTGGTTCTGGAGATCACCAGTCAACTGAAGCACAGGCAGCAGGTGCAGAGCAGGAGTGGAGCAGGCAGGTCGGGTCACAAGCAGGGTTGGCAACAGGCAGGCAACGCGCTACAGAGGAGCAGGCAGATTCATAGTCAGGACAGTCCGGGACCAGTGGCAGGCAGAAAGCAAGGATAATCAAAGGCAAGCCGATTGTCAGGAGATCAGGTTCAAAACAAGAAGCAGGAAGCAGGTGCAGGGATACAGGGAGCTGAAGATCGGACAGCACCGAGCCCCCTGTGCAGACAGCCTAAATAGGCAGATTGGCGTCAAACGCCAGGCGCGCGTGCACGCCAACACGCGCTGACGCACGCCCCCGTACACACGCACGTGCCCGCACGCCAGCACCCGCGGCACACACGGGAATGCACACGCGCGCCGACGTGCCCCAACGCACCCCGACGCACACCAGCAGCATGTCTGCCCAGGGGAGCTCTCTGACAGTTCAGGATTACGCTACGTACAAAGTGCAGAGTTCGGAACAACGCTGTGTATCGAGTGCAGAGTTCATGAGTGTGCTACGTACAGAGTTCATAAATGCGCTACGTGCAGAGTGCAGGACTGCGTTACATACAGAGTGTAGAGTTCAGTGGTGCGCTTTGTACAGCATGCAGAGTTCAGGGGTGTGCTAAGTACAGAGTGCAGAGTTCAGGGGTGGGCTAAGTACAGAGTGCAGAGTTCAGGGGTGGGCTACATAGAGAGTGCAGAGTTCAGGGGTGCTCTGCGTACAGAGTGCAGAATTCAGGGGTGTGCTATGTACAGAGTGCAGCGTTGCAATGTGTACAGAGTGCAGGACTGAGGAGTGCACTATGTACAGTGTGCAGCACAGGCTGTCTACATCTCACTTCTATACCTCCTCCTGGGCTCTGACCTCTGAACCACTTTCCCCCATCCCCCACCTGTGCACACATCTCCATCCACATCTCCATAGCCCTCATTCCCCCAAGCCCCCACCCCCCAAGGCTTCCTCTAATCTCTAATCTCTACTACCTGGCCTCCCTGAGGAAGGCTGCTCTAGTGTCAGTGTAGATGGCTCAACTTTGCCTTGCAGGGAGATTACTCTGTCTGTCAGAATTTGGAGATCTGACCCTGCTGTGCCCCGCTGTGACTGCCTACAGGGATCTGTTTGAGCGCATGCACACTGCAGCTATTTCTGCCTATAAAAGTTAAAGAAGCCTGTTCTTTTTTGTTCTCTTTTTCTCGTGTTTTTATTGAGCTCTTTCAAGCTTTTTTTGAGCATAAGCGTTTTTTTCACAAACCCTCCTAGATAGTATTTTTTTAACCACTGTATAAACAAAACAAAAAGCTGGAACAAATGTTTTTGAGTGTTTTCACACCTTTTTGAGCTCTTTGGGGCACTAGCTCCTCTCAAAAAAGCAAGTTTGGTGGGGGGGTTTTCTGCCTGTAGGAGCATATGCCTGAAAATGCCTGAAAAAGCCCTAGTGTGCATGGATGCATTGGCTAACATGGAGGGGAGTTTCTAGGCAGAAAAAATAAGAGCTCAAAAGAGCTCAAAATCCCATAGGAGCCGCTTCTTTGAGCTCCTTTGAGCTGCAATGTGCATGAACCCTTAGGCTGCTTTCACACTGGGACGGCGGGACGTTAGTGGTAAAGTGCCGCTAGTTTTACCACTGTTATAAGGGCGCTTTTCGGCCACCAGCGGGGCTCTTTTATCCCCCCGCTAGTGGCAGAATAAAGGGTTAAAAGCACCCGCAAAACCTGCTGTCGAAGCCCTTTGCTGGCGCTTCAGCAGCGCTGCCCATTGATTTCAATGGCGGGGCGGTGGAAGAGCGGTGTATACACCAGTCCCGCACCGCCCCAAAAGATGCTGCTTGCAGGACTTTTCTTCCTGTCCTGCAAGCACACCGCCCCAGTGTGCAAGCACTCGGGCTTGCACACTGGGGTGACTTGAGAGGCATTTTTCAGGTGCTTTACAGGTGCTATTTTTAGCTCAAAAACACCTGAAAAGCACCCCAGTGTGAAAGGGGTCTTAGAGTTGTGAGCCGCCCAGAGCAAAGCTGTCTTTGTAAACACAGAAGGCTTCTGTGTTTACAAGTGACAGCAAGGAGCAAGGAGTGGAGGGTGAGAGCCGAAGGTGGAATCCACCACTTTCCAGCTGAAAAACTGGGTGCGACGACCACATGATATGACTTGGCAGTAGGGACAGTCTAGATGTTTGAGTCGACAGTAAATTTGCAGAACAAACGAACATATGGGGCATTCACGGCAAAATGTAGGGTGCCTTTGGCCTATCATGGCTCAGGGGGCTAAGTCCATGCCCCACGCTATACAAGGCTGCTTACGCGGTGGCCATATGTAGTTTGATAACGTGGAGATTGAGAGAACTTGAGCTAGATTATGCAGGTTAGTTAGTGGCATGCAGGCAGTTTATAGACTATATATATACAGTGCATTTAGTGTAGACTATATATACAGTGCAGGCAGTCTAGTATATATATATATGTGCTGCCCCAACCGGGCATAGAAGCATAGAATTTATATAGACAGTTTTCCTAACCATTTTCTATGGACGTGTATATTTAGTTCACATGCTGCCATCTAGTGACCTTTTGTGGTAATGCACTTGAGCAATGCGGAGTTGAGCAGAGCAACAGATCCCTGGTTAAGCCTAAATTCTTTGAGATCTTTGAGATAGAAGGATAGATAGAGGGACACGCATCACCGTATACTCTCAGAACCTGTTCTTGTCGTGAAGAAGAAGGGCCGATGGGTTCATGGTCTCTCATATCAATAAGAGAGAGGGCATACCCCTACCAACATTAGTCGAGTGTGACCAGATACCAGACAAAAGGGAAGAAATTCCTACTCCAGAGGCTGCATATCACCATCCTCACTTGAGGCACCTTGTTAATGGAATTCCTGCAATGGACAAGAATGCTGAAATCTTGATCTTGCTAGGAAGAGACATTCTCAGAGTACACAAAGTACACAAGCAGTGCAATGGACCTCATGATGCCCCTTACGCACAAAAACTCAATCTAGGCTGGGTAATCGTGGGCGACACATGCTTTGATAGAATGTGTATGTCATCCAAGATCCACTCCTTCAAAACTTACATGTTAGGAAACGGACGTGCATCCCACTTCAAACAGTGCCCTCGCCATTACGAAGTAAAAGAGAAGCATCTTGACATCATCCAAGTACCTGATGTCACTCCTAACCTTTGTGATGACAACCTAGGTACCACAGTGTTTTGTACTACAAGCGATGACAACAAAATAGCCTTGTCAGTCGAAGACAGAGAGTTCATCAAAATAATGGACAAAGAATTCTTCCAGGATGAGTCTAACAGCTGGGTTGCACCATTACCTCTTTGTGCTGCAAGGGTTAAACTACCAACCAATCGTCAACAGGCTCTATCCAGATTCAACTCACTTCAACAAACACTAAAGAACAGGCCTGAAATGAAGGAACATTTCATTGCCTTTATGAAAAGGATCTTTGACAATGATCATGCCAAATAGGGATGAGCCGAACACCCCCCTGTTCGGTTCGCACCAGAACATGCGAACAGGCAATAAATTTGTTCGAACACGCGAACACCGTTAAAGTCTATGAGACGCGAACATGAATAATCAAAAGTGCTAATTTTAAAGGCTTATATGCAAGTTATTGTCATAAAAAGTGTTTGGGGACCTGGGTCCTGCCCCAGGGGACATGGATCAATGCAAAAAAAAGTTTTAAAATGGCCGTTTTTTCGGGAGCAGTGATTTTAATAATGCTGAAAGTGAAACAATAAAAGTGTAATATTCTTTTAAATTTCGTACCTGGGGGGTGTCTATAGTATGCCTGTGAAGGGGCGCATGTTTCCCATGTTTAGAACAGTCTGACAGCAAAATGACATTTCAAAGGAAAAAAGTCATTTAAAATTACTCGCGGCTATTAATGAATTGTCAGTCCGACAATACACATAAAAGTTCATTGATAAAAATGGCATGGGATTTCTCCACAGGGGAAACCCCGAACCAAAATTTAAAAAAAAAATGGCGTGGGGGTCCCCCTAAATTCCATACCAGGCCCTTCAGGTCTGGTATGGATATTAAGGGGAACACCGCACCAAAATGTAAAAATAAAAAATGGTGTGGGGGTCCCCTTCAAAATCCTTACCAGACCCTTCAGGTCTGATATGGATTTTAAGGGGAACCCAGCGCCAAAATTAAAAAAAAAAAGGCATGGGGTCCCCCCAAAAATCCAAAGCAGACCCTTATCCGAGCACACAACTTGGCAGGCTGCAGGAAAAGAGGGGGGGACGAGAGAGTGCCCCCCTCCTGAACCGTACCAGGCCACATGCCCTCAACATTGGGAGGATGCTTTGGGGTCCCCCCAAAGCACCTTGTCCCCATGTTGATGGGGACAAGGGCCTCATCCCCACAACCCTTGCCCGGTGGTTGTGGGTGTATGCGGGCGGGGGGCTTATCGGAATCTGGAAGCCCCCTTTAACAAGGGGACCACCAGATCCCAGCCTCCCCTGTGTGAAATGGTAAGGGGGTACAAAAGTACCCCTACCATTTCACAAAAAAAGTGTAAAAAAATTTTAAAAATGACAAGAGACAGTTTTTGTCAGTTCCTTTATTTAAAGTCTTTTTTCCATCTGCTGTCTTCTATCTTCTTTCTTCTATCTTCCTTCGGTTTCTTCCTCTGGTTCTTCCTCCGATCCTCTGCTTCTTGCTCCGGTGTTCTCATCTGGCATCTTCCTCCACGGCGTCTTCTTCCCTTCTTCGTTCTTGGGCAGCTCCGCATCCATGATGGGAGGCTCCCGATGTGTGACGCTTCTCATCTTCTGACACTTGACGGGGACTTCCCTATGGGTTTCCCCGTGACGTCAGAGGGGGCGGGGTCACCCGGTTATGTAACGGGTGACTCCGCCCCCCTCTGACGTCACGGGGAAACCCATAGGGAAGTCCTCGTCAAGTCCCCGTGCGTCAGAGGGGGGCAGGGTCACCGGGTGGCCCCGCCCTCCATTATTTAAGAAGTGTCAGAAGACGAGAAGCGTCACACAGCGGGAGCCTCCCATCATGGATGCAGAGCGGCCCAAGGACAAAGATGGGAAGAAGACACCACGGAGGAAGATGCCAGACGAGAACACCGGAGCAAGAAGCAGAGGATCGGAGGAAGAACCAGAGGACGAAGAAGATGGAGGCAGAAACCGAAGATAGAAGAAAGAAGATAGAAGAAAGAAGATGGAAAGAAGAAGACTTTAACCACCTCAATACAGGGCACTTACACCCCCTTCCTGCCCAAGCCATTTTTCAGTTTTCAGCGCTGTCGCACTTTGAATGACAATTGCGCGGTCGTGTTACACTGCACCTTAATTAAATTTTTATCATTTTTTCCCCACAAATAGAGCTTTCTTTTGGTGGTATTTGATCACCTCTGCGGTTTTTATTTATTGCGCTATAAACAAAAGAAGAGGGACAATTTTGAAAAAACACAATATTTTTTACTTTTTGCTATAATAAATATCCAATTTTTTTTTTTTTTTAACAAATTTTTTCCTCAGTTTAGGCCGATACGTATTCTTCTACATATTTTTGGTAAAAAAAAATTGCGATAAGCGTATATTGATTGGTTTGCGCAAAAGTTATAGCGTCTACAAAATACGGGATAGATTTATAGCATTTTTATTATTTATTTATTTTTTACTAGTAATGGCGGCGATCTGCAATTTTTATTGTGACTGCGATATTGCGGCGGACACATCGGACACTTTTGACACATTTTTGGGACCATTCACATTTATACAGCGATCAATGCTATAAAATTGCATTGATTACTGTGTAAATGTGACTGGCAGGGAAGGGGTTAACACTAGGGGGCGCTCGAGGGGTTAATGTATTACCTAAGGAGGTGATTCTAACTGTGGGGGGAGGGGACTGACTGGGGGAGGTGACCGATCGCTGTCCCTATGTACAAGGGACACGCCATCGGTCTCCTCTCCTCTCTGACAGGACGTGGATCTGTGTTTACATGCACAGATCCACGCTCCTGCTGTGTTACCCGGCAATCGCGGGTGCCCGGCGGACATCGCGGCCGCCGGGCACGCGCACCGGGTCCCGAGTGACACGGCGGGCGCGCACGCGCGCCCCCTAGTGGCTCGGGAAGGCGAGGACGTCATATGACGTCCTCCCAGAATAACAGAAGCCTCGTCCAGCCGTCATATGACGGTGGGCGGTGGCTTAGTGGTTAAATAAAGGAATTGTCAAAAACTGTCTCTTGTCATTTTTAACATTTTTGACACTTTTTTGTGAAATGGTAGGGGTACTTTTGTACCCCCTTACCATTTCACACGGGGGGGCCGGGATCTGGGGGTCCCCTTGTTAAAGGGGGCTTCCAGATTCCGATAAGCCCCCCGCCCGCGGACCCCCACAACCACCGGGCAAGGGTTGTGGGGATGAGGCCCTTGTACCCATCAACATGAGGACAAAGTGCTTTGGGGGGGACCCCAAAGCACCCTCCCAATGTTGAGGGCATGTGGCCTGGTACGGTTCAGGAGGGGGGGCGCTCTCTTGTCCCCCCCCTCTTTTCCTGCAGCCTGCCAGGTTGCGTGCTCGGATAAGGGTCTGGTATGGATTTTTGGGGGGACCCAGCGACATTTTTTAAAAAATTTTGGCGCGGGGTTCCACTTAAAATCCATACCAGACCTGAAGGGTCTGGTATGGATTTTGAGGGGGACCCCCACGCCATTTTTTTTAAATGAACGTTTTTATCAATGAACTTCTATGTGTGACAATTCATTAATAACCGCGAGTAGTTTTAAATGACTTTTTTTCCTTTGAAATGTCATTTTGCTGTCATACTGTTCTAAACACGGGAAACATGTGCCCCTTTACAGGCATACTTATAGACACCCCCCAGGTACGAAATTTAAAGGAACATTACACTTTTATTGTTTCACTTTAACCGCTTGCCATCCGCCACACGTAGATATACTGTGGCAGAAGGGCTCGTACAGGCAGAATCACGTACCTGTACGTTCCCCTTTAGGAGGCGGCCAGCAGGCACGCCGGGCGGGCAGCAAGCTCCGTGAGTCGGGTCATGGGTCCCGCGGATCCGATCGCCGCGGGGATACCCACGATCGCCTCACGGGGAGGAAGAATGGGGAGATGCTAATGTAAACAAGCATCTACCCGTTCTGCCTAGTGACAGTGTCACTGATTTCTGCTCCCTTTCATTGGAGCAGAGATCAGTGACGTGTCACACACAGCCATGCCCCTCCCAGTTAGAATCATGCCCCTAGGACACACTTAACCCCTACACTGCCACCTAGTGGTTAACCCCCTCACTGCCAGTGTCATTTACACAGGAATCAGTGCATTTGTATAGCACTGATTGCTGTATGACAATGGTCCCAAAAATGTGTCAAAAATGTCTGATGTGTCCACCATAATGTCGCAGTCACAATAAAAATCGCCGATCGCCGCCATTTAGAAAAAAAATTAATAAAAATGCCATAAAACTATCCCGTATTTTGTAAACGCTATAACTTTTGCGCAAACCGATCAATAATCGCTTTGCGATTTCTTTTACCAAAAATATGTAGAAGAATAATATGTATCGGCCTAAACTGAGGAAAAAAATAGTTTTTTAATATATTTTTGGGGGATATTTATTATAGTAAAAAATAATGCGTTTTTTCAAAATTGTCGCTCTTTTTTGTTTATAGCGCAAAAAATGAAAAGTGCAGGGGTGATCAAATACCACCAAAAGAAAGCTCTATTTGTGGGAAAAAAAGGATCTCAAATTTGTTTGGGAGCCACGTCGCATGACCGCGCAATTGTCAGTTAAAGTGACGCAGTGCCGAATCACAAAAAGTGCTCTGGTCAGGAAGGGGGTAAATTCTTCTGGGGCTGAAGTGGTTAAGCATTATTAAAGTCACTGTTCCCGATAAAACGGCTGTGTTTAAAACTTTTTTTTGCAATGATCCATGTCCCCTGGGGCAGAACCCAGGTCCCCAAATACTTTTTATGACAATACCATGCATATAAGCCTTTAAAATTAGCACTTTTGATTTCTCCCATAGACTTTTAAAGGGTGTTCCGTGGCTTTCGAATTTGCTGCGAAACACCCCAAATTGTTCGCTGTTCAGCAAACTGGCGAACAGCCGATGTTCGAGTCGAACATGAGTTCGACTCAAACCCGAAGCTCATCCCTAATGCCGAACCAGCCCCACCACTTCAAAGACACGATGAGTGCTGGTACCTGCCTTTCTTCGGAGTGTATCATCCACGTAAGCCAAAGCAAATCAGGGTTGTATTTGACTCCAGTGCCAAGCATCAAGGCGTATCCCTGAACAATGTTCTTCTCACTGGTCCGAACCTAACCAATAACCTTGTAGGTGTACTTATTAGGTTTAGAAGAGAGCCAGTTGCCATAACTGCTGACATTGAACAAATGTTTCATTGCTTCATTGTGCGTGAAGACCAAAGGAACCTCCTAAGGTTTCTGTGGCACATGGACAATGAGATGATTGAATACTGCATGAAGGTACATGTTTTCGGAAATAGTCCCTCACCCGCTGTTGCAACATACGGTTTACAAAGGACTGCCCTTGATGGGCAAAAGGAGTATGGCATGGATGCTCGACACTTTGTCGAGAGAGACTTCTATGTGGACGACGGACTTAAATCTTTACCTACAGGCGAAGAAGCCATAGACCTGCTCCAAAGGACACAAGGTATGCTTTCCGAGGCTAACCTCAGACTACACAAGATTGCCTCAAATAGCGTTGCTATTATGAAAGCCTTTCAACCTGGCGATCATGCCACAGGGATTAAAGACTTGAATCTGTGAATGGACATACCACGTGTACAGAGAAGTCTGGGCCTATGGTGGGACTTAATAAAAGACTCCTTCGGTTTTCAAGTCAGCTCTGCAGACAAGTTATTTACCAAAAGTGGTGTTCTGTCAGTAGTGAACAGCCTATACGATCCATTGGGATTCGTAGCTCCCATTACCATATATACACACACACACACACACACACACACACACACATACAGTGCATTTAGTGTAGACTATATATACAGTGCAGGCAGTCTAGTGTATATATATATATATATATATATATATATATATATGCGCTGCCCCAACGGGGCATAGAATTTATATAGACTGCTTTCCTAACCATTTTCTATGGACATGTATATTTAGTTCACATGCTGCCATCTAGTGACCTTTTGTGGTAATGCACTTGTTTTCTCAAGTTTATTTTCCCTCATGTTATGACATACTTCCTTTGTATGTAATGCTCCACCCTTCTTCCTGTGTTTGTACTTCCTGTGTCATGGATGCAGCTACAAGCCACATGTAGCAGGGTACATGTATTCTGTTTTGTAGGCTACAGACAATATCATCTTTTGACCGCATAAATACTACAACCTATTAATCTGTTTGTATCCTGTCATCTGCTGTAACCTGATGTTCAGAATAAAGGCACATTGTGGATGAAATCAGCATTTGGTGAGTTCAAACTATCTGATGAGGATTGCCCTCAGTGATTACATCTTACACAGGCCAGGCATAGAGGTCTCACAAGGGATAAATCACTTCACAACAATCGGAGTCAGAATAGTCAAAAGATGTATAGAATTCCCACAGCCTGCTGTGTATATGTGTGCGCCCGATCTGCAATCAAGCTCAGTTCCATCCGTCATCTTGTGAAGCATATGGTCGCACGAGTTTACTGCACCTCATGTGAATGTTAAAAATTGTTTATTTACATTGAACTGTGTTAGCCCACCTGTCTAAGCTGCTGTTCGTTTTCTTAAAGAGACAGTACCATTTCTTGCAAAAACGTGAAAAATATCTAGACAAGACTCTGAGCACCCTTTTGTGGCTGAACCAACGCAGATTCATCATGCCTCTGAACCCGCAGACGTACAGGGAGCAGATTTTGCAGATATTGCCGAACAGAGTGTAAGACCCAAACGTACAATAAAACCTACATAGAAACTCAGAGAAAACTATGAAACCACTAGAGATGAGTTCTCCAGCAATCTGTCAGACTTATGGGATAGAACTTCACGCTGCATGTCAGTTTTGCCACACTTTAATGATCAACCAGCTGAACCAAGAGACTCTATAGATCGCTTATCTGCTGCGTATGAATGCTATTAGTGGCTGTTTGCAAAATACACAGCTTTCTTGCAGGTATCTGTAATATAGAGGACTCTTTAGCAGAACTGACCAGGGCTGATGCACTAAACCAACAAAGGGATCTCTTAGTGCAAAATGCCCAGTGTAAGGCAGAACTCTGCATTGCTCAACTGCAGGAGACCAGATCTCACAGATCCACATTAACCAAGCCCACTGCACGTTCTTCTAGATCCTCTCACTCCAGAAGTTCAACATTAAGCGACAAGCTAATAGAGGCTCGTGCAAGTCCGGAAGTAAATAAAGTGCGAAGCTCCTTTACTAGAAAGGAAGCAGAAGTAGAAACACAAAAGGCAGCTCACCATGCAAAGATGGTAAATTGCCAAGCAGAGATGGAAGTTCAGAGCAATGCTCGCCAAGCAGAGATGGAAGCTCAGAGCAAAGCTCACCAAGCAGAGCTGGATGCTCAAAGCAAAACTCTTGAAGCAGAGATGGCAGCTCAACAAGCAGAGGCAGATTCCCAAATAAAGATTCTGCAAATGGAAAGGGAGGGAGCAGCTGCCCTAGCAAGGCTGAGAGTCCTTGAACAAGCGATGGGAGAAAGTGCTAACTCGGACTGGTCCATCCCAGCGGAACTGCAAGATCCAGTTGAACGCACCAGTGAATATGTACTAAAGCATAAGGTTTCCAATCATACAGAGTTATCTCCTGTACGTCTTACTAACAACACTGTTCTGATTCTCAACACAGAGACCTCTCAGCTTCAAATGCCTGAGTCCCTTCAAGTCTACGACACAAGTACATCTATGCAACAAACCGCATCACCTCTTGCTGACAACAAGGTGACTTCCTGTGACAAGCCGTGGCTCAAGCCACAGCCAGCACAAGCCTTAGGGACTACACCACAGTTAAATGCTTCTGCAACATCATTTCATCCTGGTAAACCTCACCCTACTTCACCAGAGAACTTTCACACCCCAGGGGTTCCACAAGTTACTTTGGCACCAAATAGAGAGAGATCAGACTTGAATGACTTTGCCAGATATATGGTATGCCGTGAGCTCATTAACACTACCCTCTCAAGGTTTGACTACTGTCCGGAGAGCTACAGGGCCTGAAGATGAACCTTCAAAGCTGCCATTGCTGATCTCAACCTTACCACCAAGGTGGAACTTGATTTGCTCATAAAGTGGCTGGGGCCAGAATCTGTAGATTGTGTTAAAAGACTGAGAACAGTGCATGTTGACCACCCAGATGCAGGTCTTGTTGCTGCATTGGCAAGACTTGAGCAAGCCTATGGTAGCTCTGAAGCCGTAGAAAGTGCTCTATTCAAGAGACTGCAAAACTTCCCAAAAAATAGAGAACAAAGACTAGCTCAAGCTCCAAGATCTGAGCGGTCTTCTCATGGAGCTGGAGTTGGCAAAGACAGACCCACGTCTACCTGAATTAAGCTTCCTGGACACTGCTCATGGTGTCAATCCAGTGGTGTCTAAACTGCCATACGGCCTGCAAGAGAAATGGGCACAACAAGGCTCAAGGTACAAAAGAGACTATAAAAATACATTTTCCTCCATTCGCATATTTTAGCAGGTTCATCAGTGATCAAGACTGGATGAGAAATGATCTCAGCTTCAGCTTCATTGAACCCAACTTGCCTGCTTCATCATCATCATCTTCATCAAGGTATGATATCATAGCAGCTAAATGTAGAGACTTTAATAGAGCAATATCTGTTAAAAGGACAGACATCTCACCACCCGTATTCTCTCCTGCTTACCAGAGCGATCCAGGTGACAGAGATAAAGACCCTAATCTTCAGTGCCCTATTCACAAGAAGCCTCACCCCCTAAAGAAATGTTGTGGGCTTAGGACAAAGACGTTACAAGAATGCAGGGAGATTCTTCAGAAACTTGGAATATGCTACAGGTGCTGTGCTTGTTATGGACATTTTGCTAAAGACTGTAAAGTTGTCATCAAGTGCACAGAATGTAGTAGCGACAGACATGTTACAGCTATGCATCCGAGTCCACCCTCAGACAATTCACAGCAGTCTCCTACCTCCAGCCCTGTCTCAAGTCATGGTGGGGAGCAACAAGGTCATGCTCCAGTCACAACTAACGTTTCTTCATGCACAGAAGTCTGTGGAGAAGGTTTGATCACAAATGCTGTGCTAAGATATGCCTAGTCAAGATATACCCAAAGGGTCAACCCGAGGAAGCTATTAGGATGTATGCCATAATAGATGAACAGAGCAACAGATCCCTGGTTAAGCCTAAATTCTTTGAGATCTTTGGGATAGAGGGACACGCATCACCGTATACTCTCAGAACCTGTTCTGGTCGTGAAGTAGAAGGGCCGATAGGTTCATGTTCTCTCATATCAATAAGAGAGAGGGCATACCCCTACCAACATTAGTTGAGTGTGACCAGATACCAGACGAAAGGAAAGAAATTCCTACTCCAGAGCCTGCATATCACCAACCTCACTTGAGGCACCTTGTTAATGAAATTCCTGCAATGGACAAGAATGCTGAAATCTTGATCTTGCTAGGAAGAGACATTCTCAGAGTACACAAAGTACACAAGCAGTGCAATGGACCTCATGATGCCCCTTACGCACAAAAACTCAATCTAGGCTGGGTAATCGTGGGCGACATATGCTTGAATAGAATGCGTACGTCATCCGAGATCCACTCCTTCAAAATTTACATGTTAGGAAATGGACGTGCATCCCACTTCAAACAGTGCCCTCACCATTACGAAGTAAAAGAGAAGCCTCTTGACATCATCCAAGTACTTGATGTCACTCCTAACCTTTGTGATGACAACCTAGGTACCACAGTGTTTTGTACTACAAGCAATGACAACAAAATAGCCTTGTCAGTCGAAGACAGAGAGTTCATCAAAATAATGGACAAAGAATTCTTCCAGGATGAGTCTAACAGCTGGGTTGCACCATTACCTCTTTGTGCTGCAAGGGTTAAACTACCAACCAATCATGAACAGGCTCTATCCAGATTTAACTCACTTCAACAAACACTAAAGAACAGGCCTGAAATGAAGAAACATTTCATTGCCTTTATGAAAAAGATCTTTGACAATGATCATGCCGAACCAGCCCCACCACTTCAAAGACACGATGAGTGCTGGTACCTGCCTTTCTTCGGAGTGTATCATCCACGTAAGCAAAAGCAAATCAGGGTTGTATTTGACTCCAGTGCCAAGCATCAAGGCGTATCCCTGAACGATGTTCTTCTCACTGGTCCAAACCTAACCAATAACCTTGTAGGTGTACTTATGAGGTTTAGAAGAGGGCCAGTTGCCATAACTGCTGACATTGAACAAATGTTTCATTGCTTCATTGTGCGTGAAGACCAAAGGAACCTCCTAAGGTTTCTGTGGTACCGTGACAACAACACGGACAATGAGTTGATTGAATACTGCATGAAGGTACATGTTTTCGGAAATAGTCCCTCACCCGCTGTTGCAACATACGGTTTACAAAGGACTGCCCTTGATGGGGAAAAGGAGTATGGCATGGATTCTCGACACTTCGTCGAGAGAGACTTCTATATGGACGACGGAATTAAATCTTTACCTACAGACGAAGAAGCCATAGACCTGCTCCAAAGGACACAAGGTATGCTTTCCGAGGCTAACCTCAGACTATACAAGATTGCCTCAAATAGCATTGCTGTTATGAAAGCCTTTCAACCTGGCGATCATGCCACAGGGGTTAAAGACTTGAATCTGGGAATGGACATACCACCTGTACAGAGAAATCTGGGCCTATGGTGGGACTTATTAAAAGACTCCTTCGGTTTTCAAGTCAGCTCTGCAGACAAGCCATTTACCAAACGTGGTGTTCTGTCAGTAGTGAACAGCCTATACGATCCATTGGGATTCGTAGCTCCCATCACCATACAAGGTAAATCCTTACTTAGACAGTTCTCAGAGACTATTAAAGATTGGGATGCTCCTCTACCAATAGACCAGCTTTCAAAGTGAGAATCCTGGAAACAATCTCTACATGCCTTAGATGGAATCCATATACCACGCTGCTACACTTCTGCCTCCCTTGCCACAAGTCAGAGGACAGAGCTTCACATCTTCTCAGATGCATCTACTGAGGCCATAGCAGCTGTTGCTTACCTCAAGGTAAGAGATTTTTCTAATCAAGCCCACATAGGGTTTCTGTTTGGGAAAGCTAAGTTAGCACCTAAACCTGAACACACAATTCCCAGGCTTGAACTTTGTGGGACTGTGCTAGCTGTAGAAATAGCAGATTTCATACTGCATGAGCTAGACATTCAGATAGATGATGTCAGATTCTACACAGACAGCAAAGTTGTTCTGGGCTACATATACAACCAGACTAAATGTTTCTATGTCTATGTCAGCAACCGTGTAGAGAGAATCATGAAATCATCTAAACCTGAACAATGGCAATGTGTTCCATCTGAAATTAACCCTGCAGATCATGCCACCAGGCCAGTGTCTGCAAGTGTCTTTGCAAATTATTCTTGGTTAACAGGGCCTGAATTCCTGCTGAATCATCCAGAAGAAACCACAGCTGATGTCTTCAGTCTTCTAGAACCTGACAAAGATCCAGAGACCCCCAACTATCCTTACCCCAGCTACTCTTCTTACCCAGAAGCTTTAGTCTGTTCCTGTACCACCTGGAAACTTTAAAATGGGAAATCTGTGCTATGACCAGTGGAAACGAGTACAACACCTTGCCAACTGCTTCTGGAATCGTTGGAAGATGGAGTATCTTTCTACTCTGCAGGGACGCAGGAAATGGCAACAGCTGAACCCTAACATACAAGTTGGAGATCTTGTTCTGCTTAAGGACCAGCAAGCTAAAAGAATCAAATGGACCATGGGACTTATTGTAAAGAGCATTCCTAGTGATGATGATAAGGTATGTAAGGTGGAGGTGAAGGTTTCAAGACAAGGAACTGTAAAGACTTTTATCAGACCTATCACTGAACTTATTCTGCTCTTACCCTTTGGAGAATGAACTTGTTTGCCTACGCTGCTGGATCCTACCTGTGACTTCAAGAAGAAAGTGTCTTGAACTTTAGTTGACATAACTTAAAGCCTCAAATTAAGAGTTATTGTTATTGCATTATATGCATGTTCTTTTTATGTCTTTGAGACATCTAGCAAATTATGCTGTTTGTTATTTGCAGTTGCATAACTACCGTTCTGATGTATATAGTGACATTTACCATGCCAGACGGGGAGTATGCTGCCCCAACGGGGCATAGAATTTATATAGACTGTTTTCCTAACCATTTTCTATGAACGTGTATATTTAGTTCACATGCTGCCATCTAGTGACCTTTTGTGGTAATGCACTTGTTTTCTCAAGTTTATTTTCCCTCATGTTATGACATACTTCCTTTGTATGTAACGCTTCACCCTTCTTCCTGTGTTTGTACTTCCTGTGTCATGGATGCAGCTACAAGCCACATGTAGCAGGGCACATTCTGCATTGTAAGCTACAGACAATATCATCTTTTTTTACCGCATAAATACTACCATCTATTCATTTGTTTGTATCCTGTCATCTGCTGTATACTGATGTTCAGAATAAAAGCACTTTGTGGATGGAATCATTATGGAATCAGTATTTGGTGAGTTCAAATTGAGGATTGTCCTCAGTGATTATATCTTATACAGGCCGGGCATAGAGGTCCCACAAGGGATAAATCGCTTCACAACAATCGGAGTCAGAATTTTATATATATATATATATATATATATATATATATATATATATATATATATATATATATATACTGACTCCGGTCGATATAGATACAATATATATATATATATATATATATATATATATAACAGTACGGATCCCGGTCCTAGTGAATATTGCCCAGGATTCTCAAATAGGCAGGTTGAGAGGCTCCAGGAGGATTATTTAATTTGGAGGAAACTGTTTTATCACTGTTACCATCACTGACACGGGTGTAATACCCTGCTTTTATATTGCATACACTTTCATATCAATATTTTTCAAATTTCTTATTTTTTTTCCCCCACACGTCATCCCATTCACTTTCACATTTTTTCTAGAAACCCCTCAAGATGTTTTCTATCACCCACATAACCAACATCAGGGACCACCACCCTTTGGAGTTCCGTCCACCCCCGGTGTTGTCATGTGGGGGGGGTCCCACATGCGCCAGTTGCTGGCACAGCTCCCGGAAAAGATGCCCCTTCGGGAAGCCACCAGCTCTCACTACTGCACTCTTACTGCACGGTAGTTGTGAGTATATTCATAACCAGGGGTTATTCCCAAGTTATATATATTTTTTATATTTTTCTATATTTTATAAGCATTGACCTTGAAACTTATTATGTTTTATTTTCAGCTAACACACATTGTCGCTCCCAAAGAGTGGATATAAATACTCCATGAAACACGTAGAGCCTCTGCACATGCAATGTGTAATATAGACATATGTAATACAGATGAATCATGAACCCTTGAACATGCATTGTGTAATACAGATATAATATAAATATATGTAATAAATGATGATTTTTTGTGACTCATGTACCTATTTTTATGGAAGATTTTATCATGCTTTATATAACATGTACAATTTCCTGACCCCTCACTATTGACTGCGCGCTTCATACAAAGTCCCGCCTTTTTCCCTTTTCTCATATTGACAGGGATGGAGGCATGAGACTCCACCAAGTCTCTGCCTCGTACAAAGTCCCAACTTCTCCCCATTTCTTGCTAGTGCTAATAGGGATGGAAGCGCGCATTTTGTATAGAGTCGGGTCTGACCTTAGTAATTGGTACAATTTCATTGCAGTCGGTCTATACATGCCATCTAATTTATTTAAAGCGGAGTTTCGCGAAAAAATTTTTTTTAGATGTCAGCAGCTGCAAATACTGCAGCTGCTGACTTTTAAAATAAGGTCACTCACCTGTCCCGGGGTCCAGCGATGTCGGCACCAGAGACCGAACCGTCCCTCGGTCCTCGGGTGCTGCCGCCGCCATTCTCACTGAGGGAATCAGGAAGTGAAGCGTTGCGGCTTCACTGCCCGGTTTCCTACTGCGCATGCGCGAGTCGCGCTGCGCGTCTACACTGGTCCCTGTTGTGTTGTGGGAACTGTGTATTTCCCACAACACAACGGGGGTGGGCGGGGGGTTTGCGGCTAGCTGCGGCTAGCTATACCCGGAAGTGGGTGCAGATACCTGTATTATACAGGTATCTGCACCGCCCTCCCCCCTGAAAGGTGCCAATTGTGACACCGGAGGGGGGTAGGAATCCGATGAGCGGAAGTTCCACTTTAGGGTGGAACTCCGCTTTAATCAGTCTGTTCAATCCTCTTTTAACCTTGTTAAGGTATCACATATTTTATAAGTCGGTCCATGCTTGTTCCACTAAATTAATCAAATTCATTATCTCCACACCTGCTCTATCAGTGCCTCGTGATCTGGATGCTTGAGCCATCGGC